>NW_020897693.1:49277033-49660945 GCF_003984885.1 Neopelma chrysocephalum
GATGTGTTTAATTCTGCTTTTGCAGTTCCTATTTCTAGGCCTTTTACCTGTGTAGTTCCTTTAGCTGTGTGACCCATCAAGTCTATGTTAATTTCACTTTCTCCTTCTTTTTTAACTGGTGTTCCTTTCTGTTTCTTTTTTCGGGATTTTGATGATGCTTGTGATGTTTTTTCAGTTGGACTTGCTTTCAGGTCAGGGGTTTCTAAACTGGGCTTTGACATCTCTGTTGTTATGTCTGGTACCTCAGGTAAACTAAATTTTGATGTTGATTCCTTGTCTTTTTCTTTTTTAATGCTTATTTCAACTTCAGGGCATTGTTTTATGGGAGATGGGATGCCATTTTTCATATCTTTTAAGTCTTTTGGTAAAGTTTCCTGTACCTCCCCTATTTTCATTTCATAAGCAGGAGATGTGGTATATTCAACAGTTAGGATTTCAGGATTTTCCAGGCTAATATCTTCTTCATGTATTTTTTCTCTTTCAGAGATCAGTGTAGTTTTTATTTCTTTTTTTTGTTTGTCTTGTAGTTCTGTTTTGGACCTGTGCATTCTGAATCCAATGCTAGGGAACTTCAGCTTCCTTTGGCTTCCTTTTTTTTCTTTGGTATGGAGTTCTTGTGGAAATTGAGACTCTGTGTCTGTGCTTGTAGGAGAAATATCCTGTACAGCAGGCTCATATGCATCTGATGTACTATGAGATCTTCTGTGCCTCAATATCTTTTTATTTTTGATTGACTGGAATTTTGGCCATGATAATCTGTCTTTTTTAGGTCTCTTGCTTCTTCCTACTCTTTGGCTTGCAATTAATGTTTCCCTGTCTTCTTCTGAAATGGCTTTTCCTGAAACATGAAGCGTTTCTTCAGGAATGCTCTCACTGAGTTCTTTCTCCTGAAAGAACAAATAGTAGTCAGAGTATTAGAAGTAACCTAAATATAGGTGTAACAGAAAATAAAAGACATACTGTAAAATATGCAGAAAAAAGTTCTTTTTATTAATAGTATCTACTTCTTATATAAAAAAATAATGAAAATTATATATATATATGTATATATGTATATAGTGTCTGGAAGAAATTACACAAAACAAATGGATTCTACGACTGTAATATATTGATTTCTAAAGGTTTACATTCTTTGCAAAACACTGCACTAAATAGAGGTTTCTAAATATATTTCTCTATATATCTGTACAAATATAAATAATATATATTATTTATATAGATGTATATGAAGAAAAAATAATTTTTAAGGTGATGGAAACCTATAAACAGATCATGTCTATCAAGATATCAGTAATTAAACATATTTTTAAGAAAAAAAAAATCTCATGGATGAGCTTTGGAGAAAAATGTTTACTGATATTTTACATTTTTGAAAATATTGCATATAATTATTACAGAGATTACCTGAGTCTGTTCTATCAGTCGACAATTAAGAACCAAAAAAAGGCTGACTCACTAAAGAATACTTTTATACCCTAACACAAAATTGTGTATTTATATAAAATCTATGGTCTCACTCAGGATTTAAAAAGCTGCAAATACTGTGCGGGATTTTTTTTTTTTTGGTCATGAATAGTCATGCTAGTAAGTTTGAACACACAACTCAGTCTTAAGAAGACACAAGTGTGTTTTCTGATCTATTTCCACATTGCTACACTATGTTATCCAAACTTTGTAAACTAATCAAAAGCTACCTGGCTTATTCTTTCCTTTTTGTATTGAGCTGTAGAATGTTCCGGCTCTTCTTTCACAGCAATTTTTCTTTTGAGGCTGAACTGGACTCTGTATGGCTCGGAATACTGGAGAATCTTGAGTGCATCTTCATATTTGATGTTATCAAAAAATATTGTAGCACTTAGAAGCTGATCACCTGCAAGTGGAATCACGGATCATTTTAATTACTTTGTGTTTACTTACAGTTTTTCAAATTCTGTTGAAACAATGCCCCCCAAAAAATACTTATCACATCCTTTTATTTAAAATATGAAATTATGTTCACGTAATAGAATCATGGAATAGTTAAGGCTGGAAAGGACCTCTGGATATCATCTAGTCCAACTGCCCTGCTGAGTGAAGGGTCAGCTGCAGGCAGTTGCTCAGGTCTGTGTGCAGTTAGGTTTTGAGGATGGTGACGTCACTACCTCTCTGAAAAACCCGTTCCAATATCTGACCACCCTGACATTAACAAAGTTTTTTCTTACATTTTCCAGTATTTAGACTTTGGACTTTTGTTCCTGTTTAAACCATTATTTATTGCAGTTCTGTGGCAGGCTGTATTTTGTGAAAGAATCAAAGGAAGATTCTTCATGCATGTCATGAGTTGTGTCTTTGTTGTTTTTTTTTTATTTTAGTTATGGATATACCACTTTCTATGTGTCTTTTTCACTGTTCCAGTGAAAATTTTTTTTATCATATACTAAAAAATCGTATTTCATTATTGCTCAAGCAAGTGGTCTTTGAATTTATTAATACAGACAGCTTAAGCTCTCACATAAACATTAGCTGGTTTGCAATCTACTATTTTTGTTACCTAAAGAGATAACAGATCAGGTAGGTATCTAAGTGCACACACAGCTATATATCTCATTATTTAAAGATATAGAATAAAATCAAAACAAAATAAAAAATCAGACTGTACCTTCTTTAAGACTAAATATTTTTGAAGCAGGAGACTCCTTAAGTACTTTTTTAATAAATATTCCTTCATCTCCTCCACCTTTCACACTAAAACCACTAGCACCAGCTTCCGCTTCTGTTTTCAGTGTTACTTCCATTGTCTCCTAGAGATTGAAAAAGGTGTGAATTTATAATTTTTATTCATTTGTATCAAAGAGTTCTACATTACAATAAAAAGTTGAGTCTCATGAGGTATATTTTCAATAGCTCAGGAAAGATTATCTAAAATGGAGATAACCCACTCGTGTTCAGTGTGGGTTTGATTCTGTTCTAAATTAGAATTAAGCACGTGTTAGGGTTACACTGGATCAAGGTCACAGGGAAAACATGTTATAATTTTAAAATGTGAAACACATGGAATCTTTTAGGGTTGAAAGATTTTCTGTTAAGATGTTAAACACTTGAATTAAAGTCAATGGGCCAAAAAAGACAGACTAGGAGCTAATGCTCTACTGTATTCAAACCAGAGAAGGATAAAGGAAGAATGCTAAAAAGAATTATGGAAGGACCCTGAATAGGACAAGTAGGTGCTTATGCCTGTGCCACAACTAGGCAATTCGTGAAGTTCCTGGTCAAACCAAGTCTAAAGCGATTCTTCACCCATTTGTCCTTCCTTCTGTCCATCCTCCATGTCTGTGTGTTATAATAAACTTTATTTTGCAAGGCTCATGCCTACAAGTGCTTTTAGACTGACCTGTGGATGACTCTGTTTTGATTTGTCTGTAGAATGTTTTTTGTTTTCTTCTTGAAGCTGAAAAATAATTTTCAATTATTTAGTGTTCAGAAGTCATGCTGTTGTCAGGTAGAACAAAAGTCAGTTAAAAGTCCTGGTTTAGACTAAGAACTGAGGCTGACTTTAATGGCAACAGAACAAAATTGGGATCTGCAAGTGCAATGTACAACATGAATGATTTAAATATGCTATTCCCAGTAGTAAATTAGATGCCAAGGCCTCCCTTCATTGTACCAAAATTCACGTTAAATGAATGCCAGAGACCAAATGTCTTAAGACACGGGGAGCTTTTCTGTGTCTTAATGTAGCACATTGCCAACGCTTTTATTTTTGTAAATGTGCTTTTTTTTTTTTACTTATTCAAGTTCAGTATGAATTTCAAACTACTGCCTACTTATCTTAACATGGCTGTACTAATTAAATCTCTAACACTGAATAACCAAGAGGTACAGGTAATTTTGAAACACTTATTTGCTAGATTCAAGCCAGTTATATATTCTAACAGGAAAAACACTGTGATTTCTTTACACACTGTCCCGTGTTCTTTAAGGAAGGAAGTCAAATAAAACCATCAATGAACATGGACCAGATTTTGGCGGGGACAGGAAGACAATATGGCTGCAACAATATCCCATTATATGACATATGAGTCTCTGCAAGTTGTAGGAGTTAAAGCCTCTTGAATCAACTTGGTAAAGCCATGCCTGCGTGAAAAACTCAGTGTCTTGCCTTTAAATATTCTTCTTCTGTGGGATACTCATAAACTGGAGAGGATCCCTGTGGCCTTGGACGAATGTCTTCTACTGCCACTTCATTAACCTGTGGAACAGAAATGAGTGGTGGTAAAGAAACATCAACCAATTAACAGTGACTCATTTTCTTAGGAGAGTTTCTCTTGTTACTCATAGTCTCATTCTGAGTATAAATCTTTCATTAGTATGTTGGATGAAAAACAACCAATAAGTCTTTTTCTTAGGTCAAAACCAAATACAATTCTCATGTTAAAGCACTCAAAAACACAAGGGACAGAGTCCTGAGAGACAAAAACAGCAGTACACTGATTCTGGTTTTCTTTATGTATTGTTTGCATCTACAGATGGAACAGACTGAAAATACTGACAGATCAATAAGTAATAATTGAAAAAGGCAAAAAAAAAATCCCTCCCCTGCTTTATTTGCATCCTGTGGCTTCAAGCTTTATTGCCCTGCATAACCAAGCAAACCATGGAAAAGTCCCAGCAGGAATTTCTGCTGACAAGCACTTGGCATGCTTCCTTCTGGAGTCAGACAACAGGGAACCTAAACCATCTAAATCTTTAAAGAAAAATTACTGTAGTTAACAGCCATGTAATAGTTTCCTAAGTCTTGGTAGTAAACTTATGCTGGTGAATCATGGCAAAGAGTAGAAGCCTTTTTACTGAAGCAACTTTCTTGCTTTTGAGCTGGCAGGACAATCCCAAGCAGGGATTTTTAATGGGGAGGAAAATCACCAGCAAGACCCAGCTATGAACAAAATATTTAAGATCTCATTTTGCCAAACTCTCATCACAGAAAAACTTTAAAAAACTCACAGAATCTTCATCCTCTGCATCCGCATCGGCATCAGCATCTCCGGGGGGCTCAGCTGGTCTCAGCTGTCGTCCAGAACCTGAAAGAAGCACACAGGTTGTTGGTGTCTGCAGGATCCCCACAAGGCACAGAGCAGTCAGCTTGCAAGCTGAAAATCTCTGGAGCAGCATGCCAGGGGACATGCATGGGCCAGCAGTGGAAAGGCCTGCTTTCATTTAGATTCCCAGCATCACAGAAGGGTTTGGGTTGGAAGGGACTGTCAAGATCACCTGGTTCCAACCCCCTGCAATGAGCGGGGACACCTTCCACTACACCAGGTTGTTCAAAACCCCATCCAACCTGGCCTTGAACACTTCCAGGGATGGGGCATCCACAGCTTCTCTGGGCAACCTGTGCCAGTGCCTCACCACTTTCCTTATCTTAGATCTTGTCAGGTCAATCTTTCCAAGGATACCAGGAATATTCACATCCAGGTAAGGAATGAAACATGGGAAGGAAGGCTTTTGTGAAGGAAAAAATCCCCAGACTGGAGAACATTTACAATTGTAAGTTTACCGTATTTTTGTATTATTATTACCAAGGGGGGGGTTGAGCCGTGTATTGGGCAGAATTTGAAGGGCTTTGGCAGCAGGGTGGCTGTGGGGTGGTCTCTGTGGGAGGAGGTCACAGACCACCCTGTGCCACATGTGGTGTTTGCAGACAGCTCCACTTTGCCAAAGTGATTGGAGGAGTTTCCGTCACTTCTGTGAAAATGTGTGTAAGAAAGAGTGGTAAACACCGAGAAAAAGAAACAACATAAACAGAGGAGGAGGTAGAAAGAGAAGACTACACGGGAGCATACTGAAACTCTTCCTTGCTTCTGACAAAGGTCTTAAAAGCTGGAGAGTAAACATCATGAAACTTTCGTAGTCATAAAGACTCTCTGCTTTCTTGGTTTTTAGATGCATTAAGGGCAGAGAGAGATGAGATGAAGGAGATGGGCTCTCTGAAAGTATGATTCTGTTGAAATGCTTTAAATTGGGCACCAAAGAATGAAAACAGCATGAATGAAAACATCGTTTTCAGAGAGCCAGTAGAGGACAGTGTGGCTGAATCACACATTCCCTGACGCACCAGCTATTCTAACACATGCACAAATCCTTGTCCTGATAACTGTGTCTTTCCTGTCTCAACGCTGTTTTTGCCAGGCCAGCAGGCTTTCTAGTTCCCTCACACCCAGTTCTGAAACTCTGAGGCACATGGTGTGACTCTTGGGGATGGTCCTGTGCAGGCCTCAGAGTTGGACTCAATGATCCTTGTGGGTCTCTTCCAACTCAACATATCCTGTGATTCTGTTTAATTTATACATAGTTTTGGCTCTCCTAAACAGATCCTCTGGCTTAAAAATATGATCAAACACTACAGAAGACAATCACAAGAAGAACTGTGCAACTCATTAATTGTCTCCTTTAAATGGAGAATCCTTTGTAACACAACATTTCTGGACGTGGTTATTGCATGCTATGTGTGCAGACAAGCTGGCACAACTTAGGCATGTATGCCATGGCTCTGACTTACACACATTATCAAAACTGTAAAATTTTGGCTGTGATTTTACTAGCCATTCTTCACAGTTTTCTGATCTCCTACATTTACTCTTTCCTTGACTTTTTTTTGAGGATGAACTTATTTATTACAGGCAGAGTTATGGAATAGTCATGGCTTGTGATCAGTGATGGACCACTTTGTTAAGGGGAGTAGAAATATTGTGCTTTCAGTGGGAATATCCCATAACCGTCTGTGGGTCAAGTCTCAAACTTGACCGAAATCATCCTCATTAGCCATATGTACAGCATCTTAATCAGCTCTCCTGTGGTATCTTAACTACAGAGAACTATAATCAACCCAGAACACAACAGGGCTGCTAGATCATGCCTCCTTTAGCCTTCACAGGACTAGTCCTGACACGTACGATGGACACTTCTGGAAAATTCTAGAAAATGGTCTTAATGCAGACTCTAACTCAGTTTAAAGATCTTCTTAAAATTTGGTGTTTTTTTTTTTCAAAAGCTCTAGAATTTGCAATCTTCAGAAGCTCAAGAAAATTGTAAAATGAGCCTAACCTTGTTAAAAAATTTAGATATGGATTTATGAACCTGATTTTAGGCATTTCTGCTTGAAAATTTTGGAATCCATTCAAGGAGCACTTCACCACATGAATTTTAATAAGCATCATATGAGGAGAAGAGCTGCAGGATTGAGCCTTGATTGTTTAATTTGCTCAGTGCTTCTAAAGATTCAGGTGCCAACAATGAATTTTATGGCCCTTACTAAAATTCCAAGAAATAGTAAGGACTTAGTCTTGCAGCATTGCCATATTTTTCACTTGGGATAATCCCACCCACAAGCCCTGCAGTCCAGTAGAATGACTTAACAGAAAATTGCTTGGATCGCTGGAGTGTTTGCTCTTCGGTGCAGCACTTCAATGCTAACAACAGCATTGATCCCTGGTGGCTGCCAATAATTTTGCTACTGGAAAAGAAACAGGAAAGACTTAGCTGTGAGGCTTCTTAGGCTGGTTCACTGCTGTTTCTCTGGTGTAACTTCAGTTACACCAGACAGTTCTGTTGTCTGGATCTCGAGCAATGCCAGAACAGGGTGCTCTGATCTCAGGACGTGAATGGTCCTGTACAGTTTGTGCTGTTGATTTTGCACCATCCAGTGGGGCATGCCCTTTGAGACTGGGATTCTGCAGCTATCCTACATGTTCTAGCTGACTTGAAGCTTCTAAAACTAAGTCATTCTTAGAACGATTAGGTGACCAACACCTTTAAAATCTTCCTGTCATAAAATCCAAGAGAATTAGATCACTTTGTGCAGTGAGACCTGAACACTTATTTTCCACCATGATGCCATTTTAAACCAACAAATAACACTGCCAGTTCTTGTTCAGTGTGGATACAGAGAGAAAGACCTCGCCTGGATGACGTCTCATCTGGGACTGCACCAGGAGAGGAGTTTCACCAGCCATGGATCAAGAAAAGCAGTGGTGTATAAGGCACAAAGGGGCCTTCATGTGCTTAGTCAAGTATTGGCAGGAGATTGCTCTCCTTGTCCTTGTTGGAGGGGCTACAGATCAAAGTATGCAAAAATGTCCCCAGAAAAATCCCCTCCTGTTAAGAGGAAAATCTGTCAACATAAAAGCCCTCTTTTACCCACCTCATGATGGGTAGAATGGGACAGAGTACTCCTTTGAAAGCCTTTAGTAAACCATTACCTCTCCTAAATGATGACAGTAGGGCCCTTTCCTACAAAATAAAGCAACAGATTACTGTCCCCAGGATAACAGAGATGTGGTTGAGATTGCAGGGAGGGACATCAGCTACATGGATGACTTTCCCTCCCAAAGCTGCGTTCCAAGGCCTTTCCAGACACCCTGATTTCCCCAAACTCTGCCTAAGCTGCCCATCTACAGTTGTTAACCCATGCCATAAAAGACCTGTTGTGCCCTTGATTCCTACTGCAGACTAGAATTTGCTTCTGATTTTTCTCCTGATTCAGAATACTTTAAAAACAAATCTATAAAAGAGAGGAATTACAGTACCTTTTCAGCAAAGCCTTCTTTCTGAGTATAAAAGTCTGTGCCAATAAACTATGATTTATATGCATGTCATTCTCATGCCCCAAATAGCAGCAATGCCAACATTTTATAGATTTTAACTTTTTTATGATCCCTGGACAATCAATGCTTTGTTCAAAAGATTTTCATAAACAAGATGGAATTTACATCAGTGACTACTTCTAATAACCACTGAACTGACTTCAGAACAAGGGAATTTTTTGAAAGTAAGCAGTAGGAGTTATATAGGCTGGATCGTTTTCATATCATATGACTGAAACTTGTATTTGCTGTTTGAAATGCAATTTTTAAAAAATATTTTATCTTTAGCCTAGCAACCCAGATGGACTGTTCTGGGTAAAACCACAAAGAAAAAATAAAAACAGGTTATTTTTTTGGTATTCACATTCAGAGGGTAACAGTATCCAAAACCACATTTGAGACAATATAATAAATTTCAAGTAGGACAGTGTCATTGAATTCAAATCAACTGAACTTTAACGTATTGTATAAAGAGAAATGTAGCTTTAATTGGAACACTGGCATTTAAAATCACTGTAATCTGTATACTTTAAAATAAAACAGCAAATGAGAATACCAGAGATGTTAATAAAGAAAAACGTTCTCTGCTGATCATCCCAGCTTCTTTGCTTACAAACTATATCCCTTTCTCTGCAATTCTTAGATTTGCATTTCTGCTTTTTAAGATTTTATACCAAAGTTATGTTTGCATATGAATAGTGAATTTAAGTAATCTGCTCTTATCTTTAAGTATATTACTTTTCCTTGTATCAACTTCAACTTTACTTCAACAAACAGCTTCTCTTAACAGATAGAAATCTGATCCATGATAAATATCTGTCCACAGGTGAAAAGTTTTATGCTTTGCTCACTCATTTATTGTTACTTGAGCTCACAACCTGTGCCTTTTCTTTATCAGGATTTTGGTGTATGTTAGTTACCGTTTCTAAGCTATGACAAGAAACTAAAAGTCCTGCTTGTGCAGTACTGTGAAAATTAATAGCTCTGAGTCCATAGCATGAGAAGACTTGTGTCTTGGCATGTGGGCAAGGCTGGGACATCTTTAGATCAGGTCTTTTCTGACAGTGCAAAGTACTCCAGGCACCTAACCTGATTTGTATTATTAACAAAGAGAAGGAGGAGTGAATAATTGCAAGACAAACAACAGCAGTAATAATTTAATGTCATTGTCACTGTTGGCACTGTGTTTGACCCACTAAAGAATTCGTACATGTAGGTCAGCAGTTTTCACAGGGCTCCCTCGTGTTCTTATGTCTTGTTGTAAACAAAGATGTGCATGGCTGCTGTCATGGACAGTTTCAGCTGGCTCCTGTATCAGACCTCTCTTCCTGCAACCATCACTCCCTGTACCAGCAAATCTGTCTGTCCCTCTGCCCTCAGGCACCCTGTCATGGGTCTGCTATTTCTCATGCATGAATGGCTAGTAACTGCTAATTGCTTCATAATTTCTTCTGGTTTTAAAATTGCATCCCTTTCTCAAGAGGGGTGGTGTGCCTGATTTTTTCCCCCCACAGCTTGTTCTCCTTCTCTTGCAGGTATTGGAATTACTAGGATTCCTTTTCCTCCCTCAGAGCTCTCACAGTCGCCTGAGCAGTGCTGCTGTGAAGTCCTGCAGCCCATTCTAATTCACTTCTTATATTTGAAATAAGGAGTACTTAGAATAGTTAGAATATTTAAAATTCTGGGTCCCAGTTCAGGAAAGCACTTGATAACAGGAACATTATGCACATGCCTGGCATTCATCTTGGCCTCTCAAGAGCACTTTTTCAGATAGGTAAGTTCACCTGACTTTCAAGCAAGCAGTGATGGAGGAAAATGATCCTGCAAGCATCGGTTGCAAAGATAAGAATCTGAAAGTATCTGCAAATAAACCCTGTTATGCATGTACTGTGTTCCTAGAGGGAGCTGCCATGAGGTTTAAAGCACAGTTTATGGCACAGGCTTTTGCACAGTCTGTGTAGGCTTGACCACGAGCTCCAGCAGGCTCATGGCATTCCCAGTAAGCAGTTCCAACTGTGCTGGGGAAAACTGTCAGGAAAAAAAAAATCAAGACATCCATCTTCTACTGAGCTTTCCTAGTGCATTCCAGAGACCTGGATTCATTCCATTGTCCTGCAAGATCCCACGGACTGAGTTACAGCAACTGCTGGGCAGGGCTCCGGGGCATGGCAGGACCGCAGCGGGAATGCCGCGGCTGTCACTCTATCTGGGCAGGATACATGGCAAGGGGGAGATGCGGGCGCAATGTCACGGAGGAGGCTGCCTCTCCCAGCCCTCCATCGCAGGAATGTCATGTTACTTCACTTGAACCACTGCCAGGGAGACAGCGGGGGCACCCAGTAGCTCCACCTAGAAGAACCAGCTTGTCAGCTCTGAAATGAACGACTGACACAGTGGAAAAAGCAACCGTTCTGCTTCAGAAAAGGTGATAAAGTGAGGATCAGCACCTCCCCTTTAGTGTTTCCTCTGTGCTGGGAGTGGAACCCTCCCCACCAAGCCCTGAAATTTCTGTGGGATGAAGACAAAGGGCTAGTCTGTGGAATGAAGATAAAGATTTTGCTGCTGAAGGGGTTTAACAGGCCTTATTATCAGCGGGATGCTATCAGAACCAGCTGGGCCGGTGTTTAAGCTATACTCCTGCCTTTGTTTTGCATTGGTTTGGTAATGCCCCTTGGCTGCACTCTGTCCCTGGGCTGCATACTTGTGCTGTGATGAATGTAGCTCAGCCTTCAGAGCTGAAAGCAGAGACTTGTAGCGCAGTTGTGCTGAAGGAGCAGCTACTCCCAAATAACCAACGTGTGAATAGTTTCCTTCCATTCAAGGCATGAACAAGATGTTTTGATTCAATGGCTTGGTATGTTAAGCTGCCCTTGTTGTCTGTTAGAGTACTTCATTAAAAGCCTTCAAATCATTTCATCTCAAAACCTTTTGAAAAAAGAACATATATGTAAGTTACAACCATGAGCCTCCTTACCCAGCCAGAGGCTTGTCCATGAAGTTACTGCCTGCTTTTATCAAAAGGAACAGTACTCTGCTCTGCCAAGTACATCCAAGTAGAGGAATGACTCAGGAATTAAGGTTCCTCACAGACCATACTGAACTCTGTAGGATTTTATAGAGCATTTTCTATAGGTTGACTAATATCAGGAAAGATGTGGAAGAGCACTGGCAACTAAGAACAGATATAAACACTACCATAAAAAGAGAAACTAACAGCCCCCAGATGAAAAGAAGCGTGAATGGCTTTCCTGTGAGTGTGTGTTTATTGATAAGCTCTGCCCACAGATTTAAAACTATTAAAAGCATTCCTGCTCGAACTTCACAATAGGAGCAAAACTTTTAGGAAGACTGATCAGAAAGGACCTCTCGATTCTTACACTGGTCCACCTTTCCTCTGATGGTAAAGATAAACTTAATAGAATACATAGGACAGTTCAGAGCATGAGAATAAATCACTCTGGTGGAGCTCTGCACAGACTTTCTCAGCATGAGTCATATTTAAACCTGAAAAGCACAAGGGAATTTTTTTTCTTCAATTGTCAAATTGAAATTTCCCAGATCCTGGGTTAATGACTTTCATCTAGCTATCACCATTTATTGGTTACTTGGCTATATAGGAAACGTAGTTTGGCCAGATCCACGTAACTCTTCTGGTACAAGAATAAGATATTTACAAAAGTATTTCATTAGTCTGATATTTCACCTCTAACTAAAACAGAATAATGTTTCATAGAGTTCGAAAACAAGCTCTTAACCGAAGTTTCTTGCAAGAACATGAATGGAGTGATGTCCAAAAGCGACAGCAAAAGCAGTCAGCAGTGGCTGATACCTGAATTTGTCTCTCCCAGTCTATTTACCCTCTTGCTAGATGAAACACAGCTACAGGTGGCAGAGTGAAAAGGGCAGCTAGAGAAAATGCTCATGGCACCCAGCAAACGACCAGAGGTTCAGTGCTGTTTCTCCTGTGCCATGGTTTTGTCTCAGAAGCTCAAGTTTTCTATCATCTCCGTAGTTTGTCTGATTGCCTGGAGGGTAGGTGTAACATCCTACCCTGTGTCTCTGTGTTTGCTTGTCTTAGGCAGGAATTTTCCTCTCTCTCAGGTTTTACGTGACAGAATGGGTTTCCAATCTGTGTTTTACTTCCTGCATGAATTCCTACAGTGTTCCCTTGCATTATTATTGTGATAATAGAGTAAATTATCACATGGAGTGAATTATCACCCTCTCTGATAATTATCAATTCTGATTTCTCCAGGATTGCAGGGCTTCTATTCTCACAAAGTTGGTACAAGAAGGGAATCACTTTTTAGCAATTTTGTTATGTATGCTCTAATTCCTGGACTGAACCAAAATTGCTTACCAGCCTTTTGGACGGGGCAAAAGCAAGTTAGCAATTCATAGCCAAATAAAGAAATAAAGATTTGTCTAATCCACTGTAATCCTCAACAATTTTATCTCCTGGGACTCTCAACAGTTTATGTCTTGGGATATACTGGTTTTACTTGTAATTGAGTCTCTATCATGCTGTAAATAGTTGCATGGATACCCAGCTAGAATTTCCTGGGGTGTCACTGTCCATCTGGCTGGTCTGGGTTTTAAGAAAGGCTTCAGGGACATGTTGCAAATGAAGAGCTCTCGCTTGCTTACCAGCTTCAGAAACCCTAGTGGGAACTACTCTGCAGCTATTTGGTTATCCAATATATTGATTAGGCACGCTGCAGCTTTCTTCCCGCAGAAGGAAACTCCTTCACCTATACAACAAACTAGACTTGGAAAGTGAAGCACAGCTGTCTTCCTCGCAGTGAGGAGATGATTCCCGCTGTCCTCCCTGTTAGATAGCTGTGAATTCAGCTCTTACCATGACTTGCCTAGAAGTGGAGGCAGGTGGGTGCCTATTGCAGATAAGGCCCATAAAGCTCACACAAATTAACTTTTCCACATTCCTTCTCCTCGCTGATTCACCCCTCCAAGAATCCAGGCTTCTCCCAGAGCAGATTGCCTGTTCTACTGCCAAAACACAGCCCTGCTCAGATTTATAAATGAATCAAATGAATACAAGTATGGAAAATGATCGTTCTGCCTGTGTAGGCTTGATTGGCAGCCCTGGAGACTCAATTCTTCAGAGTCAGTATTTCTTCAGAAGCAGTGGCTGTAACCCCAAGCTGTCTCTTAAGGTAGCTCAGTACTGACCAGGAGGGGTAGCAAGGGAAGCTGACCACTCTTTGTCCTCTCTCTGACACATTAAAGGAAGACGCTAATTCTCGGTGGTTTTGGTAGAAAGCACGTTTGTTCCCTAAGAATAGGTCTCATGAGAAGAATAAGAATAGAGGATCTACTAACATTATGCAAAAAGCCCAAAGCGACTGATGCAGGCTTTATATAAATGGCACTTACCACTCCAAATTAGAAACAGACATTTTAGCCCAAACTGCTAAAAAACGCTTTTCAAAACCACTGCTTAAAAAATATCCTCATCAGAATCAATGCTCAGTAAAAATTTTTGTATTTAGAGATAAATATAAACATATATATACATACATATATATAGAGAAAGTTCATATAATGATCCTTATGGTCTGAAGATCTAGGAAGACTTTTATTTCCCTTTACTCCACTGATAAAATTCAGTGCACAATTAGGTGCCCAGATACAGTAATATTAATGGAGTGATGTTACTTTGGCCATCTCTTTGGTATGCTGGGCATAGCCCCTCTCAAAACAAGAATGCAGTAAAAAAAAAAAGTGTAGTTTTTCCACAACCTTTTATGGGGGCTTTTATATAAATATCTGCCCTTGGAAACAGGTTTTCAGTTTGAGAGCAAATTCCCTGCGCAACTTGTTTGGATGTAAATCACCACAGGGAAAAAATATCTTTTAAGCTTTTAAATTCCTTAATGTATATGTAATACAAGAGATATGGGATAAAGGTGACAGAAAATTATTATGGGAAAATATTTTACATCAAAGATAAAGTTAACAGTTCCCTTGCTTTGTTAAGATAAAAATCTTTTCTGTCAATAAACAGTGATGGTAGCAAAATAGCATTTGGCACAGCTCACTTTTCCTTGGTTTTGTGTAGTAGGAGATTCTCTTCAAAATTAGAGAGAATTTCTGGACTGCGGGTTTACAGAAGCATAAAAGCTCATTTACAGATAAACTAATCCACTGAGTCAGATAAATAAATAAATTAGTATAGCTCTGTCCACATCAATGTAATTCAAATCTGAATAAATGGACTATAAACTTGGTTTTCAGTCACAAAAAGGTCAGATTTCAAAAGAATTGAATAGGTCACCTACAAAACTCTTTTTAAAAATATTGTCTCTTGATTTTGGTCCACTGGGTTGTACCTCTTTTTTGAACATCTTTCCCTAAGATATGTATACCTTGCCCCAACATTTTCTAAACATGTCTTTTGGTAACTGTCTTCTTTTACAAACAAAATCTGTGAACTTAATCTTTACTTTTTGAAATTAAAAATAATTATGTAGGACTGAAAAGCACTGGAATTTTAAGTGCATATTAAGTTATAGAAGGAAAAACTTATGATGACAAACTTTTGGTGCATTATATTTTTGCAAAAAAAAAAATTAATCTTTGCATGAGGTTTTTAAATAATTCAGTACTGATTTTCTATTTCTGTGCCTTCTAGCACCCAAAAATAACAAACCAGCATGCTTGCCTAATAGATTAGAGAAAAACACAGTTTAGTTAAAGAAATAGATTTCAGTTTCATGTTTCACACAGAGTAGTATAAATGACAGGGAGAAACCATTTCATCAAAGACTCATTACTGCAGTTCTGGATTTCTTTTTGGTTAAAGACTAGAATAGCAAGAAAGTAACTACACTGTGGTTCATCCATGTAGTAACTGGTGAATGAATTGAGATGGGTGGAGTTGTTTGAAAGCACTAAGAGAAATATTTCTTGGATTTGATTATCAACCCTAAATCTGATTCCAAAGATTCAGAGCCTCTGTGTATTACAAAAATCATGATATCTTATGGAAATGACTGTTTCTTTATCATAATGGTCTGTTCACACTCAGGTTTAAGTATTTTTTAACTCCGTTAAAAAAAGCACGCATTCTTTTTAAAGGCACATGGTAAGGTTTTTCTCAATGAACAGCTGTGCTAGGTTCAGACTAATATATAAAGGAGAGTAAACTACATTTTGCTATTCAGCTGGATCAAGGGCTCCACTGAAATAAAACAGCCTTGTACCAATACAAAGCCAGTATAAGCAAAATGAAGACTCCAGGGACTTCAGTTACAGTCTTTGAAGAAGCCTCCAGAGAGAAGAATCAGATCTACCTACTTGCAGCAGATCTCAAGAGTCATTTAAATCTGTGCATTTAAATCCAGTGGCTTGTCTCCACTTTGAAGAATAGCAATGACCACCTTGATCTGAGGAACTGTGAAGAGTCTGAGTGCAAGAAGAAAGAATGGGAGGCACCTGGAGATGCCCTTCAGTCCATCTGCAGGGTTTGCTGCACATCCTTGCAAAGAGTATTTTTAAACCAATGGTGTTCTACTACTTAGCTCTTTTGCACCCTGCCTGATCCAATGGCCCCAGTGAGGACTCTGCTCTCTGTGAGCTGCAGTTCAGCAGAGAGACTACTGCTTTCTCCTAAGGAAGGTGGAAGAGGAGACCTCATTGCAGTTACAACTTCCTCGTGAAGGGAAGAAGAGGGACAGACACTGATCTCTTCTTTGTGGTGACAAGTGACAGGACCCGAGGGAGCAGCCTGAATTTGTGTCAGGGGAGGTTTAGGTTGGATATTAGAAAAAGGTTCTTCACCCAGAGGGTGGCTTGGCACTGGAACAGGCTCCCAAGGGAAGTGGTCACAGCACCAGGCCTGCCTGAGTTCGAGAAGAATTTGGACGATACTCTCGGACACATGGGGGGACACACTCTCGGGGATGGTCCTGTGCAGGGCTAAGGGTTGGACTCTTGTGGGTTCCTTCCAACTCAGTATATTCTGTGATTCTGTGGATTTGCATTCCTTGCACTGTGCACAACTTATGCACACTGTGCACAGATTGTAGTCAATAAAACCAGAAAAGGAGAACAATTGCTACCGTGAAATTATCCTGTCTGAAACAGAAAGTTCCACCACCATCTTACTGTGACATTTTAAATACTGCAGTCCAAAAGTCCTCCATGGACTGAGATTTCAATAACATTTTGGCGGTGACTGAAATATTTGCTTTATATAGTGGTGTTGGGGTCGGTTTTGACAGAATTCTGCAACTACACTGAGAGCAGAATTTGTTTCTTCATTGCAAATTCTTTGAACACTACTTAATCACAGTTTGAACACTTATGGAGAAGGTCTGTCCCCATTTGACCAAAGGAGAATAAAGGAAACAGAAAAGTGCTCTGCTGATCTTAGAAGACAAACAGTCAGAACTCTCCTTTCAAGTGCAGGGCTTGGTAAAATGGGCACAGATGGGAAAAGGGCAAAGGCAATCAACACATAGACCAGAGTAAGTTATGGAATCATAGAATCATGGAGTGTTTTGGAAGGGACCTTAAAGATTCATTCCAACCCCCCTGCCATGGACAGGGACACTTTCCACTAGACCAAGTTGCTCAAAGCCTCCTGAAGTCCTGCTTCAGGAGCTGCTAACTGAAAAACATGTCCTTTTGCACTTCTACAACAGGTAGTTGTATTTTCTACAATGTAGTTGTATTTTCTACAATGTAGTAGTAATTTTCTACAATGGAAAAATTATTTCAAAAGGTTTTGAAAAGACACCTGGGCCAGGGTCTCAAGTGTGTAGGACACAGATCAACAACACTAAGCAAAGCACAGTGAACAGGGAAGGTCAGGGCTAAAATGCAGGATCTCCTGGGGCATGTTCTCCTGTTATGAGTTTGATTTGGGAAAAGAGCTCTTTGTTTTTAAACACAGCTTGGCCAATGCTTGGTGCTAGGTCTGGTTCTTGATCCCTGGACTTCAAAGGCCCATTCTCAGAGGGCTTCAGCACACATGTGCAAAGTAACATGTTACTGCAGGTTTATCCCCTGCAGCTGGAACCACTGGCCCAGTTAACAACTTCTGGATTGGTTGGTACAAGGAGGCTCTGATGGTTTTGTTGCTCGTATCGCTTGGGCAGGTGTGGGTATTACATCTATGTTACTCTGCACACCTCTGCAGAAGGGAGGTCACGAACACTTCACAGCTCCATGTTCGAAGAGGGGGATCTGAAAATGTGTCTGAACAATTTCTAGGGAAGTTTAATAAGCTCTCCTTGCAGAGCAGTGCCAGCTCAGGAATACTGGAAAACACATTTTTCATGCACATGTTTTTTATTAAATGCAGCTGTCAAAACAGAGCAGGGCTCATGTTCCTGAAAAGGTGCAGGGAAGAGAAGACAAATGGTTGGAATAAAGCAGGAATGTGCCTACTCTGCCTAGGCAAAAAAATCACGACTTCTGTAGAGCCTTCAGGGCAACCTTTAAACTAGCTGGCTCAGGGACTAGTAGCTCTCTAGCTGTGGGATTTCAGTGAGCGCTGTACAAACCCAACCAACTCCCCGGGGAAGCCAGTGCTTGCTACACAAGCCACTCCTCCTGTCCCCAGACCGGCTGGACAGACACTGGCTCTGCACAAACGGCACCTTCCCGGTGCTGCGTAGGCACAACCAGAGGGAGACTGTCTCTACCCAAGCCTCACTCTCCTTGCCATGCTGCAGATAACGTGTTCCAAGTGTGCTGGCAGCAAACTTAAACCATCTACCGCAATCTGATAATACCTGCCTCTAATCATTTTGCTGCAGTAGAATTATGGGGGTGAAAACAGCAGAGGCAAAGCAAGATTTTATTTTTTGATTATAATCTTCCTCTTATTTCATAGACGTCGATTCAGACTTTGTTCTCTGACCTAAATTTGTGTTCTGAAGGTGTTCAGCTGAATTAACAGCAGTGCAGTAGCAAAATCTGGCTGTCATCTTCATACAACGTCATCAGTTAACAGACTTGCTTATTTCTCTGTAACACATTATTTGGGTTTTCTATTAAGTTCCTATTCAACAAGGATAATAGTCTAAATATGATGCAGTTGTGTGGCAACAGTGTACCAGATAAATTAAGCTCACTCTGGGTAATATCACAAAAAAATATGTGTTTATAGCTTCATGCCAGTTTCTGACTAATGCTTTTGTTTGTTGCTATAGCAAACCACACATGAATCTGATAGCCAAAAGTGTGTTTATGACTAACCTTAGCTCTCTGGGGATTTAAAATAGGGAATAAAAAAAATCCCAAAACCACAACACACAATGTGAGGAGAACATGATAGGAAACACCTTTTTTGGCATGAGTTACTATGAACATTAAAAGAGGAGAACATCATGAGTGGAAAACATTAGCAAATGGGAACTGTGGGAATAACCGCCTTTAACCCACGGTGATTCAAACAGAGCTTTTACTTCACATCACAAAGTTGCCTGTGCAGGACGAGAGAATGTTGCAGGAAGTCCTGGATGCATGTTAAGAGATGGATTTAAGCCTCTGAACTCTGGAGAAGCTTTGTATCACACTTTAAAACATTCAGACCACTTCACTTGAGATCATTTTTACACTCTGCCTTGACACCTAGGACACTGGTATTCACTTAATTAATTTCTATTACCATTTATACCTTGGTAGTTTCCAAGAGCCTGTCCCAAGACTGACACCTCATTATGCTGTACAAATACACAACAGAGAACAATGCTGGCCCCAAAGAGCTTTCTGTCAAACTAACAGAGAGAGCCAAAGGGAGAGGAGGACGGACAGAGTGGGAAGCAGAGAGGCAATGCGACTGCACTACCCACCAAATCAGAGCTTGAACCCAGGTGTCTTGCACCCCAGGTCAATTGACTGTTTCAGGTTGCCAAATATGTTCCTTTTGGAAGAAGAATACATTTATGTTCCCTGTAGAGGAGAGAAAATCAATACAGCTAAACTACGACAGCTTACAACAAAGCTACGTTTTGCCAGGCAAAATTTATACTAGTGTTGCCCTGTTATTCTTAACAACTTCTTTCCTTCATAGGTTAAAAAAATGAAGGGGAATATTGCTGTAGAGTCTATAGATCAGATCAACTACTATTAATGCTTTCTTATTAATTGCTCTGGCTCTAGACTGTATATTGCATATTTATTCACAGATTTGTACTGTGCATAAAGGCACATGATTAACACAACCCATGGCAAGTTCTTCCACCATCTATACTGACACTCTACAGAGTCTTGAGATCATGTACAGCTTTGTGGAGAGGCAGGTCTGCCCAAGCTCTCATGTTCCAGGTATTTCCTAGAGGGTTCATGAAAGACACCTTGACCCATCAGTAGGATAATCAGGACACTGCCATAAATGGAAGCGTGCAAAAACCAGTAGGACTCAGATGATACCTGCTGGTCATTTAGTGCCACAGGATTAAATGCTGAAGTACTGAGACTTCTTTCTGTGCTTATTCAAGCAAGACATCCATTGGCCTCAATGAAGCTGATACAGGGCACGTTACATCGTATTAATCTTGTAATTCAGACTGTGATATGGGCTGAGATCAGCTTTGATTCCATCTTGTAAAATCCAGCAGAGCACACATCACTGCTCACAGCAATCATGCCTGCATCCTTGTAAGAGTAAATACTTTTACAAAAGAATGCAAGCATTTTCTAGATTAGCCATGAACTCTATTGATATATACAGCAAGTAGGATTAAGACATCACTGTTGTATAAAGTGATGAAACAAAGGCAAATAAGAGATAAGCAGAAGTTTTCCAGCTAAATATCATTGCCGGACTATGGAGCCATTGCTGGTGACATGCAGAAGGCCATATATGACTCTCTCTTTGCTTTCACATGCTTCTTCAGTTCTTCACATTTGGCAGAAAACACATAATACAGAAAAGACAGAAAGGAAGCTGCCAGGCTTCTTTCCTTCACACTGAGATCCTGAAAACAGCTTTGGGTACTGAAAGCACAATACAGAGACCATTTCAAAACAGCTACCTCACTCCCTGTGATTTATCCCAAAAACAATTGCCTCTTCCCTGGGATTGCTATAGCAAATGAAATAGGAGATCATAGGTAGAGTTTGCCAACCCAACTCCAGGTCCAAATTACTTTCCGATCAGTGGTAACAGAAGGCACTGGTTACTTGTATTTATGGATATATGTTTAAGCAGGTGTGATGCTACTTAATTAACATCTTTCTCTTTGGGCTCTCAAAAGGCACAGCTACCCCTCACACCCCTCTGGGGTATCTGTCACCCAGACAGCACTGCCTGGCACATATGAATATGCCAGCTTGGCAACTGCAGCCTCTTGATCGTGGTCACCAAGGAAGCTCCTGCACCTGCCCAGAGCGCCATGCAAAACAAGGCAAACTCTCCCCACCTCGCAGAAAATAAGATAGCAAAGTGAAAAAAAAGACGTGCTCAAAGTCACAAAGCAAGTTGGCAGCAGTCAGCAATAAATACAACCCAGATGTCCTGGATTCCACCTCCTCCCTGCACCATGCTGCCTCTCTTAGCTCAATGCTGGAAGGAAATGTTTTACATTTACTCATCCCTCCTTTTCCTTTGTCAATAGAAATTAAAGCAGGCATCTGACTGCCTAAGCCTTGAATACTCTGATGGTTTCCAAGGCCTGCAGTGAAGTCAGCCAACATTTCTATTGAATCCAGCCCTAATGGACAACTAGAAGTGATTTCTTTGCCAAGTAGCCTATCAGTGCAAAACTCATTTAAGCACATACTGCTTTTATACAGATATGCATTGTGCATATATATATATATATAAAATATACATATATTTCATGACTTTGCAAAGAACCACTAATTACAAAAAAAACGATTTTTGTAACTGTGCTGGTTTTGGCTGGGGTAGAGTTAATTTTTTTTCATAGTAGCTGGTATGGGCCTGTGTTTTGGATTTGTGCTGGAAAACAGTGCTGATAATTCAGGGATGTTTTCGTTATGGCTGAGCAGTGCTTCCACAGAGTCAAGGCTTTTTCTGCTCCTCACACCACCCCACCAGCAAGGAGGCTGGAGGTGCACAAAGAGCTAGGAGGGGGCACAGCTGGGACAGCTGACCCCAACTGACCATAGGGATATTCCAGACCATATGGTGTCTGCTCAGCATATAAAGCTGGGGGGAAAAGGAGGGGGAGGACACATTCAGAGTCATGGCGTTTGTCTTGCCCAGTCACCACTATGGAGCACTGATTTCCAGGAGAGGGCTGAACACCTGCCTGCCAATGGGGAGTGGTGAATAAATTCCTTGTTTTGCTTTGCTTGCATGTGTGGCTTTTGTTTTATCTATTAAGCTCTCCTTATCTCAGCCCACGAGTCTTCTCACTTTTCCCATTCTCTCCCCATCCCATCACGTGGGGAGGGATGAGCAAAAGGCTCTCTAATCATAATTGATATCTATGATTAAACCATGAAAGCAGCTCAGCCAAGCAGTGAATAGACTGAACTATTATTTAAAAAAAAAAAAAGTAAAATACTGCATCATGATTTTTTTAAGTACAGATTTAAAACAAGCCTCTATACCTTTTTACTTTGTGGAAAGGTAGGAAGGTCTGTCAGGATGTTTCCTGCACTGAACCCACTCAGGTCTGCTGACGGACTGATAGCTAATTAGCATTAATTTTCCATTCATTTATTTTGTGAACATAATGTCCAAATATTTTAAATTTTCTCATTAAGCTATCTCTGGTGTCTGTATGGTGGGCCACATCCATATATTTTCCAAAAGCAATGTAAATCCCATTTCCATGGAATATGTCATGCCCTGTCAGCAAAATATCCTTACTGCTGTCAGCCCAAGGTGAGTCCATGTCTCTGAGCAGTTGAACACATTCTTACTTGCCTGGTTTTTTGCCCTCAAGGTGAATGCCATTCCATTTTTCCTACATGTCATCATACAAATCCAGGAGGGATTGTAGGTGTTGTGCTGCTGTTGCTGTAACTCCACTGCCAATGTGCTGCTCTGCCTACCAAAGGCACTTCAGGGGAGCTGGACAGAAGTTAAAAAGAAATGCAGCATTTCACACTGTATCCTCCTCTCCCCTGAATACTCAAGGGGCATGACAGTGGAAACAAAAACTTTAGCAGCTGCAGGTTGCCTAAAACACTTAACTCCTTCGTTTTTCTTGCCTAGAAAACAAATATCCTCCAGATTTTGCATTCAAGTCTCCTGTCAGAGGCCTCTGCTCCTCTGCAGAACAGCAGCAGGAGATCCCACACATGGCAAGGTCACAGTGCTCAAGCTCCTACTATATGCTCTTATACTATGTGCCTCCACCATGAGCACTTTGCACAGACCCACATGCTAGATAACTACATCCACAGCTTTGCTCCAGCCAACATGGCTTTATTATGAACAAGAATTTCTGAGATCTTCTAGACAATGAAACAAACAAAAATGCAGCCCAAAAAAGCCTTCCTTCTTTCTCTGCAGAACTGTTTCCATTATTTCCTCACTATTGTCACCTCCATTTTGTTCAACTTCCTTGACACAAAGCTTCTAAGTCCTCCAGGGCACACCTGGGCAGGAGGCTACGTATCACTTAACACAGTGGGGACCTTAACCTGCCATCAGTCTGCAGCAGCAACAAATGACAAGAATAGGTCTTGACAAACATGGCTGGTTTGTGCCATTTTTGTGCAACAATAGTAAGTTTGACAGATTTGAGCCTGCCCTCATGCCTGAGACACTGCTGTGTGCAGAGCAGGAAGCTCTCACTCCTTCTCCTCAAAGCTACTGCAGCCAGGTCAAGGACATTGCTCCTTGCTGCAATCTGTCAGTGCTGATTTAGCAAGTCCCAGCTCCCTTCCCCTGAGTGCACAGGCTCTGGCTGGCCTTGTCCGTAGTTCCAAGTGTGTCCGAGAGCCAAAAGCTTATCGCAGTCCATCTCTGTCTCCTCGCAAGAGCAGAGTTAGTGGAGGAGTTGGCGTGGTCTGTCTGTGCTGGTATGACAGCCAGCTCCTGTTTTGGATTAGAGGATGATGGTTTTCCCTCCCTTTACATCCCTTACTGGGCATTTAAAAGAGAAGGATTTGTGGAAAAGGGGAAACACTCATTATGGGTTTTATACCTCTTTTGCCCTCCCTTTGGTCTGGTGCAAATGAAAGCCCCAGACCCATGGGCTGTATCTGTGAGTGGTGTCCAGGGGCCTGACTTTTCTCAGCCCAGGCCATGAAATAACAGTGTGATAGAGGAGAGGTGTTTGTGCAGAACCTGAGCTTACCTGCAGTCCCCCGCACAAAGGACTGCTGGCAGAAGACCAGTTTTCAGTGCATTTCACAACTTGGGAGAGCATTGCAAGAGCAGTGCTTCCCTATCAAATGTCAGGGTGGAGATCTGCTGACTCCAATGCCCATCTTTCAAAGCAGGGCAGAGACTGAAAGTGAACCACCAATAAGCCCCAGACATAAAGGAGTGTAAATAAATTAATAAAACACAGCTGAGAATGGCGGGGGCAGCAGAAACACCCCACACACACCAACCACTGCAAGGACTGCGGCGCACCTCGCTGCTGATGTGCAACACAGCTCCACAGCACCTACAAGGAGTTTCCTTGGGCTGGAAAGGCTGTGGTTGCCCATGGGGGCAAGGAGGAGGTTTTACTGCATGAGGTTGTCTCACCCACACTGGTTTTCATGATCTGGCTGGATGTGTCTGTGTGTGGCCCTGCTGGCTGCTCTCTCAGTGCCCTTGAAAAATAATCCAGAATCACTGGTTTTCTTTCCATGCCATTTGCTTCTGCCCCTGTTCTGGAGTCATCTTTGACTCCATCACAGCATCCCGAAGGTTTGCAGGTACCTTTAGGCAGCCTTGCTGAGGCAGCAGGGCATGCTGTGGTCTCCCCTACTCCTAATCCTGTCTTTTTGCCAAGGTATCTTCCCTCAACACTGCCTCCGCCAAACAGACCGATCCCAGAGATGCCAGCCTCCAAAGGACTTCAAGGTGGGCCTGTCACAAACTTCCTTCAGAGATGCTGCATGAATTTAAACTTTTCTTCAGAATAAAAGTCTAGAAACTGAAAATAGGAAGTCAGGTTTTTTTCCACAGGTTTTCCTACCCAAGCCTTGCCATCAGCTATGGTCCACATCCAACAAGATAATCTGACTCAGCTACTTCAACCCCTCTGTTCTAGAGCACCTTGTGTCCCCCCGGTGACGATTGCCCGGAATGACCCTGCCAGCATTGCATTGCCACTCTGAGCACCATTTGCTTGCCTGCAACACCTAACCTGCTGTACCATCACCCATCTGCTCTGCCATCTGCCTGCCACAGCCTTCTGTGCTGCTGCACCATGCACTGTTCTGTAAAAGCCATGGTTCTGTGCTGAAAGAGAGGGACTGCGGCACTTTTTAAACCAGGAGAGAGAGGCAGTTCTGAATTTGTACAAAGTGCTCCAGAGCCCACGGGCTGGCTGGGACATCATCTTACCAGGCACTGACTGATGCACAGTAACTGCTGCTGACACATGTACCTATTCATGCTGGCCCCAAAATGACAAAACACTGTTGCCCTCCAAACAACATTTGTGCTACCGGATTCCCCCTACCTACCGCTGCTAAGATCCTGCCAGTCTGGAATGTATTTCCCAATATCCTCTGAGCAGTCTGACTTCTGAACGGGGATACTCCACGCATCCACATACCTGCCATGCTCTCAGTACTGCTGTGCTCAGCAGTAGAAGGGGGATGATGGTCCAGGTCTCCAGGAGGAGCCCCATGGCCTAGGGCTGACCATGTGGTTGGGACATGAGTGGTTCTGCAGGACTGGGGCTGTTTATCCACGGTAGGAAAGAAGAAGAAGGGAGAAAGGGGGAGAAGGAGGGGGAAGCACTGGGCAGAGCTCCGAGGAAAATGTGCTGTGGACAGTTTGCTTGGGCTCCTTGGAGACTCCTGATGGCTGCTCTGATCTCCTCACCATGAGACCCAGGGATGATTTGTTGTCACATGCGCTGAGCACCCTGTTTTCTTTCTAAGAAAAGAGCTGGTCTATTTAGGAGAGATTACATTCATGCTTGAGCTTATCTGCAAGTGCTAGGCTTATTCTCTGGGCTTTAAGGTTTATTTAGACTAAATAAGGTTTATACATTTGGTTGGTAAGGAATGCAATGTATACATTATAATTATGTAGTTAATGCACTAATCTCTGTGATGAGCTCTCCTGGCATAACCCAGTACAGTTATCCAAAAGCTCCCTTTAATCTCTAAGGAAGGATAATTTTAAGAAGAAAAACATGATTTCTCCTACTATCTCTATCCAAACCCTTTCATTCACAGAAAGCTCTTAGACTGACTGAAGCAGTGGTTAAATCCACTGTGAACATATAATCCCAATACAGATGTAAGATCACAGTGCCATTACTAAATTTATTCCTTTCATAGCAGTTCTGTGGGGGTCCTGCCTCCATTCAGCTCTGTAGATCATTGGAATGTCCCCTCATAAATACCTCTATGTGAAATAACTTTCAAAGTCTGTTTTACACCATTTACATAGTCGATGCCCCAAAAAAGGAGACTGATAGCAGAGCCTAAGAACATATTACCCATCATGACCACTCTAGTCTGTTCATAGAAAGCCTGAGTAGTAAGTTGGCATCACAACTGCATGCATCATTGCTTCCATAGCCATCCATCACCATGAACTCAACTGCTGCATGTAATCATTCTCATGTGAAAATGCCCCATTTGCCTCCAAAATGGGCCCTTACTCATTATTTAGGTACTAAGTTGTCTGAGCTATTTATTCATTGTGCAAACAATTTTTTTCTCATAATGAAGCCCATTATGTGAAAAAGTCAACCTTAAGTAGTGTGAGGACACAGTTCATATAAAAATCAATGCAACCTTTCACTGAAGCATAAATCAGATCAGCTCTGACATATATGAAAATATTTGGGGAATGCTTAATGACATATTTGTGTTCTTGTAAATTATGTGCTTTGGGCTGACTTTAGAAGCAGAAATAGGGAAAGCTCATCTCATATCAGGAAACATCAGCAACTGAAGCCACTACCTTTCTCATGATAGTTTCACAGATCTTCATCTCATACATCTTACAATAAGCCCCCACACATAGGAACATAGAATCATTAATTATTGGAAAGAGCTGCTATCCTCTTTGAGGTTCACCAAAAGCTGATTTCTAATTTTCAAAGTGACAATGCCTAATCCCATTCAGATATTTCCCCCCTTCAGAATATAATTCAAACATTGGTTAAAGCTGCTCTTGCTGCATAGAAAAGTTACTACCCCATTGAATTTTTGCTACTGCGTGCATTTCCTTTGAGTTTCTTCTTCAGGATGAAATTCCCATTTTGGAAATCTCTCCTCCAAGTAATTGTTCTATGGCCAGTTCTTTGGCTCTAAAAAGAGAAATACAGGAGGCAGGGAAAAGCTCCTTCATGTACTTATTTTGAGGGATAAGTAAAGCATTGTGCCTGGCTGACAGTCAAAGGTCCAAGAGCTGGGACAAATCATGCAGCAAGTAAATGAAAAGGGGACCTGTGGAAACCCGAATGACACTAGCTTTCTAGGGCTGGTATGGAGTATGGGAATCTTAGGAAAAATGGGGATATATGGACTAATAAAATGTGTGAGCTTTCAGAACTCATTGCAAGGTGGAATATTTTATATCTGTAATAGTTCATTAGATTATTTAGCTAGGACTTGTAGAAATGGGAAGAAATATGTGCAGCTTGAAACCTTTGCTTTTCAGTCCTGGTTGGCTGAGGCTGCAAATATACCATTCTTCAAGGGGAAAGGACTGGGAGGTCAGTGGGCAGGTAGAAAGGTATTTAAAATCAGAGGGCTGCATGGATAAGAGTTGTTCCCCTGATTCCGTGAATGTCAGGCACAGACCACCACTATCAAAATCAAGTGGTGTTTGTTCTCTTAACTACAGAGAAGAAACAACATTTGCCCAGCAGTGAAGAGCAGTTATTGTGACTTTGGAGTCTTGAGTATTTATCAGCAGGCTTGGAAATCATATAAACCTTATCTCCTTGTTTGTGTTTTTGAAAAACAGATAACTTTGCCCTCTGAAGACACTGCTATCTTTATTGGGCAGATGAAGTGGACTTGGTGCCTGCTCTTCTTCAGGCACTCGCATTCCTGCTTCATGGAATTCTGCTGTGATTTGGGCTGTTACCATGGCCAGGGATTTGCTCACTGCAGAGCTGCTGTCCCTAACTGATGAGTCCTCTATCAATTATCTTGGCTTATTTATTACTTACATGGCATAATAACCTTAACATATTTTGACTTGTTCCAGTCACTCTGGACTACACATTTGGTCAGGTTTGGATGGTGAACCCATGGGTTACCCTTCCCTGACAGAAAACTGTAGACCCATTCTCTGCAGTAAGTCAGTGGTTACTTTCAGATATTTGGCTACCTGTGGTCTCCTTTCAGGAAGTAAACATGTTGGTAGGAAGTACTGAGTATATGAAAGGTCCTCTCCTAGCCTGAAGTTTTGTTTTCCAATACAAAATAAGGAATTCCAGCCTTGACTCTGAATGCCAGAGTGAGATGAACGAAAGCATGGATTTAGCAAATTTCTCTTGGTGCAGCCATAATCCTCCCACACCATGGCTAGACATAGCTGGAGTCATCCAAAGGACCCTTCTTGCCACAAGAGTGTTGCCTTGACTTCTGTTGCACGTGGAGAGATGGCAACCTTGGTCTTGCTAAAGTTTAATCTTAGCTCCATCCAGAGCTCAATCCCCTACATCTCTCAGTGCTGCTCCACCACTTGGCTGTGGAGGGAAAAGCCTGCTGGGCAGATTGGAAGTTACAGCTAAGGGAAGCAGAAAAGGCAGTAGTTGTTAGCTGATGTTGTCAGGAAAAGAGTTTTTTAGTGTGCTGGGGGTCAGGGACATAGCAAACTGCCTGAAAGCAAACGCTTGCCCTTGCTGGGTCTGCCTGTGCTGGTGCAGAGTGCCAGTCTCCCTCTTGCTCAGAACAGGGCTAATGGTGAGGCCTTTTGCAGCCTTACTGGCTTGCATTGAACCTGCAATACAGAGCCCAGAAACACAGTGAGATGTTTTTTCAGAGGTGAAAACTCTGCAGTGCATATTTTGATGTTCCCTAATGTAAGTGACATTAGGGAATGCAAATATAGCTAGATGCAAAAAATAGATTGAATGTATTTACTGAAATATATAGTCAGATTGTAAGCTTTCAAACCTTTCAGATACACTGCCTTATATTCTGATTATTTAGGTCTCCGAATGTCAGGAACCCTGGGAAAAAAGTCTTACTTAAATCCCTCAGTGTTTCACACTTGCATAGGATGAACTGACTTCTCTGCCCTAGTAGAAAACTTCAGGAAAAAAAACAACCCAAAGCTCTATATTCAGAGATTCAAAGCAAGGGGATATACATTCCTGTGGCTTCATACAGGACATGACACTCCAGTAAGACCCCCGCTGCTGTATGCCCTGCTCCCTCCACTCACAGTGACAATGTTAAGTGAACTGCCTGGGAAGCTCGTGGTGTTGCTTCCTGGAGAAGGGTGCCTCTGCGCACGGGGCACTGAACCCGCCGAAGCCAACAGGAGGTTAACTCAGATCGTAGCTATTCCCATAACCATGTACTACAGACTGTTGGATTTTGTTTCAGTGATGAGCTTCAAGTACAGCCAAAAGCAAATAGAGGCACGTTGACCTCATAGTTTTGCGAATACAGATCGAGCGGTCCAAGACAATTAAAAGCAGAGAATACGTGCCATCTCCAAACCCCTGGCGAGGCACTGCCAGAAGTTACCGCTGCCCCGTCCGACTGAAAAGACATTAACACCCGCTGCAGAGGAGGTTGGAAGGCAGCCATCCTCGATGGATTGCTTACGAGCACTGACTAGAGTCAAACCGACTTCAGTCAGAGATTTACACAAGCCCCATAATCTAATAGTAGAGTTTACTTTACGAGAGTGCCACACCAAAGATAGTAAAATGCAGTTTTTAGCTAACAAATCGACATGCTTCCACAGAAAAGCTCCAGCCATCATGGAGTATGTCAGCACTGCAGAGCGCCTGGCGCAGATTTATAGTTTTCAGTTTACTGCCGAAGAGTTATTGTTAAGCCCATTGTTACAGGCTTTCTGCAATTAAAAGTTCCAGTCACACTTATCGTTTTTAAACATAGCTAATAAAACCGGGTAAATTCTGAGACATTATAGGTTTTACTGTGCTGTTAAACATCTGAAACTTTTTTATGCTGGACCTTTGACCTATGCTAGGAGAGATTTTGGAAGCAAATTGGCTGTTCTAAGCTGCTTTACTTCTGATTTGCTTGGATATGGAAAAATTCTTATAGTTTTTCTTTATTGTAGTAAGAGATATAGCATGGCAATACTTAGACAGTTTCCCTCATGCATGCAGCAGGTGATCATAAGCCAAGTACTATGTCTCTTACAAGTCACCTTCCAATGTTCTGTGCTTTTTGTGTCATAAATTATAAAGAGTGATGGTTATTTTTGTTGTAGCAGCGACTTTTGGTCTTTTCTCTCATGTGAGTAATGTTTTCTCTCTTTTCTATTAAAGCTTTAGGAAAACATACTTTTCATTTTCTCTACAGGTGGCTACAGATACAAATTCTACTTCTGATCACCCGTATTCATGTGTTCAGAAACATATTAGGGTACATGGATGGGGCAGAGAACCTAGACAGGTGGACAGAATAATTTTACCCTGCGTATTTCCCAGCACTTTGTGAACTAGCCTCAGCAGCCTCACAGTGGACACTTACAGGATCCAACTTCTACTGAAAAGGTTATGGATCTGCTTTTTAAATGCTCCAAGGTTAATCTTAGTTTCAAATTCCATGAACATTCAGAGATCCTAGTGCCAAGTCAGTATACTTTGAGATATATATATTGCGAATGGTATCTATTGAGATATAATATCCACACAAATAGAATTCCTCTTGTAGAAGCACAGATACTATAAAAATCCAAACATATCTAGTGGAAAAAACAAATAACAGAAAGCTCATATTCATCAGAAACCAACTTTACTGTAAGAAAATTTCTATTTGGACCCTGCATTTCATTGCAACAACAGGGACTGGTTCTTTGCACTACAAAAGAGTTTCACTGTCTTTGAGATCGTCCGATGGGTTAAGTACACAGACAGAGGAAGTAAGAAAAACAGCGTGCATGATCTGGAATAGAGATTACTGAATGGAGGGGTGTGTATAGGACTGAAAACCAACATCCCTCTGAAAGCTTTGGGAGGCGTAGTGCACGAGCTTGAAACCCCTGCTTTAAAAGCGTGGATCAGAAACCTTTTATCAAGCTGAACACAGTTGTTCATCCCTGATCTCACCTCTTCCCATACACCAGAAAGAGGCAAAGCTTTACGCCAGGTGGGATGCACCTTGGTTGAAGCTGTGGGCACACTTTCCCCCAGCGGGATCGTTTAACACACTGCATCTTCAGGTTTCGCTTATCAAGTCTAGCCACTGGGAACACTGTGTCTTTGCAATCAGAAAGTCCAGTTTCTGTATCAAAGGACGCAAAATGAGCACACCCGCATCTCTCTGCATTTTAAAAAGCCCATCATCTATTGCAAACTTGTGCAATCTGCATCAGAGATTTAAAAGAAAGAAAGAGAGAGAGGTTTGTCTTTTAAGAAAAAAAAAAACTTACCAAAAATAACTGAAGTTCTCTAAAGTTGCCCTGAAGTTGAAATAGCCCAGAACACCAGTGCAGAGCCTGCCTTAAACTCTCTCTTTCTCACTCCCCCTCTCTCTCCAGCAATTGGAAGGAGGGCTGTGTAGAAATTCAGCAAACAATTTTCCTTCTATGTCGACCGGGGCGTTCCTCTACGGGCAGAAAGGGGATGGCTAAGCCTGGGTGAGGCTCGTTGCTCTCTCCCCAAGCCAAAGAGCACTGTCGCAGATTACACAGCCTGTGAAATCCAATCCCTTTCTCTACTCAGGCAACAGCTGTACGGCTTCAGCTGAGGCGGGAGCGGCGGACAGACCCTGGGCTTGTTGCTGGTCAGGCTCTCCATGCTGGGGAATGGGGGGGACACGGGTTTCCGTAAACTCCGTGTCTTCTCCCAGTTCGCTGCCTACAGCCACAGGCACGAGTGTACACGGGGTGGAGATGCGGGGCAACTTCCGCGGGACTGAAAGTATATGGGATGTGGGCGCCCGCGCAAAACAAACATCTCTTTTCCTGAAATTCATTCCCAGCCTTGCTCCAGGACATAACCGGGTAATTAACGTTATACGTATTAGTAAACTCTCATGCAAGCATGCACACACACAGGATGCAGCCTGTCAGCCTGTCACAACAGCGCGGTTCAAAGGGGGTTTCAAGGCTGCTCTAGTGTCCTCTCTAAGTTCGTTTTTCCTTGTCACTTTTAGTCAGCTGTTTAATTCTTTCCGAAAAAAAATCCCTGAATGCTGAGCTGACAGTGCTTACACCAAGTGAAGCGTTATGGTGGCTCGCAGGGTGGGAGTGCCAGTGTGCTTTAGTGCTGCCTTCTCTGTGTGTCCTGATACTCTACACTTGAGGAAAGCTGCTTAGCGCCAGCAGAAATGGATTTATGAAAATTCCCAGCCCCTCCTCTCACCTGTTTCTATTTCTCCACCCCATGTATAGGAAAGAAATTTATAATACAGCTGATTCCTCCCTCTCTAAGGAATTCCAGTGATCCTTTGACGACTCCTCCCTGAAGCTTTGAAAAATTAGAGCAACAGATTTCAGTGTGGGTTTCTGTGTGTCACAGAGGCATTTGGCTGCTCGTTTGCATGCTGTCAAATAGGGGTGAGGTGAGAGAGGGTGCAAAATACAAACAACACATAAGCAGCCCTGGGAGTGTCCTGCAATCGCTCCAGCCCCTTTGACAACACCCCAGAGCAGGTAAAAGACACAGCAGCCAAAGGAAAAACCCTGTGTTTACAGATCAGCCTCACCTCACGTTGAGGCAGATGCTGTGGTAGGGATTTTTATGCTGCTGGCCCTGAAATTCTGCAGATGTTGGATTTCTGGACCCAACTTTAGAATGGGTACACGTGGTTCCTACAGAGGTCATGTGGAAAGTTCAGAGGGAAAACTGAGTGTAGTGCTCTGCTTCCATCCTGTGTGGGTACTTAACATAGGAATTTTATGAAACCTGGTCTTCACAAAACTACAGTATTTATATTAAAGAAAATACTGTAATTTGAGCAATTAATGTATGCATATAATGTGTGAGTATACATTATATATTACTTATAGAAGATCACATACATAACAACTTAGAAATACTATACATAATTTAATCTAATTAATATATGTGGTTTGTCAGCATATGAACTGAATAACACCATAAATCGTGTCTATTTATTCTATGATTCTACTGGGTATCCACATAAAATATATAATATATAATCACATATATTGTGTGACTATATATTATATAGATAATAATATATAATTAATATGTTGTGAAGCACTGTGCAGTTCATACGCAACCTCTGTCTCCTCGTGAGTGTGGCATCCACATCAAGAAATAAAAAAATAGGTTGGCTGTAGCCAGTGCAGGGATCTAAGGCTGCAAAGGAGGAAGATGAGGCAATGGGACTGCATCAGCACAGGGCATGTGAGACTCTTCAAGATGGCAAGAGGAAGTGTTCAAGACAGGTTGTATGGGGCTTTCAGCAACCTGGTCTAGTGGAAGGTGTCTCTGCCCATGGCAGGGGGGGTTGGGACTAAATGATCTTTAACATCCCCTCCAACCCAAACTACTCCATGACTCTATGTTTCAAGAGAGACATCCTCAAGGATGGAGGCAACCAGAAGCAATAAAGGCTTCCTGAGGTGTGGTCAACAGCAGTAAACTGAGATGGCTGGGAACAGGAACAAGGCCTCTCTAATAGCAAGCTTTTGGCTTGCTCTGCTGCTACCCAGAGAAATCTATCCCCAGACTTTAGGACTATACCAAGGTCCAGCCTTTCTGATCCACCTTTCAACATCCTGATAAACAACATATATTTTTAGAAACAGACATGCAAAACAAGAAGCGCAACCTACATCATGGATTGATGTGGAGACAGCTCATTTGGATGCAGAAATCTGGCTCGTCCCTCCAGAGCCAGCAGTGCCAAGCAGCAGCACTTCAGCAGGGCACAGGCTGTGGGGTGACAGCAGCAGTGTGCTCCATCCCCATTCAATGCTGTATTTCAGCTGTCTTTGCTGAATATATGGATGGGCGTTGCTTCAATCTTTTAAGAATTTTTAAAGCCCACATGAGACAAAACCCTGCCTAAGTTGAGAGAAACCAACTGTTTTTTCCATAAACCTGGAAGAAAAGACTATGTTCTTTTTCATGGTATTGGGAAATCTACGCTCATTGTCACTGGCTTTTTTCCAGTTTCATCTCAGAACTGGAGGTGTAAGCCCGAGTGTCTGAGCAGTGCCCTCCTGCTCTAACTCCAGTGAAGACAACTCCTGTGTTGACCTACCCTCACACAGCTTCAAGTCTAAAATCTCCCCTCTTGTCAGCCAATATGGTGCAGTTCTGTGACTATCAAATTATTTCAACATTGTTTGACTGACATGAATGCATAATGCTCACTTGGTTTATTTTTAAATATTTATCAAATCGACTGTTTGTCTACTGAGCTATTGAAAAAAATGCTATCAGACTGATAATTTCCAATTCTCTGAGTGATTGGAGCACAAGAGAGATGACTCATTCAGTGGTCATACTCCAAATAGCCCTCGTGTTTACTCTTCTTGATAGACATCTAAATATTAAAAGATAAATCTCTTTGAGTTATGCTGCAGCAATACTGAATGTTCCTCTCTGCTCTCCTGCCTTGCCAGGGAGCACCACTCAAATTTCTCTATCCCACCTCTAACCCCATTTCCCAACTTCCCTGTATTACAACGTTGTTTTCTTTACTCTGTTCACAGGTAAGGCTGGGAACACACAATTGAATGACACAAGCTATCTTTATATTAGTGTTATTCACACCCTGACCTGTGAGTGGACTGATGTTAGACTTACGCATTAGGGTGTGCTGCTTTACTAGCAATTGAAAAATGAGATGAAAAACAACGGGAATTTTCTTGTGTTTTCTTTGGCCTAAAGAGAGAGAGACAACATGTTCCCTGAGATTATACTAAAGCATGCTCTGAAACACAAATTTCTGTAGTTTATTGTGGAGGATGCAAGGATGATCATTGCTATTCTTTTTCCTTTTTAGCAATTAGGAATCTTTAAATATTTGAGGGAAAAATACGAAGCCACAAATTTCCACAAGTAGACAAGACTGGGTTGCAGAGAAGACCAGCTAAAGAATGCGAACTTGTCTGCATAATTCAGAAGGGAGTTAAAAAATTGAGGACCTCCAGCTTAAAGAAAAATGGACTGCCAAGAGAAGGAACCACAGAAGAAAGAAAAAGGAAGGGAAAGCCAAGATCAGTGTGAACAGAAGATGCAGAGGAGTAGATGGAACTGAATGTCAGACTGCCAATGAAAGGAATGAATGGATGGCTGTGGAGGGATCTGGCCACCAACTCCCAGTTCAAGCCCAAAGGAAGATAAATGTAACATTAATCACCATTTACAGACATCTCCTCTGCTTTGTCTCTCATGACTCTGCATTTTGTTACGACAAGGAAATGCATATATTTATCTATTTAACAGTCACTTAGTTTGAACTAAAAAGGATTTAAGCCAGTCACACAAACTTCCTCTGAATTTCTTCTCTCTTGCAATACATAGGCCACTAATATGATTGATTTGCTTCAACATTTATTTTTTTTGCATAAAACTCGTCCAGTTGCAGGTAGACATATAACCTCACAAACAGAGAGAGCGCCAGATATGGAAATGAGGTTCCATCACTGCGTCTTTTAGGAAGCTTCAGTGTTGGACTCAAAGACCTCATTCTGAAGTTAGTCAATTCAGATGAATTCCCCCCCAAAAAAAAAAAGTGAATGGGTGTCATTCATGTATCTTGTAACCTAACTGAAGTCTGTCCTCCAGATAGATTAGTCTTGTGTTCTTTATAACCTTTTCATCTGAGACTTTACTCAAAAGAGGCTCCTGTGTCTACCTGTTCTTGGTAAGTTCTACCAGCACTATCTGCAAGCTGCAATGACACCAACATGCAACTGCTAGTATTTTGTATAGTAAGACATTTCTTCTTTGTGAAGATAAACAAACGTCAACCACACAGTTGCAGGGATAGAGTAGTAAAATCCAAACTCAAGGGAAAATAGCCCAGACAAACCCAGGGTCTATTTTCAGAAAGTCAAATATTCTCTTCCGGGATGCCTAAATACATATTTTTTCAATTTAGTGGTTAATACTCTTGCTAATGAAAAAAAAAAGGACGTTTAAAATGCTGATCTGCAACCAGCATAAACAAAACCCCCACCAACAACAGAGAAAACATTATTTAGAAACCAAATGAGACCTTTTCAAGACCAATCCTTTAGCTAACAGGAGGAAAAGAAAAAGGAAACTAATTCACTCTGGACAGTTGCTTTTACTTTGTCCTCAGGCATATGCTCCATCTCCCTTTGTCCCCCAGACGCATTTCCACTGGCCCTGACAGTGCTGGCATTGACTTTGTGCAGCCAAAATAGCTTGGACAGAACGAACCAGAAAAACAGGAGCCAGCCAGAGCAAGGGGCAACACAGCCACGGCCACGGACCTGGGGGAAAACAGCTATAATTAGCAAGGCTCGTACAAAAACCATGATCCTCGTGGAGTTGCTGCCTTCCTGACCTGCAGTAGAGTATTAGATCTTTCAGAGCAGAGGGGAGCAGAGCCATCACCTGCAGAACTCTTCACACACCTTGGCCTGACGAGTCACCTAACCATCAACATCCACCTCTGCTGCTGGTAGAGATCCATCTCCGGATTGTGTGCTGTGGAGGGCTTTAATTAAAGGTTAATGTTTACTCTAAGTTCCCCCCAACCACCTCATTCCTTTCTCTCTGCTATTTTTAGCTCGCTGCTCAGCTAGAATTCACAGCTGGCTGACCGTGGACCTTTATTATTTTACTATTTCAAAGCCTGTGATATTGTATAGAAAGCACTCCCGGGCTCCTCCCTGAAAAGTGAATATTAGTGACAAACAGCTGATACCAGGAAAACAAAAGCATCTTTTCAAGCTGTAAAGATGGGCGTTAATTACCCATGAATAACCTGTTTGTACTAGGTGGTAATGCTCAAGCATCTGAAAAAGAACTGTTTCAAACAAACTATTTCTCTTTCTACAATGTCATTATGCTGCCTTACGCACTTTCTTTCCAGTTTTGGTACTTCTGGTTATCACCAAGTCAGTAATTTTTCTCAAGTTTCGAAATCCAGGGGAAAAAAAGCCCCAAGACTGCCAAACTGTGAACACAACATTGACAAACTCTGTATTTTCGACCATCTAATGAATGGATATTTCTGAGGAGAACTTTTAAGAATCTTTGTGGGACATTCGTTATATTTCATCAAGACACTTTTTTCCTATCAAATGAAAGTTGAAAGATGTTACCACCAATGTTTCTAGATCTTATATAAAAAGCAGACAGCAATAAAAGCCAAGTATAATTATTAAGTGTAGTAGCTCAGATGCCATTGGAAAAAGCAAAAGTTTCCATTTGTTATAGAAAACCACATTTTAGATGCTTCACTACGGTTTTGGCTTTTTGTTTTTGTGTTTTTTTTCTGTTTGTTTGTGTGTGTTTGTTTGTTTGGGGGTTTTTGTTGTTGGTTTTTTTTTTTCCTTTTTATCAGTCACTGTGTGGAGGGGCATAAACTCTTGAGGTTTGTGGGGGCTTGTGTGGCTTATGACAGAGTCTATTTCCAGCTGTGGAAATGCTTCTCAGTGAACCTTCCCTTGTTGTTTTTCTCTCCGAAGCCTTAAGAACAGCGCTTGAACAAAAATCTTAAAATAAAAGAGTCCTGGCAGATGATCTCACTATGTGCCCTGGGGTTTCCATGGCATTTAGTGAACCAGTGATTAGTACATTTGTTGAAGGGGAGCAGATAAAGGAGTAACTGGGAACTGCACTGAAATAATCCCTTTCATCTGGCTTCAGGGTCCTGATGAAACCTGCTTTCGGTGGTGGAAACATTCACCTGGGGATCTGGCTGTGCCCACACAGCCTCGCTCAGGAAAGGGCTGTTTGCGGGGGGGGGCTTGGGGCACGGGGGGGGGGGGGGGGGGGGGCGGGACATTTCTTACAGTTACTTCTTTCTTGAGACTGTTTTAATCTAAGCCCTCACATGCATCTGGAATGCCACCTGTTACTGGATCACTTGCAGCTGTTACTGTGTCCTGCTCGGTGGGCAGGAGCTGGCAGATGCTGCCTTTGACAAAAAGCAAGAAGCCCAGGTGAAGGCGAAAAACGAGAGAAACTCCCTCAAAAGGGGAACGAGCAAGCACCAGTTCATGTCTTGCTAATAAATAAACCGTTTTCCTTCGGATGATGAATGCTCACCCTGTTTTGCCCCTCCACTGGAGGGGCACACAGGGAGTCTGGGCATTAAACGAGGGTATTTCACGCACACAGGGGTTGCTGTGTGCCCGTGGCTGGCACACACCACCATGGAAAAACAGGGTCAGTGCTGCTGCTGTGCCTGAGACTCGGTGTGCATCTTCAGGGCGTGGCCTGAGACAGAGAAAGGACTCAGCAGATGACAATGGGGCTCACTGTTTGCCGTAGGATGTCAGCAACACAGCAGGGTTTATTTCTTAATGAAGTGAGTCACTTGATCGGTATCAAGTATCTGTTAAGTTGAGTGATGGGGTGGATCCAAGTGTTAGAGGACCTCGTTTTAAATATACCATTCACCACTCATGACTGGCTTGCACTGTGTAAACAACATCAGTGAGAGATGGAAATACATTAGGTTAATTCCATCTGGGGCTTCGAAGTCTCCTGCTTCCTTACAGAGCTGTGACTGATTTTCCGACAGCATGAAATTCACCTCAAAGCCCTACATCCTATTACAAATAAGCCTTCCCTTGGAAAGGGAAAAGCCAGAAGTACAGGGTAAGTAAAATCAGATAATCAGCACAGTTATCTGACTTCTGCACTTAAGCTTACTCGGCTGAACTGGCTCACTGGTGCCCCAGAAAGGAAAACTGTGGGAAAGAGCAGCCAAGAGGGAGTAAGAAAAAGAGTGCTCCTCTCACTGCATTTGTGATGCTGTTGGCTTTATCCTGTGCGGTTCTCAGCATCCTGAAAGTTGGAATTAAATCTTTGGGTATTAAGGATCTTGGCACATGTACCTCAGCACCCCGGGGCTTTGTAGTTTTCGTGACTTTTCATCCCATTTGCTATCACTGAAATCAGCTAGAGTATTGCCTTTGACTTTAATGGCAGCAAGGTTGAGCCTTTAAATGCTTTGTTCCCGACTTTCTCCCTCTGAACAGCAGAATCGATCTCAAATAGGGGTGAGAAATACTTCACGTCCCCTTTTTCTCCGGCCAGTGCTGGAGAAGAGTAAAATGTTACTGAAACTGCCCAGCTCCTTGATACACATCCAGAAATTGAATTTAAACCATTGCTTGATGCTGCTGGCAGAGAAAATCAGCTTGATCAGTATGAATAGGACTCCCTTGGGTTCTGATGAAGCGCTCAGTTGCAAGGTGGCGTTTGTGTGCGAAGTGGAGAGGAGGAAGGAGCCCTGGTACCTGTGACACACTGAAATGAACCACTCCCCACCACTGTGCTGGTGTCTTTGAGTTCAGCTGCCAACCACTTGGTTGAACAAATAAACCCAATGTGTAATAATTAATTCCTCCTAATTTGACAGTGATGCTAATGGTAAACAAAGTCGCTGCTCAGTCTTGCACAGCACATGGTGCTATGTTGGATCTGGCGGCATTTGCCAATAGATAGGAATCCATGAAGTGAGAGCAAATAACTCATATTTTTTTAAGGGGAGACATTACATATATTGTGAAGTTTTGACAGCAGAAGTGCTTTCAGTTGCTGATGCAAACCCCATGAACACAGGCTGAGAAGAAAGACTGCAGAGCCCAAAATGGGTCAGGAGCAGAGCAGAGCACTCACTCTGGGAGCACAGCAAACTGAAAACTGCCAGCAGTGTCCTGTTCTTTCACAGTCTGTTATCTCACAGAAGTGCTTGTGTTTTGAGTCTTTCTTTGCTTGTGAATAAAAATATTTAATTTTATTTTTCCTAAAAAAAAAGCTATTGAAAGTATTTGGGGAGCAGGAGGAGAACTGAATTTTAAAGATATTTACACAGTGTTCATGAAAGGATTTGGAAAGCTAAATCAAGAATTATTGACAGTTTAGCTTTTTCTTAATCTTGTTTCAAATAAGAAATTATGTTATTCATTAAAAGAATCCCAAATACTTGGATTGATCAGTGACAAAATGCAACACCAAAAGAGAAGGGAGAGGGTATGTAGCTCTGCTGTTTTCTATCTCATGCTTGGTCAGCTTACTTATGTTAGCTTTGTTTAAACACTTTCATTTTTAAAAAATGGGAAAATGGGTTCTTAAAAGTTTCATCCATAGGTACACTCATTTTAAATAAGAATGGGTAAAAGAGAAGCTATTGTGGAAGTTTTTAAATGTATTTTTTAGCCACTGCTAAGTTCTTGGTCAAGGAACTTAAATGGAGGCTGTAGCGCTCCTCATGGTAACTCTTATGTGATCCTTCCTGCTCACACAGTCCTGAACTCCCTCTGAGCCCCTCTGGCAGCTGCAGGATCCTGCATGGACCAGTGTCTTGTCTGGGCAGACCCACGTGCCACATCCCAACCCATGTTTCTGAGTAATATGAGTGACTCAGGAAACAAACACATGTGACAGCTCACAAGCAGCTCTGTGAAGGCTTCCAATTTCACACTAAACAGACACATGATCCATCACCTTCTTCTACTGATGGTATCCTATGTATAGAGTGATTCAGTGAAGCAGCACTGGCCCTACAGATTACCAAACTCAAAATCCTAGTTTCAGGAAACTATTCCTTTTCCAAATATTCAACAAATACATGACAGGGGTGTGATAAGGAAATAGAAGAACAGAACTGCAATTAGCATTTCCTGCTCAAGTCTGATTTGTTAGTCCTTAATGAAGATCTTTGGATGCAGAAAGAGAAGCAAGTCATCCTTTAAGCAGTATCCATGAATAAGAAGGATGCTGAGTGTGACAGTACCCACCACCAGTCCTGCAGCGCCATGGGAAAACAGCACAGGCTCAGTCCCCCGGCTGCCTCTTTTTTTTTTTACTTGCAGCAATAAAAGGGCTCAGGATGTCTTGTGATAAACTACTGCCTGAAGCCCAACTCCATCTGTAATTGTTAGCACAGCTGATTATTGTCCCTGGGTTAAAGGAATCACTCTGGGCTCCGCTCCATGACTCAGCTCCTGAGCGCTGTTCGAGTGGCAGAGGGGAGAAGCTGCCAGGCTGGGATCCCCCCTCTGTTTTCTTTGTGGAAATAGGATGTGGCTTTGCACGACAGGCGTTCATGCTCTGCGAACTGTCTGAAGGGATTACACGGAGCGAGGCCATAATCGTGTGCTCTGATATTGTTGATGTATTATAAATGATCCATTATTCATCCGCATGAGCAAAGCCAGAGGAATGGAAAATTAAAACGTGAAACTAGTGAGCACAAAAACCGAGCAAGTGATTCATGCTGTGTGGAAAATGGGCCTCACTGGGTGTAGGTCTGTAGCTCTGTAGAATTAAGTACAACTACAGGGGCTAATAATTTACCTCAGTAACAATAGTTGGCTTGCTCTCGGTCCTGAAAAATGCACATGCACCCTGGGTGAGACTTCCCCATGGGCGAGACTTCACCATGTCTGCTTCCCCAGGTGCCTTTCAGCTCTCCCAGATGGCTGAGGGAGGTGGAATTCTGTTCTTCCCCTGCGAACATGGGGATAAGAGGGCAGAACAGATTTTGCCTAGCACGCAAAACCAACATAACAGCAATTAACCAGATTTGATTTGTCTTCTGTTCCCTCCTCTCTCATCTCCAGTTATGCTGGGTTCAGAGAGTTTCTTACTCACTCTCTATTCTAAGCCCTTCTCCTTTGGGGGGCTTCTGTAAGAAACGTGAATTCCACCACCTGCCTCCTGCAGAGCTGCAGGAGAAGCTGGAAGGACTGGGCACATTGCATGGGATGCTCAGAGTTTCCAGCATGACCCCCTCAGAGACAGCTTTCTGCTTGCCTTGCTTTCATAATTTTCAGCTCCAAGACTAATTCTGAAAACACATCCATAATGCTGTGGCCTTGGACTATTTTTTCCCTGCATTAGAATATTTATATAGTCCATTTTTCCAAGGAATCACAGCAGAAAAGCTGCAGATTGGCTTTTCTGATTATTCTCTCACTCCTTGCTGTAAAGGTTCTTTCATCTCTTTGCTGCACAGTGAAGTTTCAACAGGGAAAAGCAAACGAAACATGGTTTATATTCAGATATAAAATTCTCTCTCAAAAAGAAATGGATTTTTTTTTTCTCCGGGGAAAAAGAATTAATTTCCTCTCCTGGATTTTGAACTTTATTCCTTCCTTAAAGATCTTTCAGTGAGAAATGAAGGACCCATTAACCATCTTCAAACTGATCATGCACTACAGAAAACAAGAAGCCCTTGGAGGCGATGGGAAGTCCCCAAGCAACAAACTGAAACTTTAAAACTAGTAAAGGAATGAAGGAGTGAAACATCCCAAATGCCCAGTTAGTCAGTTTTATTATCATATCATGTGTGGTCTCTGTGAAAATCTAGCCACATCTCACAAACTCTGAGACCATCAAAAAGATGTTGCATATGCACACCCCATAATAAAGCTATTAGATACTCAAGAGGAGTCATGCTACCCTGGAAGAGATGAGGCAGGGCAGCCAATTCACTTTTAAACAGCAGCATGAGCCTAGTGCAAAATCAGCAAATCCAGACGACCTGGATATCGCACACAGTGTTTTATTTACAACCTCAGAAATGCCTAAATCTCAACCAAGCTGCAAATCTAACTCTCTGCACTGATTTGGAGGAAGGAAGGAGAGTGCAGATGCAAGCAATAGCTTCAAAGATTTATCTGTGGTCTGTAGCACCCACCTAGTTCTCCAGAAAACTTGGACAGAGGAGGACCAAGGGTTGTGAGACAAAGGAGTAAGAGCATGGACAAATTGGTTCTGGGTGACTGCACAGAGGAGAAGCCTTACTGAGACCTTAAAAGACAGCTGGGAAAATAGATGAGTTTCAGGTACAGCATTAGTCTTTCATTTTCTTAGTTTACACTTTTTTAATCTCTAGGAGCCTTTGACTTTTAAGAAAGGAACAAGTTATAACAGAGCAGCACTTCAGAACAGCCCTTGGGGTGCCTATGAACCAGAACAGGTTTGGGAATCGGCAGCTCAAGGCCCACAGTCATCATCCAGCGAGCTGCAAAAGGAAAAAGTCATCCTGCCAGATGTTACCTAGAGCCTTCCAGCAAGGCTGCACATTAATTTTAAGAAACAACCACTTTATGAAGACCAAACTGACCAGGAGCTGGGCATAGCAGAACAGTGCCAGAGCCAAGATTGTGGGAACATTGAGTATGTGCTCTGGGTCCAGCCAACATGAGACAGACAGGAGCCTGAAGCAGCGTTTCCTTCCCAACCATGGCAAGATTTTCTTAGCTACCTAACTTAGTTCAGTGGCCCTGCTTGTTCCCCCTTACAACTTCCCTCTTTCTGGACAGAACATGTCACTACCAGGAACACCCATCCCTTGGGGCAGGAGAGGATGGCAGCACATCAGCCTCTGCCTGAGACAAATCTTGCAGATGGTAAACCTGGAGAGACGATACAACAGACAGAAACTGTAGGGTGGAGGGATTAGGCTCAAGTACAGGTTTGACCTAGTCAAGGCTTGGGCCAGGAGAGCACATCTTCACCTGGACTGCACAAGAAACGTGATGGAAACCTCAAGAGCTTTTGGAGACAGATGTGAGCAATGCAGAAGCTGGAATTTAATAAGTAGAACAAGGAGGAAGGGAATGTTGGAAAGATGGGTCTGGTGGGAAACAATCCTCTCAGCTCTGTAGCTAAGATTTGCCCCTCGTGCACTTTCTGCCCACCACAACTGCATTTCACAAATGCTCCAGCACACAAGTTCATAGGGAAGACCCTGCAGGAAGAACTTGGGTGTTTATTAATAGTAGATGAAGAAATTGCGTGCTATGGCTTCTCTAGCCAAGGTGTCTCCAGTGATGGCCAAACAATACAATTCCTATCTTAGACCTCAAGTGTTCAAGGCAAAAGTTAAGACCGACCAATATACAGAGGACCCACAGCTGGAAATTCATGAACTATTGTAATTTCCCTGGAAAGCCTGGAAATCTATGAATAAGTGGTTTTCACTCATGAAAGATGTAAGCTTTTTAAAGTGCCACTTTTCCAGCAGAAAGAAAGGTGGTGCAAATAAAAAAATACTGGTTTTAATTTTGACTGCACCTGCTGACACTGACCTGGTGGCATATGGAACACATTGAATGTTTCATAACACATAAATACTGTGTCCCTCCGTACAGGATGGACTCAGGACTTTACATAGTCTGATACACTGAACGGCCACCCTTTCTCCTGTACCTGTACTGACATCTCACAAGGCAACTAAAAGCTGATTTCAAAGCCAATGATCCTTCCTGGGGGTCCCACAGCCTTTTGTATCCTTTGTCTTTCATTTCAATCAGCCATTTCAATAATGTCAGTTCATCACTGTCTATTTATCCTCAAAACAGGGATATATCCCTCAGGTTTGGGCACATCCATGAATCTGCACATCTCATCAGTGATCACAAACAATGAAGGACAAGCACAGTTGGTAGCAATAAGGGTGTAGCTAAAGGCTTTTGCATCAAGTCACACCTTCCCCCAACCTCTAGGCTGAGAAGTCTGTGCATGCTCCAAGTCCAGAGAAGTGTGAGACTGAGGATACCAAGAGCCAGCGTGGGTTGATGCCTGGTTAGAATCCTTCCATGATCCTTTGAAGTATCCATACAAGACAGAGCAGCAAGAATTACGAGAAAAATGACACCCTCAAGCCAAGACAGACTTTTATTCTGAAAAACTACTTAAATGCAATCTGCTGCTGTGTAATATATATGCCAGAGGGACAAAATATGGTGTAAAGATCTCAGCAAGCTGAGATCCAGCTTACATATTTGGCCTGTTTAATCCAAGGATGAAAATAATTACACAAAGTCAGTCTAAGCAATCCCAGAAGGATTTGAACATATGAAATACAGTCATTGCGAGAAGCGGAAGGAAGGGAGAGCTACACCAGTTTCAGTTCCCCTTGGCTTTCTTAGGCTTGTGTGTGAATTTGGCCCAGAAAACTGTCTGGCACTGGGGATGGTGATCATTCATCCTTTCTATTTGCACAAGAATGTGGGAAGGGCTTAGAAAAAGCTCCTCTTCTCCCATCTGGGGGCCTGGGCGGATGCCAGTTAAGTTCAATGATGCATAACCATTTCAAGAAGCTCCTTGCCACTCGCTATTTTGCAGGCATTTGTAAAGAAAGCAAATGTACATGCCACAGCAGCACCTAGGTTGCTCTGTCAGGATGGGGAGTATCTTACTTTTCTCTGCTTGTCGTGACAGCAATACCAGGCAAAGGGAAATAAAACCAGTTTATCACCTTAGCACACATCCAACAAGATTTTCAAACTCCAGCAGCCAGAGAAAAGAGAGAGAAGAAACCTAACACACAGGTAGAAAGTCTTGATGTGGTATGTGCTCAGAGAAGCAAGACACTGCATCTTCTTGAGGGCACCAGGTGCCTCTCTTCCTGCACATCAGCAGCAAGGCAGCACGAGGCAAAGCAACAAGGTGTGCTGCAAGATGGGAGCTCCTACCTGGAAGCCGTGGGCAGGTTTCGGTCCCGGTCTCGGTCTCCTGGCTGACAGCTGTCCCTGCTGAGATGAATGAGGTGCTTTGGGTCATTCATGCACCCAGGTCCCAGGGTGGGGCCAATAGGGAGGCTTTGGCTCCAAACCCCGCCCCACATCATGTGAGCCCTTCCCGGTGAGGTCTTCCCAAAGGCCACTCCCGTCTCTCATGTTTCTGCAAACCCTCAGGAGCTTCTCTGCGAGTTGAGTGGCCAATTGCAGACAGGCTGCCTTGCTTTTGAGTGCTCGCCAAGACTTCGTTTGTTTTCTCTTCTGTTTCAAACATTCTTTGTGTCTTTCTGGCTCGATTAATTAGCTACAATGCTCAGCCTCTCCAGTTTTTAAGCTCTGCCCAAATAATATCTGATCAGACACAGAGAGCCTTTAAAGCCCAGACTGAAGCTATGGTGGAAAAGGAGGGTGCTCTCTGCCTATGGCAGGTTCATCCAGCGGATGCACAGAACATCTGAGAAGACATGGTGGCTTGGGGTTAATGTCATGGTAGGGTTTGTACCTTGGTTTCTGCAGTGCCCTGCAGCCAAAACTACCACATCTTTGCTCCCAGTCATGGCACAGATCACTGAATTAAGGTAATAGTGAGGTCACTATCAACACCTGCAGTTGCAGGAGGGGTGGCTGGGACATAGAGAGGATGGCACTGCAAAACTCATTGGCTGCAAGGGAACATCTCCAAGGGTTCCTCAGAAGCCATAAAGGATGAGAAGACTGAGGAAGAAGCACCTGAGGAATGGGAGGAATAGTCTGACACTGCTCAGAGGGAGAGGTAGGGAGAAAGACAGAAAGGCCATGCATGGCCAAGAAGATCAGAAAGAAAAACAGGCTCAGATATTTGAAGTGATTCTGTCAGATGGACCATCAAACTGCATTTTAGAAGTTTGTCGAAGCTGGACCATTCCTACAGCCCCATGATGTTGCTTGTCTTTATCTACCACAAAGCAGTTTGTCCAGGGGTTAAAACTGCAGTTTTCAACCATGTGGCAAGCTGTTGTAATCTGTCTCTATTACATAACCCAGCAAATATTTTGCTAAAGTTCAGTTTAATTGCAGGATTGATAGTGTTTAGAGGCATATTCTCCTCTATGAATTTTTCCCCTTTGGAAATCAGGGTAGTGGCATGCAAATGGCAGCTTTTCCTCTGTTTGCCTAAATCAGTGGCCGAACAAAGGCACTGTGTTCCCCCTGATACCAGCCATGTTCTGCTTACAAGAAAAAGGTTAACATCTCTCCTTTCCCTACTTGCTCCTGCTGTGGTACAGAACAGAGATCAGAGTGCAAGAGACAAGCATGACACAAGTCAAGCAAAGAACTGGAAATAGGGTAGGGAGGAGGTAAGTTATCCTTAGACCAAATTAGGTGGAGCCCAGCTATTCTTGTGCTGTTTTGCTGAGGTCTCTCTGGATTAAGAGAGGACACAAAGGGGAAGGGAGTGAGACAAGAAAAGTCTTGTTATTTTGCTTTTCCCTGAGACTGTTTATGGGTTGCTTGACATAATTTCATGAACATTCGTGGCAAAGCTTTCCTAGGATGTTTTCTTCCTCCTCCCTTTAATGCCACTGTTGCCTTTCTGGTGATGCAGGATCTGTGTAGCTCCCTCCAAGTCTCCTATTTTCTTCTGCTTCTCCTCATGTGTGTAGGGACTGAAGACCAACCATGCTTCTCTCTTCTTATCATGTCGTTGGCCCTTCTCTGAAATACAGAGAACAGCTGTTGAAGGCTCAGAAGTGCTGACTGTTGGGCCACATCACCAATTGCTCTGTCCTTCACAACAGCTTGAGATCCAGCTTCTTCACACTTTGCTGCTGAGAATCACCTTTTTCATAATTTCTGTACCTTCTGTTTTAATCCTTTCTGGTTTTCTAATCACAGCTTTAATCCCCATTCACTAAAGCTTTTTGTAGTCCAACTACCTCTTCCAGTTACACTAGTGTGAATCCAGAGTAAATCTGCTGGTGTAATTGGGATTGTAAGATATGAGATGACTGTATGTTCCATGAGCCAGAGCCAAAACCAATGTCACCATCGTCAGCATCTTTCTTGCTACTGTTCCCAATATCAAAGAGAGATTGTAGTCTGGGAATGGTGATACTAATCATCAGACATGGAGTTAAGTTGCATAATTTGCCTACTTCAACCTTCTCCAGATGCTTTTCAGCCATTAATTAAATATAGGAGCCCAATAAAGACAAGGGTTATCATTTTCAGGGTGAGGCACTAGGAAGGCAGCAATGTTGTCAAAGGCACATATCAAGAGTCCAGCCTGGCTGTGGTGAAATCCTACATTAAATTTATTTGCTCAAAATCAGCAGTAGGATTCAAAAGAAAAGTCCCTGTCTCTTCTCCCTGTCCTACCAAAATGGCAATCCCACTGGAAAAATGGGTGCCACAGAATGGGTGCTGAGTCTTTTCCGTGCCACAGTTGTGTCAAATCTGGGGTTGTTGGAGAAATCCTTTCTTGTTGTTTTGTTAAATATTGTCAGAGGAAATTTGAATATGACTGTCTGTGACAAGCCACTCCATATGGCATTGGCTTCTCTGGGGCCTATCACATTTCCCCTTCCACTCCATGGCAGCAGGCTTCCAGATCCCTCAGAATTCAGGGGCGGATTTACCCCTTTCATGCTACTGCTGACTCCCAAAGGGATTTACTGATGTTGATTATCAGTCCAAGCTGAGCATTGCTTTGGTACTGCCAGGCTTCGAAAACAAAAGCTCGAAGAACTTGATCTGTTCTGCATTCATCCACATTCACAGCATCTCTCCTGAACAACATCTGATGCCACAGTAGCTTAAAGCATTCTGCTCCATGCTGTGTGTCATGAACTTAAAAAAAAAAAAATAGAAGTCTGGAAAACTTCCCAGATTGTGCAGTGCATTTGCCTTCTGTGCCCTAAGAAAAGGGTGAAGGTGGTAGGGCTGTTTCCTCTTCTTTTTTTTGTCCATAGGTGTGTGTCATGTTCTCACACTGGGATAGTGTGCTGGTCTGCTAGTCTGCTGTGTGCTTCATTAGAAAAAGTTTGTGTTGAGGTGAGATGGAAAGCCCTGTGGCAGTGAAGGACAGCTGAAACAGTTTTGTTTCTTGTCTCTTACGAATTCTATGAACATAGCATTCAATGCAGGTAAAAGAGTGCAGGTGTAATGCAACCGTGTAATTACAATTCATTTACTACCACTAATTTACTAATATTTCTCCCACAGTGATTCTAACAAGTAGACAGATTTATTTTTAATTTTTTTTTACAGCCTGTTCTGACAGAGGAAGTCACACTGATAGAAATCTAATGGTGCAATTGTACTGAAGAAAACTCTGCAAGCCCAGCCAGGACTAATTACTCCAACCTCAAACCTGGCTGCTCTCCTCACAGTGAGGCTCTGTGCAGGCACATGGACTGGCAGGGTTAGTAGAGGAACAAACTAATGGAGACACAGGAATGAAAGGTTACAGTTGTGCAACTCTTATGGCCCCAAAGATACTTCAACACAAAATGAGGGTGTTACGCCAGCAAGGTACATCGACACTACTATTTAGTCATAGTATCTCCCACTAGTATACATATAGGGTTAAGCCTAGAAAAATCTGGATCTGGTGGGCATTTTCAAACTCATCTCTGTCTCATGACTGAACAGAATTATGTAATTGTCTGTGTTGCCATAAAGGCAGGGGTGTATCCTTGAGACACAGCTGTTCCTTTGGTGTTTTAGGGGTTGGTGGCCTTCACTTCCTAGAATGATCAGGCTCTAGCACTGGCTGGCCAGGATGGAGAAAGCTCCCTTGTGCCTTTTCTTTCTAAGCAACACTGCCCATGGGAACTGTTTGTTATCCCCTCTCCTGCGCCTCTTCACTGCCACATCATCCCCAAAGGTGCACTCTAAGTTAGACCAGGGAGAAAACAACCCTCCTGCAACCTCACTGCCAACAAAAACCTCATGGGGATATCCCACTGCTAAGTAATGAGCCCTGAGCACCCCACACATCCAGGTTACCCATGGTGGCTGCACTGGCAGACGCTACGGGACAGATGCACTGGGGATGGGATTGTGGTTGGGACAAGGGTGTGAGGCACAAAGCTTCTGGGAAACGCTTCATCTGCACAGGCCACCAGCACTGGGAGACTATGCGTGCTGCAAGCTCAGATGGAGGATTGTTTTGCAGCCACTCCTCTGTATGGACAATCCCAGCCTTGCTGTTTGTTTGACTGTTTGTCTTGGCAGCGAGTCCCCACATTGAAGCAAGGGTGTCATTTATCTCTGGCGACAGCGCTCAGCAGATCGAGGAGCAATAGCAGCAGCCCCAGAGGCCCTGGCTGGTGGGGGCTCTCCCTGGCATTTGCTTCACATTCCTCCACCTCTTGCACAGTAACAAGGGTCCTGGAAAAGAGGCTGCTGCAGCCCGAGTGCCTTGGACAGAAACAGATGGTGCACAAAACACTGGGTAAAATGCATTGCAAGCTCAAATTGCTCAGGGAAGAGCACTCTACCAAAGCAGACTTGAGATGTCTGTTGATTCTTCTTCCTTCTTGACGTTTTGAAATGCAGCAGTAAAGAAAAATCAACATTTTTCAGCTGGTTTTGGTTTGCTGCTGGGGTATGTCCGTTCCTCACATGAATCAGAAGCTGTGGCAAACACAATGTGCTGTGCCTCTGACGGGTACATACCATCCCCGTTTCTTGCAGCTAGATGGAGAACAGCAACACACTTCATTGCACAGAGGATGGACAAAGAAAGCTTTGTTGCCTGTGGGGCTCTGCCATGCCGATGTTTCTTTTCCACTTGTGCTCATAAGTCACCAAAGGGCCCGTGCGTACCCATTGGAAATAGAAGTGTGAAACTAATAACTAAAAATATAAACTCTGGAGGGAAGCAGATGAGTCAGGAGGGAGGGAAGACAGAGAGAAGCCAGAGGGATGCAATTTACTGAGCCTGATTCATGATGCTGGCAGGGAGCTCCCTGCCAGAGCCAGATGAATCAGATTCCCTTTCAGTCTGTGCTGGCACCACAGTTATTTTGGTGTCACCATGGGTAGAACAAGAGTAGATATTGGGAAGTATTACTGGGCAGAGAGTGAGTGTCTGCTGAAACTGAAACAACTTGTGTCATTTTAACATTATATTCACTGAAAGAAGTAAAAGGAGGGAAAATGAAATATGCTGGTGTGCCAGGTCAGAGCTTCTCCTGAGAGTCAGGGAGGGTGTTCCTCACCCAAGCTGGGGGTCTGGCTCCTACAGGTTTTGTTTATCTCTGTCTCATAGTGGGGCTGTAATAGATGGTGTTGCAGCTCATAGACAAACAGCTTGAGAAAATATTTCTAAGAAAAAAAAGTGCAACTGAGCTGGCATTTTGTTTTAGATCCTCAAAATTTGTGTACCATATTCAGCTGCTCTTAAGATGGACAGCCAGCCTTTGGCATGGCAGATAAGATCAGAGAAAAAGGAATGTCACTGGACTTTTAGTGTTTTTCAGGATGTCACAGCTTGCAATGGAGTCCTGCTCAGGAACTTTCACAGCTCCAGCTGATCTCAGGAACCCACTTGTTATTCTCACACAGTGCAAAGATGAACCCAACAGCTGAGAAGCAGCAACCTTGCGGTTCAGGTGCCCATTCAGGCAAAGGGCTAAGGCACGTATTTTGCTTTGACCCTGTGCTCCAATCCAGTGGCAATCAAGAGGCCCTGCACACTAGCTCAAGTATCTTACTGAATGGGGTCTTTTAAATGGCCATTAGCTTCTGAAGATTTAGATGATGCCCCAAACAAGGTAAAGAATAGATTTAGAAAACATTTGTGCTAGAAGGACCTTTATATTTTGGGAATTGGGCCAGTTGCCACAGTTTGCTGATGCAGACGTTCTCTTCTCCCACTTCTTGTTCTGACTCAAAAATTATCCATGAAAAACATGTTCATCAACAACTGCAAAGTTCTCCCATCATCCTCCAGATGTCAGATCCAAGTGCATGCCTGTGCTTGCCTGGCTAATAAAGAAAACTGGCAAATATTTGTTTATCTGTTTCTCACCTGTGTCATCATGGCAGTCAGCTACAGCAAGGGCAGATGAATATAGCCGGCAGAGACAGCAGCTTGCAAAATGAGCCTATTTTTAACCAGCCTTCCTTCCATGCTGTGGAGGAAACGAGGCATTTAATATCCACTGCTTGATGTGGGATCCATGGTGTGGTTTCCCCCACCCTTGTTGGGATGAGCCTGCCTCATCACCATGCTGATATTCCTTTCTCAAAGCCATATCACATGCCTGGGCAGCCAGCCAGCCTACCTGTCTGAGGAAAACAGAGCTGCTTTTCCCTGCCACGCCCTGACCTCTGAGGGTGAGATAACCCATTGTCAAGAAACATCAGCAATAACTGTTTGGAAAACAGATGCCTGTCAGATTTCACATGCAGCCTTCTTTCCCTGCCGCGTCCTTTCCCAGCACAGACATTGCTGAAGGTGCCATGGTCCCGCTCCTGCTCTGCACCTCCCAAGCACTGGGATCCAGTTGATGCTGTGGCGTGACCCAGTGCAGAAGATGCTCCCCTTGTGTGTAACCCACGACAGCATCCTTTCACACCACCAGAAAACTGGTACCAGAGAAATAACAACTCATGTTCGTAATGTGGTAGAGTTTTGATTCCTTAGCCAAAAACAACAACCCCAAAAATCCAATCCAAACCTTTTTGCTGATCGGTGAGGAAAGCCTGGAGGTTTGTTCTGTGAAGTGCTCTGTTAGTGTTCTGATTTTATTTGTTTCTATTAGGTAGCACCCAAAAGTCCCAAGAAGGTCTCAGATGTGGTAAATAGTAAGAGTCGCAAGAGCCACAAAACTAGTTTGTTTGCTAAATAAGTAAATCTGTGCAGGCAGACAAACATTAAGAAAATGATACTACTGGAAAAGTCACATTTATAAAAGAAAATATTTTCACCAAAACTATGTCAAATATATTTTGAATAAATCATATTAAAATACTGTCAGAGTGTAGTCCTAAAACATTTTGCTATAACCTTATAGCAATTCATTAGTTAGTCTAAACACCAGGTAACAAGCGGGGGTTGGACTGTATCTTTTGTTGGGTGGAAAGATATGACTTATTCCTTGAGTTGTCTCCTTGATTTCAACAAGGCAACTTAGGAAATAATAGGACTGGGAGTTTGACAAACAATTTCTGACTTTCCATTGTTTTGGAAAATATAATCCTAACTATTTACAAAAGAAAACAGAAATAATCAGACTTTTTTTTTAAAAAAACAGCTATCTACTTTTAAGCTATCAAAATGTTTACAGACTGTGTTTTGTAGATTATAACTTCTTCTACGAGAATAAATAGAGAGGAAATTTATTGCAGAATGTAGATAAACACAGCTTTTTGTATATTTTAGGGAGAAAAAGATACTGTAGAAATTTCAGATTCTTGGCATTTTTGTAGACACAACTTTAAGACTACAAGTTGCTTATTTTAAAACAGGTCAATCTCTGCATAAACTAAAGAGCAGATTTGTAATTTATTGATACTCTTCTGCCAGCTAAGAACTGTTTTTCATTACTCCTTTGACTCATTCCTCCAGTCATCACTGTTCTGCTTCACTGATATTTTATATTAAAATATGTATCTTTTCCCCTTTAAAAAAAAAATAGGTTAAATTGCTAATTTCCTTCTGCTCTGCAGTAGGGAAACCCAGGAAAAAAAGCCCTTCTCCCAGAGTGCCGTGTTGTCCAGCCAACAGATCAGATACAGAGCATAGGACACATTGAATTTGCAAACATACAGTACATGGCACAGCTTTATCTATTGTAAATGCCAGGTGGGCTGTATCATGCACTGACTCCTGCTACTTGCTTCCTAATTTCTATGAGAGATGAAGGGCAAGCTCGTGAATTAAGGCATGCAACCCGAAACAGGTAAGTTAGACACGGCTGAATTTAATTTGTTTACTGAGTCAAAGGTTCCTTTAAGCATAGCTTCAACATAATGCAGGAAAGTTTAGAGGAGGTAAGGACAGGCTTTTCTTAACTCTATTTTTCCTTATCTTATTCATGCAGCATCAGAGAAAGCCACACCCCAGCAGCTGCAGGGTTTGCCTGGGAGGTTGAGTCGCAGCGAGAGCAGAGCACAGGAAAGCAGAAGCAGAATACAGAAAATGATAGAAAATGTAAGCCCACCACTGGCTGGAGATCCTGGCCAGTTAGGAAGAACTAGATGAAAGCAGTCACACATCTTGGTAGATTATGGTGGTACAGCAATAACAAGGGAGGAAAACTTTGTCTTTTCAGAGGCTCCCGGTGAAGAATCAGTCCCAATCCAGAGGAGGAGACGGAGACTTTGTGATTCTGTGCTGCAGGAAAAGTGCAGCCAGACTGAAACTAAATGCTGACACACTCCTCAGCCTCTCAGTGAATATACATCCTTGGATGCCAACCAGATTATTCCGGGCTGCCCTGCATTGCATTATGCATCACTGATCACTGCTTCCAGAGCTGGAGCTTCAGGTCATTGCAGAGAGAGGAGGAGTGGTGTGGATGTTCCTAACAGAGTCTGAAGACACTTAGGGAGATTGATGAAGGATGCCAGGGCTGCCAGGCTGCCCGATTGGCTGCTGCACTCCCCAGGCTCCAGCTGAGAGGCCACACTGACACGAGAGCACAGCAGCCTCCCAGTGATGGAGAGAGCCAGGATTAGCAGAATGGAGAAGTATTCTGCACGCTTCCCTGGGAAAACGCAGGGAAGCATGCAAGAAGGGTGAGCAGACACTGGGATTTTAACTTCCCTGTGAGGCAAGGCCTGACCCAACCGCCCCTGAAGCCAGCAGAGGAGATCCCACTCATCTGTCAGTGCTTAAAATCACATACTTAAACCCTGGACACACATCAGAGGAAGGGGTTTGGGGTACATCTTGGAAATGAACTTGTATTCCTGGCTAGCTACTTACCAGCACCAAGGATGAAGACGAACAAGATATATATCAGATTTTCTGTGTTGAACTTATTATAATGCTCAGACATTTCGTTAGTAATTTTTACAAAATGTGGCAATCATCCTGCCCATTCCACGTTCAACCAGCCTGGGGCCAAAACCAGCTGCTGTGCAAGAATGTGCATTAGGTCTGATCCAGTGGTCACTGAGATCAATGAGGCAAGTTTCCCTGATCCTAGTGGGAGCTGAGGAGAAAACTAGAGTAACCAGCATGAGCCAGGAGGCCAGTGCTGCCAAAGACAGGGAATTTACCCATACCATCACCCCTGTTTTCTGACTGTGAGTATGGCACTAGTATTGGTGAGGAGCACAGGATAGGAAGAGACTTCAAGGCTTCATGGTAGAGTTGGCTTCCTTGGCATTTATGTCAAGGAAAGCAACACGTGTGGCTGTACTGCTTATGGTACCCACCTTAGATAATTCCTAGCCTTTAATTCCTCCTGAGGACCATAACCCCCATGACACCCAATTAGCTGGGTCCAGCCAGGACTGTGGGGTTTTGGTGCCTCAAAGATCATAGGAGAGGTGACTCCCTATGAAGTCGGGTCTGTGGGCTTGGGAAGTCAGGGTTCAACTCCCATGGCTTTAGATGTCTACAGAATAAAAACTTACCCATTGTCAAAGGACTACAGTCATCCAGCCATTTGTAGCTGTTAAGAGACTGTGCCCCTGACTTCCCTGTCTGTATTGACCATGCAACCTACAGTCTTGACTCCATGACTGTAGACCCTTGAACCTCCCTGGGAGCCCAGATATCAAGCTTAGGTGTACAGACCTACAGTTCCTCACAGTTAGGTGAGAGGAATGCCACCACAGGTGTCTGTGGGACTGTAGATGCCTGTGATGAGGTGAGCAGAGGAAAGCCTGTAAGTGCCACAGTGCTGGGCCAGTGCCTGTGACAGACACAGCCTTCACTATAGGATGTCAGTGTAAGGTCACAACTGCTCTGCCTGAAACAGGGATATGCACCATCTCAGCACAGTCTATAGAGGCACCACTTGGGTAGGAGCAGTAGTGGCAATTGATAAATGTTTTGTTAATTATATCTCTAAGCTTTACATTCTGCTAACTATACCTGATGGCATAAATCCTTGAGCAGTCCAAGGCCCCCAGCTTGTCATTGCTCAAACATGGAGAAGATGGATCAGAACATAGAGTGGTGACTCAGGGATTTTCTGTAAGCATAGGATGTGGTTTCTTCTATTTGCAGAATGAGCTGATGAAGAGAGCAGTGTGGCATCTGACAAGTGAATTATTCTTAGTGCAGCAGGGGAATAAAAATCCATGTGTTGTTTCCTACTGTTGAAAGCCCTTTAAAAATATGCTTTTGAACATAGTAAAATATTTAGTGAAGATGACAACAGTTCAAGTAAAAATGCAGATGCAAGCACATGTGCATGCACACACACAGGAGAACAGCTCAGCTGGAAGATCCCCTAATTTACTCATTTCAGCCATGTGTTTGCACCTACAAAGCCAAAATATTTCTTGTTGCAGACATCTTTGGTTAGCTTTATTTTTGCTTCTGATGTTGGTGGTGAATTCCTGTAAAATGCAGAAAGTGTGCAGGATACAGAATGCACCAGTATGTCACCATCCAGCACAGGAAGCAGCAGGGCAGGACCTGGAAGAGATCCATAACTGGAGACTAGATTTAAATGAGGTTTCAGAGCTTGAATCATGACATGTGAAGAAATTAGTCCAGCACTGTGCTGCCAGGCACCCCAGCTCTCTGCTTGGGCTGCTGTCTCGTTCTGAACACAAATACACTCTGGAGATACCTAATTTCTATTGCCCAAGAGATTGGATCTCTTCTGGATGGGCCCACAGATGTCCTATGGGAGAAACTCAGTCTATCTGGTCTCCTGAGCCTGCTGAGGCTTCAGACATGATCTGAGATCCAGACTGGATCTCCAGACATGTTTTGTTATGTGTCTTTGGAGCATAATTTATCCACGGTAGCAGGTTTGGGTTTGTCCACCTACAGTGGTTTAGGGTGGCACCCACTTTTGTCATAACACACCAGTCCATGGAGCACTCTCCTGGCATGCAGGTGGTCTGGGTTCAGTTCTCTCCTTGCTTTGTGAGGGTGAGAGTTTGGATCCACGTTTTCCTTATCTCAGAAGAATCAGAGACATAAAGATGGAGCTGCATAGGATCTGGAAAATATTTTCTCTTGACACCATTAGGAAAGGTCCGTGTCTCTTGCTGAATGCATTCCATCAGAGTCTTCACAAATGCAGATGGAGGGAAGGTGACAGCCCCTTCATGAATGAAATGGCCATAAATCAGCAGCTCCTTGCTCTTGGACCAGATGTCACCACAGTGGCAATCACCGCTGAAACGTGGGGTTATCTGACGTGCTATTGGAAAGGACCAAGATTTGGAACTGCACAACCACATAGACCTGCTGGCCAACCTCTGCCAGGGCAAAGCTCAATCTGTCTTCCCTAGGCTCTTCCCAGCCTTCCTGCTGCTCTCTGCAAGCATTTGCAACCTGTGAATAGGACTAACACTGCAGTTTTCTGAGCATACCCTTTTTCTGTAAAATCCAAGTGTCTTATCCTCTGCAAATGTCCTCTCTCCATTGCTCATTACATCTAGCCAGGTGGAGAAGCCCCAGGGCTGGCAGCTGGGTCTGATGGCCTCAGGGAAAGTGTGTCATGGAAATATGCACAGATGACAGAAGAATAGGGAAAAGCAATTGCAATGTGCTAACACTCCCTCAGGGGGTGTGAACAAAAATAAGATAAAAAGACAATACCAGACCTTTCTCGTGACATTTTGTACCCCAGAAGGGTTGGGGTGGGGGAGGAGCAGCCCCTGGTGCAAGTACCCCAGTGAGATGTGGTTTGGGAAAGCTGCTGGTTCGGGGGCCTTTTTCCATCTGCTGTGCAGCCGTGCTGGTCTGTGTCCTTTCACTGCTTGTCATGTCCCCCAGACCAGGCTGAGCTGGCCATGGTATGGCAGAGCTGCAAGGCCTGACCAGGCCACCAGCTGAGCAGTGTCCCAGAGCAAGGCAAAGTCATCACCTATCAGGAGTCTGGTGGTGTGGTATTTCTGGGCCCTTTGTTTCCCACTGAGTCTACAAAGACCCCAAAGGGAGGTGTTGGGGGAACATGTTTGCACGACTAAGGAAGGGAATAACTGAAGTGTCTTTAACTTTCAAGGAGGGACACATACAGTGCAAGTTAATTTTCAACTATTTTTTAATAGTCTCTGTGAAGAGAAATGCACCTCTGAGGGGAGATTTCTCTACCACCAGTGTTGAAGGCACACACACCTCTCAGTTACTGCACAGAGAGCCTGGAAGATGGGTTTGGTCCAGTTTCTCCATTTCCTCGTGTGCACATGGGTACATAGTGCCCATCCAGCCACCTTAGGGCACCTAGACATCTGTGTGGGTCTGGCAGATCCGACACAGGACCCAGGATAAACCTGTCCCCTTCCAGAGAGGCCAGCCAAGGCAAGACTGGATATCATGGTCACCTCAGAGAGCACCACTTGCCTTTATTTGGACAGCTGAACCTAGCCAAGGAGGCCACACTTTTACATTGTTAAAGCTGAGTCAACACATCTGTTCTGGATCTTGACAATTCGAATAATGGGTAGATTGAAATTGTTCTGAGATGCATATTTATTTTTCTACATTATGTCCTACTTCTTTTGTTTGATTTCCTCTTTCCCTTGCAGTTCAACGCTTCCAAACACTGCAGCACAAGTGAAGATGGCTCCTCAAAGGAGCTTGTGTTTCTGTTATCTCCGTATGTGCTTCCTCAATAGCAACACTACTTTGGCTTATTGTTAGAAACTTCCTTCTCTGGACATGTGATCTAGTTCATTTCACAGCTGAGACTCCTCCAGTAGGATTTATGGCCCTGTCCAGGCACACCATGTTCCCTCTGCATTGCTGGAGCAGGGCAGGCTGAGCAGGAGCACGATGGCAGGGTGAGAGCAGGGCACAGCCCGGCCGCTGGCTGGTGTTGGCTGCAGCACACCTGGTCTCCTTCCCCAGCTTGTCGATTTGAACAATAACACCACAGTCTTCCCAAGAATATAAATGCTACCAGAAAGTAAGGGCTAGAAATTTACTTCCTGCAGGTATCACAGAATCATAGAATAGTGAAGTGAGTAGGTTGGAAGGGACCTTTAAAGGCCATATAGTCCAACCCCCTGCAATGAGCAGGGACATCTTCAACTAGAATATGTTGCTCAAAGCCCCATCCAACTTGACCCTGAACACTTCCAGAGATGGGGCATGTGCCACCTCTCTGGGCAACCTGTTCCAGTGTTTCACCAATTCATTGCAAAAAACTTCTTTATATCTGATCTTTTAGTTTAAAACCTTTCCCCCTTGTCCCATCACTATGTGCCCTTGTAAGAAGTCCCTTTCCATCTCTTTTGGAACCCCTTTAGGTGCTGGAAGGTGCTGTAAGGTCTCCCTGGAGAGCAAGCCTAGCTCTCTCAGCCTGTCTTCATAGGAGAGTTGCTCCAGCCCTCTGATCATCTTTGTGCCCTCCTCTGGACCCACTCCAGCAGGTCCATCTGTATCCTGAGCAATTCCTCTGAGTGTCAGCTGGGTCAGCCCTCACCACTTCTCCACACACCCGTGTGTTCAGATGGCTTTGCCATAGGTCAGTGTGTATGGGAGGAAGAATTCCAGCTGTCCTTTTGCTTTGCAGTTTTCATACCACTGAAAGGTTAATGGGGCCAAATGCCTCCCCGATCGTCAAATACATGGGCAAAACACGGGGAACACAGCTAGTGCCTTTGAAACTTAGAGCTGGACGAAGGCTGGTGAGCCACCAGCATCTGTTCTCAGCAGGGCTGGCTGTGTGAGACTTGCAGTGTCTTCTCCAGCCCTCCAGCTGCTCTGCAATGGTACATTTCTGAGATGGGAGCAACTTCTTCGTTTCCATGGGACCGGATGTCACTGTCACTCTGCACTGTAACTTTCCAGGTTGCACAGCTATCTCCCAGCCTCAATTCTTACACTCATTTCGGCATTTGCACGCTGAACTCCAAATTAATACCCTTGCTCTTTTGAAGGTCCTGATCCCTCTCTCGTCCTTTCCTTCTTCCTCACTCTCAGAGCAGGGGTCTATCTGTTCCTTACCACTGACCCGCAGTTGCTGATTACTGGTCAGATGGTGCTGCCACTCCATGGACAGTTATGGAAAATGGGTGTCAGGAGATTTTTCCACTGAGGTCTGTTGGGGTCAGAGGGGAGCTGCATTATTCTGGGAAACATGTTCGCAGTGTCATGACCAATAGAAGGTCCAACTAGCCCCTCCTCAGTCTCTCCACTCCAATGGCCTCCTGAAGTGTGCCCATTCTTATTTGCTGGATGTCTTCTGCTTGGATTAATACCCTTCAGATATTTGAGATCCTGCAACGTCTCCTGAATTACCAGTTGTCTTGTTAGCTATACCTGCCTCTGTGCTTTTTTTCTAGGATGTTTGACTTAACTTTCTAGATGATCAGATGTTTTAGTCTACGTGACATGGACAAGTTCCAGTGACTTTTCCCACCTCACTTCTGTGATTTGGTATCTGCTGAGTTGCACAATCTCCTCTGCTGGTAACATCCAGCTCATCACTCCCCCAAGGTAAAAATCTGCTTAGGGAGCTGCTCTCATCTCAGATGCACAAACCTCTCCTGGCACAAATGCAATGGGAAAGTCAGACAACAAAGTTTCCTGGAGCCAAACGGGTGTCATTCATTCCTGCCATGTCTTGCTGCTTTAAGCAATACAGAAAGATCAGAACAGAGAACTTGGGAGCAAGTTTAGAAGTTGTCTGAAACTGTTCCTACAGGCAAGCAAAGCTAATATTTCTGCATGGAAAAAATAGATGCAAAACATTAAAATATTTTGCCTGAAATAAAAAAATACTTTCTCAACTTCTGCCTTTCAGCCCCATCCCTCCATTTCAAATAATCTGTGATTTGCTCAGCTGTTGGAGCTGTGCATGTGGAGTATCCAAAGCAAACATGCAAGACACCTGTGGTTTCTGCTGCAGACCCCCAATGCAAAAGGAGCCCAGGTGCACTGGCCTTTACCATGCACAGTCCAGATGCATGAAAGAAATGGACCTTTTCTAAGAAAATTTGGGACAGCTCTTTGCACTGCTGTTTTCTTTCTGGCCTCAGATCTTTTCCAGGCCTTAGTCACTTTGGGGCCACACCACTTCGCTGGACTGAGCAAAGACTCCAGAATATGGTTCCTGATTGTAAAGGATCTTGTTATGTGCATTTGTCCTTTTTCTTTTCTGTGTATATATTGGGTGCATGCATGTGAGCATGTATTGGTACATCTACAGTGCAGGGAAGAAAGAAAATATGCAGTGTCCAGTGAATTTCTGTGGGGTCATTTTTTGATGTCCTGACTCAGGTGTTCTTTTGGCCAAGCTCTACTGACCAGCTGTTCAAAGCCATTTGGACATTGGACATCTCAATATAGTTCAGCATTTGTCTTAGGCTGACTGAGGACTGGGCAAGACTTGTAGAGACTTATTCCTCCATGGTTATTATTTGTAAAGATATTGGATTTTGCTGCTGATATAACTGGGCCCTCTGTGCCCAGTTTTTTCTTCTTTTTGTTTTTTTTGAGAAGTTCTACTATTGCTCTTTGTGCCTTCTCTGATTTAGCTCCTCCTGTTAAGCCTTTAGGCAGAGATCAAGGCTTGGACAGAAAAGATTTCACTGCTTTAAACTGTGGGAAAGACTTAGACCAGGTTTAGTCTCCTGCACTGTGGTTACACTATAGTAATGCAAAAGTGCATTACAGATATTCCTAGTAGAATACATTCACTTTCAAGCTTCCTTTTTGAGACAATCAGGTGTAACATCTCAATGTTTTACCCAGAAAGACTCTTAATGTTCTATTAAAAGTACTTTGAAAGTTTCATTTTTTATCTGAACATTTCTGAGTGAAATATATATCAACTTTAACTATATCGAACCTTTCATTTTTACAAGAAACTATCTGCATATCTCACTTGTCTACCTAGGAGGGTAGTTCATTTTTCTCCTTCTGTCTCAGCCATTTAAGTCCCAGAAAATCCATTACAGAAATTTCTTTCCTTTCATGAGGACACATTTTTCACTGTTTTTTTCCCTGGGCTATCAAGAGGTACTGAGAGCTTGGAAAAAATGTCCATTGGTTACCTAAAATCTGCTACTTTTCCACAGCTCTGTTTCCCAATCTCTTCTTCCCAGTGAAGAGGAAATATCAGTGCAGAAAGACCTCTTTTTCCACAGTGGTCAGATCAGTGTTCCATTAACCAGCCAAAAGGTAATGGTAATTACCTACCTGGGTGACATGCATTGCCCAGATAGAAAGGATTCAGAGGCTGCAGGGCTGAGTATTTCAGGGCTGCACCTCTTATGTTTCCCTATCCAGCTCTTATTTGAGTCCTGTGCAGATTCTGAGAGAGCTGGACATGTAAAAGTGGGATTCACCAAAGACAACAAGGAGCAATCACCTAAGTCAGCCTGCAGGAAATGGCAAGGAGAGTAGCAGGGACCTGCAAAAAGATATAAACACTTAGCTCTGTGATGCAGAAGTACCTGCTCACACCTGGGATTTGTAACCATAAACTCTTTCCTGGAGATCATATCCAAGCCACCCTTTTGCCACAAAACACAGCTAGGGAGCTGTCCAGTAGCTCAGCGTTTGCAGGACTCTTCTGGAAGGCGAGAAGCTGAAGAGCAATTCCCTCCATTTCCTGGAGAAGGGCACTTGAAGGTGACCTCTCACTGTACAAGAGCCTTGTGAGCATTGGCCACGCCATGGAGAAGTGGTGCAGTAGGAAGCAGACACTGTGCCCTGCATAAAAACATCCCTCAACCCAGCGGGGAAAGCATTTGAGCTGGGCTCTGGCATGTCTGGGACAATGCTTTGGCTGGTGGGCATCTCTTCTTCTTCTGGTGTTGCAGAGACCGTCTTCCAGAGCTTGCTGGCTTGGAGGATGCCTGATTAGAGTCTTTCATGACTCACCCCTGCAAAGTAGTCTCCCACATGAAAAAGGCCTGTGCTGAAATCTGACCAGTCCATCTTTGCTAATAGGTCTTCTCTATCTGCTGTAGACTTACGTGCCACTCCATTAGACTGTGTTGCATCTGTTCTCTCTTTCTTTCAGCTTCATCCATGCCTGATTTCCCAGGGGTGGTTCTGTAAAAAAGAAAAATATTTTACTTTTACAGAGATGAGTTCATAACAAGGGGATCCTTTTGGCCGTCTCCCTTCCTTATCGGTGGGATTCCCAAAGGGACCACCACTCAGGAGTGACAATGCATTTAATGCCCTTTGAGTGCTAGCTGACTGCCATGCACTTGTGCTGGCTGTCACTGCCTGTGCAGCTCATGGAGTCACTGGAATTCCTCAGTGACCAGGCAGGGAAGGTTGATGGGTTTGGTTTGCTCTGTGTGCACTTTACATTCAGTCTGTGCCTATCAGGTGGCAAGAAGCACCCAGTAAGCCAGAAGAAAACTGCACAAATGAACAAAAAACCAGCAAAAGGTAACATCTGAGCTCATTAGGAGCCACCCTCAGTGACTGAGGATTATAGAAATACCTGCAACGTCTCAAGTAAGTCTTTGTTATGGCTCAAGCCAGTGGCTTCCAGAGCAAGTGCTAATGTAAGATAAAACTGTCTAATGGTTAAGGTATTGGCAAGGAAATTCATTCCTGCTCAGGACTCCTCTGCTGAGGTGACAAGAGCTCTTAGCATTGGGACCTCAGCCAATACAGACCTGCAGTCAGACTCTTCCCACTGCTGATCACCGAACACAAAACATCACAGCAGTGGTGTCCCTCTGTGACTCCATGGGACTGGCTCATGGTGCTGACACCAATCCCTACTGGTGGCCAGGCTGGGATGGGGCCCCTGGCAGGAGTGAGAGTGGCAAAGGGGCAAGGGAATTCTCTGCCCCATGACCAGCTCCAGGATGCTGCTATCAATGTGGTAGCCACTGGCTCCTGCACGCTGCTCACAGACCCAACACATGACACAGGGGCGAGGAGCTGCTGGTGATTCCATGCCTTGCCTTTGCCTCTGGAAGGGGGTCTCATGGGTCTCCAAATGATGATATTTCATAAACAAAGGGGTTTGCTTGGTTCCTCTGTCATTTCCTGAGCGGGTGCATTGGTCTCCTATTTGTGGCTGTCAGCCAGAGCCCAGATCTATGCAGGAAATCTGCCTTGAACAACATGTGAGCGCTGCCAAGACATGCATTGCTGGTCCCTACAGGCACCAGGAGACAACATTATAATTACTTATCCTCGGGAGATCAAGCTGCACATGGTGTTCTTCTCCAAAGACCGGAGCCCTTCCCTATTGCACAGTAGCTCTGCTTGGGGAAAGAGGAGGGACAGTGCCCAGGGCTGCTATTAGACCTGGACACAGAGCAGGACTGCAGGATCTTTTCAGTGCTGAAACCTCTGTAGCATCCGACTGAGCCGTTTGCTGTGGGCTCGCCAGGCACTGTCACAGGGGGGAGAGCTGTGACTCACATGGGATCGGATATTCAGAGCACGGGATACACTCAGCTTCCTGGAGACCAGGGACTGGTCTGCAGCAAGCACTGTGGCTGCTCCCAGTGTGCAAGGATCTTCTCTTTTTTGCTTGCTTATGCTCAGGTCGGCTCTGAGGCCGATGTCTGCTGATCTCTCTGGGTGGAGCTGCCACATCTTGTGTGTTTGCAAAACCCTTCCCACGCCGGGGGCTCTCAGGGGGTTGAGGGGATAGAGTTTTTCTTCCTGCTTAAAAGAAGCCAAAACCTGAAGCCCTGAAGGAGGTTTCATTCAGACCTTACTCTACCTTCATACCTCTCCCTGGCAGTGAGAGCTGTGCCCCTCCAAGCCCAGGCATCCCCTCTCCCAGCAGGATGGGGACTGGCCGTCACAGCGGGATTTTTGCCCCCCTCTTTGCTCACAGAGGAGAGCAGGGAGAGCAAGCTCTGAGGAGGGAGAGAAGGGGTGATCCTGCTGCCTGCTGGGGTTTCAACCTGGTCCTCAGTAAAGCAGAAACCTTTCAGCAGGGCTGCTGCCTTTTATTTCCTATGTGCTGTACCTCTGTGAAGGGAAAGCATGAGAGTGACTCAGCTGCTGCCACAGGGATTTGCAGCTGCAACCAGGCACAGGGGAGGGACGGCCACGCCACCGGCACACATGGAGACGCCATCAGCTGCAGCCACTGCTCATCAGCGACGCCATCAGCTGCAGCCACTGCTCATCAGCTGCCATAAAAGTTTGGGACCTGTTCCCTCTCTGATGTTAACAGGGGCCGTGGTTGTGCACAGCATTGTCTCAGGCCACAAGCCAGCTGGGAGGGCTCACAGGGAGGGCTCTTCTCCTTGGTTGGCCTGACACTGCCAGGCAGGCTGCCCTGTTTTCCAGAGATTAGGGACAAAACTCAAAACATGTGATCTTGAACTGATCTCCCTAGGAAAATACTCTGCTTGTGAACCAAAAGGTGATCCCAAACACAAAAGTGGTCTCGTAACTGAAATATGTGTATGTCTGGAGTACAGATAACAGCTGGGGAGAGGAAAGGTAACTCCAGTACCAACAGATAATGGAACTCCCTGAGAAATAACTCCCTGCTGCTCCATGGGAAATGAGGGCGTGTCAGCACCACACTTGCAGAGAGTCTGTGTTCAGGCAGAGACTCTGTGACTGTGCTGGAACAAAGCCCTGTCCAAGAGCCAGCAAGGGTCTGCTGGCCACCTGCCCTTTGCCCTTCTCCCCATTTCCACTTTCTTTAAGTGGCCCATTAAGCACGTTGGTTTCTTCACATTGACTGTCAGTCGCTGACATTGCCACAGGGGTTTCACCACCCAGCACAGGCAATACCTGAACACTTGCCCCTCGATGGTACTAGTGTTCTTTTCAGGATTGTGAGGAGACATCTACACCCAGCTGGGATCCTCCACCCAGGGCCCTTTCCTGAAGGCAGGTGTAGACACACCACCTTTCCCAGACCTCACCAGAGCTGCTACTTTCCTTTCCAAATTAATCTATTCCTCCTTTCCAGTGATTACACAGAGTCTGGAGCTTTGGTGCAAGAACTGGGGGAGCCAGGTTTGCTGAGTGAAGGGATTCAAATGCTTGCTCACCACTTAGTCCAGTGGGGGCTAGTGGGGATTCCCATCACTATTTCTGAAAATGGGTCTGCTGTGCAGCAAGAAACTCGGACTGTGATCAGATAGAGAGGGCACCACTGCAAATATGACTGTGATTTGCTGGTCAAGGTTTGGTGGCTGCCAAACCTCGCTGTGCATTTTGCATTAAATATTTAGCACATAAAAAAAGGAAATGGTTTTCTGGAGCAGAGTGCCCCTTCTCATAGGTGAGTGGCTTGACTGCTAAACCATCAAAGTCATCATTTTCCCCCTGCTGCCTGCACTGAGGTTTCCTTGCTTTCTGCAGTCTGAAGAAAAAAAGAGTATCCTGTCAGAGGTAACTTGCGAAATATTTCACTGGGGAATACCAGAATAGCATTATCCAAACACTGCTTTTTCGTGAGTTTATGGGATTTTTGCAGGTTTTTGAGTTATTTCATGATGGAAGACTACCCTAAGACAAATGGAGTGAAACACTGTTTCTTCTAAACTGCCCCACCCCTATGAAAAATAGAGGTGTTAATATTGCTGTTTTCCACTCAGCTTGCCTGCATGGTTTTGGTGTGAACTCTGAGCAGCCAAAGGTACAAAGAGATCCCACAGATCGATGGGAAAGGTGGGTACCTCCAGCTGCAGCACAGGGCAGTATTTAACAGTGACTCTAATTATCCAGAGGGGTTGCTGAGAGAGGCTTCCCTACTGCATTAAGCCCTTAAATGAAGGTTGTTATCTTTAGGAAGTCTAAAGGTTGCCTAGCATTTATCAGAGGGTAAGAGTCAGCACATGGGTATGAAGACAAGGAGACAGAGGGCACAGGGCTGGGGACCACTCCGTGAGCAAGAAAGTGCAGAAGAGGAGGAATGACAGGGATGAAGCTGTAGCTCAAGAAGGGAGGTGTACAGCCAACAGGCGGGGTCAGGGACGGGCTGTTAGAGGGAACACTGTGCTGCAAAACAACATAATATGGCCCTTCTGTTTTAAAGAAAAATACAGTGTCCTCTGTGTAAGTCCGTGTACACCCTTGTCTGACCCTGCTCTGAACCTGGGCATGTGACCAGACACTATCTGGCGGGGGACTTTTAGAGGTCTATTGTAAATACTGTTTGCAGGAGACATTCCTACCAGAGGAAGAAGAGCTGTGCCAGGAGCAGAAGTGGGGGACGCAGCCCCATTGACAGAGAGGTGTGGAGGGGGTAAGGAAGGGCGGGACTGTGGCTGCCCAGCTCCCAAACCTCGGGGCCACCCGTGCAGCACAAACGCACCTTCCCTGTGCGCACCCCAGTGCTGCTGTTTTATCTCGTTTAATTCATTTTGCATGATTAGCTTGACATGATGTAACCCCTGTCCTTATGACTCAGCACGCCAAATATAAGCATCAAATGACTACAGAGTCATCTGATTTACAGGAGTCTCACTTATTACAGCTCATTACCGAGCCAGCAAAGTATCCACCAGCCAGCCAGCGGAAAGCGGATCGGAGAGCTTATGAAATCAGATTTTGGGAAGACTTTCCTAGTCGGGCCTGCAAAACCACCTACTTGCAGCTGATAAGAAAAATCATCCTGCCTTACCTTTTAGGCTTTCCCTTCTCACTTCACTTTGGCTTAGAAAGCTGAGCTGGACCAACCAAAGCCACCTAAGGAATGGTTTAATGAGGCTGTTTAAAAGCAAGTTGAAAAGAAATCTGGCTGAGAGCTAGGGGATGGAAGTAAAATTTTCCACCAACACAGTGTGAGACTAAAGGAAACTCTAGGACCTGCAGCTCTGCTGATGGCAGAATTTACATGCAGCATCTCTGCATTTCTGCAGCATGTCCTTTCATGACTCAGTTGATGGTCAGAAACTCCAGTTGGCTGTGAAGTATATTGTTCACACACAGGCTCTATGTATTTATTTTATTATTCAAGGAGAGCCAGATCACCAGAAGTTTTTATTAGATCACCCTACTCTGCTTTACAGTTCACTCCTAAAATACTAGATAGGGTCAGTGACTTGGGTCGGTAGTTCAGGCTAAGATGTTTTCTGAATTACTACAGCTAGAACTACTGCAATAGGATATCCCAGGCACTAAGTTTGTGTTATTTGACTGCAAAGCATCAGTTTGACATCTAGGTTAATAAAGGAAACAGGCATTCAAAAGTGTAATTCCACTGGCATTCAGCTCTTGCCTAATCTGATCCCCTCTGTCATGTACATTTCTCTTTCTGGGCTTGTGCAGGTCTGCCTCTGCCCTGAAAACAAGAACTTAGAGGGATGAAGCTCCAGCTGCTCTCAGAGAGTTTGTACTTATGGATTCAGAAGACACATGCCCAAAGCCCTTCTCCACACGGTACAATGCAAACAGCTCTCTAGTAGTTCTCCAGCAGGGTAGTTCTCCAACCTCCAGGCTATATGATACTTGGGATAAGGGTTTTCCAGGAGCAGAGATGGGCACTCAAGTCTTCCCACAGTTAGGTCTCTTGCAGAGGAAACAAAAGGGTTTTATTTCAAATCTCTGTGCTATGCCCAGTATGTTACTGCTGCATCCTTGTGCTGGCCATGCTCCCTACCTGCACATCTCTTGCTAATCAGCAGCAGATTGCCATAATGTAGGAACCTCAAGTAGGGGATTCAGTTTTTAAGAAAAACCCAGAATGTTTGAGTATATGGTAATCCATGGGTATTTTTCATTCTCTCTCACTCTTTTTGTGCAAAGCTGTCATGGGAGACATGTGACAGTCAGAGCCTCTTGGGCTTTGTCCATGTATGACCACTGTTTGTATTTAAAAAAATAATCCTGGAAATGCTTTGCCCAGCTCACATGATTTATTGCTTCAGGATGAGATTTTCTGGAAACATGTGAGATCCTCTGGGATCAAAGCAGCCTAGAGAAGGTAAGGTGCTGTTATCATTAGATCTTCAGTCACCTTTTTTTCCCCATGGGAGAAGTAATTGTGCATACAGTTTGTGTCTGGAGGCAGTATATTCTACAGAAATGCCACTTATTACTGCATTGCTTTTCATCTGCAGAGGGGGAAAATGATGTGAAAATGCCTGAAGGAGCAGAAATGTGGTAATATGAATCTCATTTTACCATGCCTAAAAGAACCTCATGCAGACAAGGAGTTGATAAAAGAGAGTCAACGCTGAATAAAAATTCCCAATTAGAGCCCTATCAAAAGCAGCGCTTCCACAGTGAGATGCCTTGGCTCTCCCTGCTTTTACAGAAGCCTGTGCTAGTGTGTGCTTGCTTGGCTCTTTTATAATCTGTCTGTACATCTCCCATCCTGAAGCCATTGATTTCTTTCCAAGTCCTGCTTCCAACAGTCGGACGGCCAAGAGCGCTGGGTGCAGTGCTGGGTAACTGGGCAGAGGTGCTGCAAAGTCATTGCTCCAAGGCAGGGCACTGGAACTTCCCAGTCCCAAGATAAGGAGTTTTTTGCCATCAAGTGATGACAGCTCATAGTGAGTTGCCATCACTTTAAATGGAAACATCCCTGGGTTAGCCCTGAACCCGAGAGAGAAACTGATAGTGCTCAGCAGCTCAGCCCCTGCTTGCGGCAATCTGGGGACAGAAGTCTCATTTTCAGTGCTGGGTTTGGAAAGCAGCATACAGGTGGAGGGAGGGCATGTAACTGCTGCCATGGGGCCCAAAGTTTTGGGAAGGGCTGCAAGACTCCAGTTTGTGAGGGTTGTCTGCAACCCATGGGCTGGGACACAGCCTTGGTTTGCACCAACCATCCCAATACTTGTTCAGGGGCTGGTTTTTAATTCCATCCCCTGCTGAGCAAGGGGCTGATCCCAGGATGGCCAGCCTGGGATCTGGCAGCACTCCATTTGTACCAGCCTGGCACGGGGTATCAGCTGTTTTTCTCACTCCTTGCACCACTGAAACTCGTGGGGCAATTCCTCAGGCAGGGACATGACATTGCAGGTTTACTTTCACCCTTTCTTCCCTGGAGTTTATTCCTGCAGCACATTGCCATGAGCTTCAGATTTATTTGCTTTGCTTTTTCTATCCCATTGCGTTTGAGGGGGTAGAAAAAAACCACCTCTTTGCAAAACCGTGCTCTGTGCATCCATGCCCTCAGATCATGTGAATCTTCCCCCTCCACCTCCTTGCTCTCAGCACAGAGCCTTATCGGCAGCGAGGCTGACTGATAAACCAGGGCTGTGCCATTGGGGGCAGTGTTACGTGCATCTTGGCCACACACACAGAAACACACGTGCATGCACACACTCATTCGTGCCAAGAAGGAGGCAGCAGTGAAGCTGCCAGTGAGCTGGAAGGGACCTGGAGGCCTCTCAGGGAAGAACAGGGCTTTCAGGAACCCCTTTGAATTCAGCTCTTCCTCCTCCAGGTAACTGCATATTTCTAACATCTGATTTTCCCCTCAGCAAATTCATGTCACCTGTTCTGACTGATTATTTCTGATTTCAGCCAGTGTAAACTTCTGCTGGGCCATTTGTAACCGACCTGTCACAGGGTGCCATATATTCTGCTGTCAGAGTGAGCACTCCTAATTTATTGGGAATGACTCCGTTAAGAAATTACTCGTTTACATTCAGAGGAAAAAAAAGTTATGCTTTTTCTTCATCCTCTCAAATTTTATCACAGCATCATCAAAAATAAGGGCTGAAAGGGATTTCTGAAAGTCATCCAACCCTGGGGCAGAGCCAGGACAGATTGAGCATCTAAACCCTTTTGGACTCTGCTGGTCCCAGTGTAAGGGCACAGCCACGCAGTCACAACATTGCAGTGTAAAGATCTCTCTGTAGTAGGCAATTTGCAGGGTTTTTCTCACCTTTTACTTCAGGAGCTCCCGGGCTGAGCTCTAGGGCAGACCTCTGTTTGTACCAATGAAGGTTTCGTTTCACTGTCTGTCTGAAAGTAAATGTCTCCCTCAAATACACTCCTGATGGGGAGGTTTTCACTGGAAATGTTTGTTGTCATGAGACAACGCAAAAGCAGCATCCACATCTGCACATGCAGATTCCTGGTGGTCACAGGGGTGCAGCAGCAGCAGGAGCAGCAGGAGCAGTGGTGTTTGGCCAGCAGAGGTTGTTGGATATGAGCAGACATGGCAGAAGAGAGATCTCACTGAAGGGAAGGGTGCTCCCATCCCTTCTTTTCAGTCATCCCAGTGGGACCACTACCTTTACAGTAACAGACATACTGCCACATGGTGATACCAGCAGCGAGATGTACTCAGCAAGTCTGTCGGGCATCCAGCAAACGTGCTGTGAGCAGCCGGGTGGTGGTTCCTGTCATGAGGGACTGTATGGAGAGATTGGTGCCCATGGTATCACTGCCTCCCATGCCAAAACATAAATCTACTTCTTCCCACAGCAGGATGAAGGTTTTTAAACAGGCACTGTGCTCCTGATCAGGCGTGTGCGTCTTCTTTACACTCACCAGGTTTCCAAGCAGATGTATTTTGTAGTTTCTGAAACAGCTGGGTGGGAAGCCGTGTGTTGCCAGCAGCTGATACTGCTGTGTGAATTCCTTTTTCAGATGTTTGTTTATTTTGCCAGTGTCCTTAATGCGTCCTTGCTATGTGTGTAGCCTTACTGCCAATAAAAACCTCCCGAAATTTCAGCAGGGGCATCTGATCCTGTGTTAGGTTGCAAGAATAGTGAGTGCTTTTCAACTGGTACTTGAACTTAAAACCTAATCCTGATTTACAGCCCTGTAGACCTCCTTAGCTAGTCCTGTGCCTTTCCTCCTTCCTTGGGAGGGCCTGGTTTTTGAGTCAGTAAGCTCTGTGTGCTGGGAGTGGTGACACAGCTCTGCTGCGGTGGCAGTCGGTGGCTCGGGGCACGTCAGGGGTGCATGTCTAGATGACGCACGTGTCGGTGATCCCAGGAATCTTTCCCTGGAGTTTGTCCAGGGACAAGTCCTTTCCGGGCAGGGATTCACTCTTTTCCAAAGTCATGTCTTGCAAAAGGTGGAGTCGTGGGGAAGGTTATGGCGTGTGGGCATGGGGCAAAGTTAGGGGGGACACAGTTGTTTGAGTCTGTTTGCTCTTCATTTAGTCCGTGGATACAAACAGTTCGGCCTCAAGTGTGAGGTGTTGTTGCTTTCCCTCACTTCTGCAGTTTCAGGATCAAGAACATTTCTTTATCTGCAATTTAATATCTACACAGAGTGCTCAGATCACACCGGGCCTTGCATTTAGTAACGTGCTGCTGAGAGAGGAGGCTTTGCAGTCTGAAGCACATTTAGCAAAGTGTATAAATGTGGGGAGGGGGGGGAAAAATCCCTAAAGACGTCATTTCTGTAACTATGCACATAAAAATTTAAGCCACTTTAATAAAGTACACACAAAGAGTTTGCAGTCTGTCTTCAACCCTAGCTGCTCTACTGTGATTTCTAAATAGAATATGATTAATGTTAAAAATAATCCAATAGATGAATTCTGTCTTTTGGATTGTTTTTACCAGGTCAAAGGCCATTATTGCAGTAATTGAATAATCCTACAGACCTTTGCTCCAGACATTCACTATGGAAACTAAGCAATGAGGACAGGCTATTCTATTTTTCAGTCATCCAGACAGCATTTTAATGGGAAAGAAAAACCTGATGCAGTTAAAAGCCCCTCTAAAAGCAGATTATGGGGAAAATATAGATGCTCAGATGAGATGTAGGCTGGTGATTCACTTCAAAATACTGTAAATGTTAAAGACACTGATAATCACTTTGGCAGGAATGCAAAGACATATAAATGCTTTTTTCCCCTATGTTCTCTAGATTGAGAGACAAGGGGAAGGTCTGTTTTCTTTCCATGAGACCAGTGAAAAGTGCAGATTTTTAAAGTAGAAATTAGGTTTTTGTTCTGAGAGTGTTTTGAGACTCTCAGATGAAAAATACTCTGCTGTTAGAACTTTTACATGTCATATTTAGACAACAGTGTTTATTAATTATAGGATAGAATCATCCAATGACTCCAGCTGAGATTGTGACATAGTGTGCCAAGTATTATATACACACTGTGCAGCAAGGTGTAAACACAGCCAGGGACACCTCAACTCTGAGTAGACTCATAGCTGATCACTGTTTATTTCTCCTGTTTTTACATCCTTGCAAATCCATTGACTCCAGTTGAGATGCTCTTGGCTTACCTCAACTTTGGATGGAGACAAATCATAGGTGAATTTTGTTATTCTTATTTTATCTGAGAAAGGGGCATCAAAAAGGTAACTTATTTGTCTGAAGTCACAGGAGTAATATGTGGAAAAGGTGGCATTGACTCTAGATAGAGTGTCCTAGATGCATAAGACTTTTTTTCTTCCTATAAGAAATGTGCTAAGCTCATTCAGGATGATTGAAACACCCAGGTCTTGTTTAGTGGTGAGCATTCAATGTTTCTCCTCCACTCTCTTGGAGTTTTCACTAGGCCCTGGCAGGTTCACATCCCCTGTGGTCCTTTCACAACCACCAAGAAAGACTCTGTAGATCTTGAGAGATCCAGGGAAAGCAACTGCAAACAGAAATGCAGACATAAGGCATGATCCAAACCTTTGACCATGCAGGGCTGCCACTGCAGCACTCATCAGGAGGGTAACTGAGCCAGCCAGGCTCAGTTGCTAAAAACATAACGGAATTTGGTTGCAGAATTTAACCTTTAGAAGTCCAGCAGCTGCTCCCCAGGCCCTCTGAGAGGCTGAGCAGTCAGCGTTTAAGATCCCAGATTTGAAGCATTGCAGATCAATTTTTTTATGCGTCTTCAATAACCTAAAAAAAGCTAAAGGTCTGCTGAACAGGTGCAGCTGCATTACCGGGAGAGAAGCATTTAAGGTCTGGCACAGGAAAAAGCACATATTTAAAAGACAAGCCTATCAGTCTTTAATGAGGTTAGATGGGGACTGAGTGGTCATCTCATCATTGAGTAATCCTTAATGCAATGTGCTCTGAATCTATAATTAAAGCAGCTTCCACCTTTATCTCACATGCTAAATCTTGATTTCTCCTTGTTCTTGCAAAACCTCTCTCCATTTTAAAGGTACACCTGATGTATTCCTGAGCCTTGAAAGGACTCAAATCTTGAGTAGCCTAGTGGCATTATGAAGGGTTCACTTGGAGTTGAGAACAAGAAACTCATCCAAAGTGATGTTTCCTTCTGACTGGGTTTCAGTGAAATAAAGTAGGTTTCAACAGAATGAAGTACCTTTATCAACTCTTGTTACCCATTGTCTCTTGCTGCAGTGTGTGGCTCCTGCCTGCTCACACTCCTTCCTTATGGAGAAAGTAATCTTTGCTCCTTCTTCAAAAACTCATCTCTCAACCCAGAGGCCCTACAGATCTCCCAGGACCCTCTTTACCTTCTCCCCCATTGAAGTGTCTCCCACCTGAGCCACTGCAAAACTCTCCAATGGCACCTGTTGCTGGAAAAAGCAACTCAATGCAAAAATAATTGCCTAAATTTCTAGAAATTACAGCTTGGAAGCAGTTACTCAGGATTAATGGTTGCCAAGGTTCCCCTGGAGATAAGAGAAAGAAGGAACCTAGAGGTCCTAAAGGGCAAATTCTCACAGAGCAAAGCTGGCAGGGGTTATGCCAGACCGACCCCTCTTCCTTTTTATTGCGCAACTGTGAAATCGTTGTAAAAGCACAATAAAGAACATTATCAGATGATTTCTTTGTGGTCCAGGCCCTGACCAACAATTTGGCATTTTCTTTCAGTTCCTAACTGTATCCCTGATTTCCCGTGTGATCTTCAGCAAGTCCCTTAGACCAAACTTCCTCTCAAATTCCCAGGTTCCTAATTCCCACTGAGTTAGGTCGGTATGTGCTGACCCTGCAGTAGTCCAACTCTGCCTCAAGGCCCAGCCTGTGCAGTCCTCCCTGTCTCCTGATGACTTCCTTGCTTATTTAGATGTATTTGGACTGGGTGACAGACACTGTCTTCACTGCAGCATCCACCAAAGGTGAGTTCTAGGCTCAATTTGGGGCTCTAAAACACCTTCAATCACAACACAGCAGTCCTAAACTACAGATGGTGGCAAAACTTTCATGCCTACGCAAGAATTGCACAGAGCACTTGATCTCCCTGCAGAAGATAAACTAAATAAGTCTTAGTTTTCCCCCAGATATTGAGCCAGAAGTGTGAGCCAGGCGTAGTTTCCACAAAACAGTGATTTATCTAATCACATAGCCTTAGAGCAGAGCCATGTTGACAGCTGCCTCGGCACAAAGAGATAAACATGTCAAGAGTTTCTCCTAAAGCAATAGCAACATTCGGGTTGTGACTGTGGGAACCGTGTTGTCTTCACTGAGAATTCAGGAGAACTGGTGTGATTTCACAGCACCTCTTGTGTGCAAAATGACAGGCATTTGAAGGCAGGTGAGCTGAGGGCATCTTTCTAAACATGCCAAGTGTTTTACAAATAACTCCTGAGAGCTGCAGCCAAGTCCAGCTGAGCTCTCTCTGCCTGCTGCTGGAAAAGGCTTTATGTGCACTGTGGCTGCTGCCCAGATCCTTCAGGTGACATCCAGCGGGTGGGAAGGGCTCAGCCCTAGGGTCTGGGTGGTCCATGGCACAACCTACAGACTTTTCACAACAAAGTGATACCACAGCATGGTCATCATTTTCCTGTTCACTGTGCCCAATTTCTCCACAAATCCATCATGGTATGGTCTGGTTAGGGAGGGTGAAGATGACCCACTGCTGGGGGATGTTTAGGTGGTGACTGTGGAAAGGGAGTCCCACGATCTGTTAGCAATGACTGTGGCCCTCATCCTGTCCTTCACATTCTTGCCAGGGAGCTGGGGAGCCCAGGAGTCTGAAGGGAATCCACCCATTCGAGGGCGTTGCTGGGTGTTGGATTTGGTGAATTTGCCAGAACAATGCAGAAAAAGAAAAAAAGGGTGGGGAGTTGAACACTTTAAGCTAAGGTTGCATTTTGTTCTTCTGACACATAAGCCATCACAGCTAAATACAAAAGGACTCCACAACAGTATTTTTGCACCTCACTCTTACTGAAATTAACGGGAATTAGGCATTAGGCAGCTAAATGAATTTCTGGCTCTAACCCTAATTTTGTAATGCATCCAGTGCCCCATTAAGAAGTAAAACTCATTAAATGTCACAGAGCCTCTGAAACAAAGGTGACTGATGTGTTGGTAAATTGGAAATGCAATTCGCTCCATCTTCAGCTACAGAACTGTGTCCTGCATCTGATGTTGCTTCATTATACTAATGTTTTTCGTTTTCTTTTTTGGGGAACGTGTTCCCAGAGAATTTGAGTCACATATAAATCAACCTGTCTTACATGTCAGTTTGGTTTTTTTCTTCTTAAATCGAACAACTACTGGAAGTTAGAGTTTTAAGAAAGAGCTTTCAAATTAATGCAAATCTTGAATTAGTCTTATACTGCAAACCAGTGGGAAGGAGTAGAGTTCCCTCTGACTGGCAGCCAACAGCCACTTAAATTAAGGAAGAATCAAACCTTTTGCCAGTTTCACAAAATGTCAACACATCTGTCTGAATTATGAATTAGGGATACTGAGCTCAAGTAGAAAAAACCAGACAAGACGTGGACAAAACCAGATCCGGATCTCCAGTTTAGATGCAGAGGACTGAACTCGGTTACCCCTGCTTTTATGTGTTTGTCAAAACAATGTTGAAAAGCACCTCTGCTTAATAACTCAAATATTCAGTAGAATACTAACAACCCTGAAATCCCTTGACTCTTTTTCTTTAATTTAGGCTTTCCTTTGTTGGTTTGCTTACACTAAAACTCCAGGTTGAGATGGCAGTTTTGCTCTATACTGAAAGAACTTGCTGTCTTCTGGCCTACAGTGAACTGTTGTGTAAGATGTCTCAAGTCACGAAAAAAATACATTTAAATAGCAGTTTTAATTAGAATTTAATTATGATGTATATACAAATTATATGTATATATAATTGGATTATAATTTCATTATAATAGCCATTGCCAGCCCTGTAGGTAACATACACTACGAGTAGGCTTCAAAGCATTTCACAAAGGGAGTAAACATATGATTAGCACTGTTTTACAAATGGGGAAACTGAGTCAGGAGCTGGCTTGGCCAGGAGGCGGCAAAAGGTTATCAGCAGTACTGCACCTCAGTCATCTGGGCCCAGATCCATGCTCAGGCCCCAGGGTCAGTTGGATGCTCTGGTATCCTTCTGACAGAATAAGCTAAGCTGGGCATTTGGGAGCTGTAACTTCTGTTTCCAAACACTCTTCTCCCTGCTTCTCTCCCTGCAAAATCCTAGACAATATCTGCCTCCAAAAAAAGACGTTAGGCAATACGTGCTAATTATTACCGTGGAAAAACTTTCTGTCTTTGGCAGTCAGTCAAACAAGACTGTTGTCATGGAAGGCTTATACACCTTTGGTCACCTCTCTAGCTGTTAAAAAAATACCTCTGAAGTGACTAACCTCTTTAGACCTCTTGAGGTTTCACTTGTCCAAACCGATGTCCCACTTGCAAGCCTTCTGCTGCTGGGCCACCTCCAGTGATCCTTCCTGGCCATTTTGCTACAGCTGCTGCTTATCCCTACAGACAGACACAGCAAGAGCTCACAGCATGTTTTGCCAGGTCATCATACCAAACAGATAAGCAGATCTGGATTGCTGCAAGAAGTGTGTGGGTGAGGAATTAATCCTCCCTTAATTGGCTGCTAAGAACTCCCTAGCTGTAACATTCTCCACAGCAATTATTAGACTGTACACAGTGTCAGACCTTAAGAAAACAGAAATACATACCTAAACTACAATGTGATCCAAAAGGTATAAAAAGATGTGTTTATAGGGAAAAGGAAGCTGTTAAAGAAGGGATTGTAATGAATAAATGAGGATATTAAAAAAAAAAGAAAAAAGAAAGGAAAAAAGAGGTAAAGAGCTTGACTGTGGCAGTCCCTTCCAACTTAATTGGTTCTGTGATTCTGTGGCTCCTGACTTGTGGGTTGTTGATGATGATTTCTATCATCATAATGCTCACAAAAAAAAGACTGAAATATGATTTTTCCCCCTCATCCTTAAAAAAAAAAATCACATTTTTTTCCTCTGTACTAGTGAAATTACAGTGCATTCTCTGGAAGAAAGAAGAGAGAGACATAGTTCAAATAAATTAAAAAGGAATGGGAAAACTATGGAGTAAAGATATGTCTGAATGAGTCATGCATATATACACTGTCAAGAGAGATGAAGTTACACAGGAAAGTTGGCATGTTTGTAAAATTTCCTGCCCAGATTGTGCCAGCAGAACATATGGGCTTTTGAACCTGCAATAACCCTAATGTATCCATGCCAGGGGCTTTTGTCCATGAAATTGTCTCTTCTGCTGATTTGAATGATCCTACTGGTCCCAGTCCAGAGGGGAGGGTGGCTGCAGACACTCACACAACAGGCAATGTGTGAAATGTGACCTGGGACTTCAAAGTAATTTTTGTTATTCCAGGAAGGTGAGAACTGAGGAAAAGGCATTTCATGTCATGTAGGCATTCATGTAGGTTTAAAGACCTACAACTCAGAGCATTGCACTGAAGTGTAGGTTTCCTAGATTTGAATGCTGGCTTTCTGGGTGGTTTTGGACAAGACCCTTAACAGCCTCAGCTTCCCCTTTATGCAGAAGAGACTGTCTGAGCATCTTTCATGGAGCACCATAAGATTCACTGATGAAAAAGACATATATATTGTTATTAGTTTCCTTTAGCGTTTCTGAGTGGGTGGGTCATGTCCAGAAGACAGCAGGCTCTGATCCAAGAGGAGTTACTTAAGTTGCAACAGTGGCATCATGAATGGAATAGAGTAATATCACAAATACTTCATACCAAAGTGCCTGGAAGTGGGAGGATAAGTAAAGCACACTATGCAGTCAAGACCCTGTGCAGTAGGGCCCCCTGTGACACCCCTCACAGCCCCACTCCGACTCTTCAGCTCCCTCAGCTTTTGCTGTGCTCCTGCCCAAGGGCACCTTGGTTCTCACCAAAGAGATCCAGATCTTCCTTCTCCCTGGAGCTCCGTTGTTGCCTAATTGTGGTGAAAAGTTCGAAGAGGTTGGCTTGTGCACTCGCCTCATCGAGAGCACAGGAATCATAAAATTGTTTATGCTGGAAGAGACCCCTAGAAGGGAAGTAGAGGGGGAAAGGTGGAGGAGAAACAGCACAGACCAGCGAGAGTGAGGAATGGCACATGGGTCCCTATTGATGATGTTTCATGGAAGAGTTACCAGCACACCTTGGAAATGATGCTCATGGTGGAGGGGATGGTGTGGAAGATGGCACAAAACAAGGTCAGGGTGAAGGAGACAGGCAGTACACTTGGGCACGTATGAGGGAGTGTGGGATTAAAGGGAAAATATGGCCTAAAGGCCAAAGAAGGATCCAGAGAGGGTGAAGAACAATGACAGATAAGAGCAAGAGGGTTCAGGGGTAAACAGAAGAGAAAATCTCCCTGTGATAATATTAGATAGTTAAATAAATCTGAACATTGCATCACGTCATTGCTGACTTGCTTTCACTGTAGCAGTTACTGACAAATTCCTCAAATTATTTAACACAGAGAAATACACAAACAAGCAGCCTACAGAGACGGGTCAGTTTGTGGCCCTGAGGCAACTGTCACTTGCAGGCAGCCCTGGGTTGATGGGCTCTGGGGAGCCTTTGGTCCAGCACCCCTGGTAGCTGTGCTGTCCCACTCCCATCATTGCTGTTTGATGCTGCTTCCATCCCAGGCTCACTGTTAAAAGCAATGAAGAGATCCTGTTTTCCAGTGGCTGGAGGGCTGGCCAGGAAGTGCATCCAGGAGATGGGCTATGCCCTAAGGAAAGGTCTGAGTCCCATGATACTGGATGAGGGAAGGTACATCCCTCCCTGGGATGTAGAGGGAGGCTCAGAGGCCCATTGTGGGCCCCTGGTTGCTTGGTGCTGAGAAAAAGGAAGGAAAAAATAAAAGAGAGAAACAGTATTAATACCTATGTTTTTGCTTAAGTAGGTGCAACTTTCAGGGTCAGGACAGGAGGTCAGAAACTCCTTGCTGTTGTCCAGCCCTTTCTCAGCTCTCTGCACTCCCTAAGACCATTCAGCAAATCTCCAGAGGAAGACTTCACAGGTGTAAATACCTTAATTCGCTTGGGTTTGGGTGGAGATACTGCTGATTTGAACCAGCTGAGGCTTTAGCTTCTCCAAGCCCAGTGTGGTTTGACCTGAGAATAGAATGCCATCCCAAAGAGAAGTTTGCTTTGGTGAACTGGCAGCTGATAGCCAGCCTCAGAGGTGAATACTCTCTTAAAAACTCTGACTTTCTGCAGTAGTTACATCACTTGCTTTTGATATTCTTAATCTGTTCCTAAAATCTAGGTTTGAGGCTGTTCCTGTGCTACTGCTTGCTAATGGGAAGCCTGTGTATCTCACTCAGATTGTTATTCATTCCAAGCGAATGCACTTGTTAGCTTTCCCTACTTACCCTCCTCATGTTCTCACACAAAAATTACTCAAAAAAAATTTATTTCCTGGAACAGTCCTTGACAGCCTGTTTGCCATCTTTAATTGATCACCCATCACAGACTCCTTCTCTGCCATAACCACTCAATATTTCAGGGCCAGGCCAAGAGCTTGCATTAAGTAGTGAAGATTTGTATGGTGTGTCTCCAAGACGAGAGGAGCCCTTGGAAAGATTAAATACTCGGGTCTGCAGCTCTCCCCATTTGGCTGGAGGCTGAAATGCTGCAGACAGGGGTGTGGGACACTGCAGCAGCCCTCAGCAGGCACAGGGACTGACTGCTCAGCAAGGCTTCGGGAACTGGAAGCTGGGGGAAATGGGAGCTGTCCTAGTCAGAAGGTGATTATAACAACTTATGTTTCTCTTCCCACCCATCTAGCACTGCCCCTGGAATGTTTTCAATCTCCAGTAAAGCTGTGTTTCAACACAAAAATGGAATGGTTTTCTTTACTTTTAACTCCTTTTCTCCAAGTTTCATTATTGGCAGGTAGGAGGATTCAGGATGGAAAAGTGGAGAAGGAGGAACAGCTACAAAAAAAATCTAGATAAGTGAAAAATGTGAATGGCCTTGAAACACCAGGAAATGTTTCATTCTACATCAAAATTGAATAAAGTTTTGCTTGCAAACTGAGAGTGCTGAACAAGTAAATAAATAGCCAGAGCTCTCGTGCTGTTTGAAAGAGCAAAAACAAGAGCACGGCTGCTCTTGTTTTAAAAGCGCTGCTCACTGACGATATTTCAGGTTCTTACAATAATTTGCCATCCAAATTCCTATAACGATTAAGGTCCCTAGATGTGGATTGAGTCAAACTCAGGGAGGTGGGATATGGGATATTTGGAAACACAAGGCGTTCCTTGCCTTGCACTGTTGGAGCATTACCTGTGGCTCCGGCCCCGGTCTGGACAGTGACCCCTCGGTGGCAGTGGCTGAGCAGCAGGATGGCCTGGCCCAGGGTGCATGTCCCAGAAACAACGGGTCTGTGAACTGGACCTCCAGCCAGAGGCAAGGATGCCTGCCTGGGGGGGGTGATGCCTCCTTCAGCCATGCAGGGCTCAGAGAGCCCCAGGAATTGTGCTGAGTCAGTCCAGAGCCAGCATGTGATTGTTCACAGCACGATATTTCATTAGAGTCATTTACTGTTAAAGCAGGTTAGTGAGTGGCAGGAGTTTCCAATCCATCCCCTTCTGGGTAGGCTTGTGAAGTCCTTTGTTTCCATCGGCATTAATTATCCATGGCTCGCCGTGCGGGGGTGTTGTAAAAGCAAACCTTTGGAGGTGGGGACCTGCGCCGAGCTGCCTTTGAAGAGGAGATTCAGGGCATTTGTGTGCGGTGAGATGTGAGTGAGCCAGGCGGGCTGTCAGGGTGATACAGCGCAGCACATACGGCGCTGAGAGAGGAGCAGGGAGCTGCAGGACATGCATTTCCTTCGGGAACAGCAGTGCTACATCCTGGCTACACGGCTTCCAATCCTGCAGCCTGCACAGCCTGTGCTCGTTCTGGGTCCCTGCACAGCATCTGTCACCCAGATGGGTCTGCTCCTGCTCACCAGCATCATGCAAGTCTTGCAAAGCTGAGCTGGGCAGTGCCTGAGCAACTGGTGTTTCAGCTCTTCAGTAACTCATTGGGAGCTGTAGGATATGCACTTTGCATGGGAGTTTTGATGTTAAAAAAATCAAAACTCAGGGTACTGCTCAAAGGAGGCCATGAAAATCCCTTCATGAATTCTGTTTAAATCGATTCAGGCCTTGTCTAATCATGGTGTTGTTTTCAGAGAGAAGTCAGTGTAATGTAAGACATTTCCTAGCAAGGACAAGCTCCAGCTGCTGATCCTGTGTACCCTGGTCCTGAGGAGTGGTGTGTTCCAGCTGTATGAGCAATATGAACGTTTTCACTGTGAGTTTAACAGATCACACCTGAAATCCCTGTGAATCCATTGTAAAAGTGGAAGGGAGTATCCTTTAGTCCCTGACTGAAGTTCCTTGCCATTTTCCTGCTTCTCTGGTTGCTAATCAGTCCCTCACCTAGTAGTCTCTTTGCCAGAGATCTCAGCAAACATCAACAATTTAAATCCCCCTTACACCACAAATCAAGCACACAGCTACCTGATCCACCTCCTACTGGACTTAGACTTGACTTTGCCCACAGTTTGTCACGGAGCAGAGTCAGGCCACTCTGAGTATCAAACTGGTCACCTACATCATCACCCATCTCCCTCCCTCCTGCATCAACTCCGTGCCTCCCCATATCAATAGCTCCTGAGCAGCTGACTTTAGCATAATGCAGTGATCCCAACACAAGCAGACACAGCAGGATTTACTGGAAGATGTCGTCTCTCACAATCCATTATTTATAGCGGTGCTTTATGATTAAACCTGAAGCCATTAGAATGGCTCAGGCTGGAACCATGTCAGCTTACTCAGATGCACATGGGCATGGCCATAGCAGAGAAAACGTTTTTCTCTGCACTGTCTCTGGGATATATAGGGAAAGGGTAAGAAAGCAAACAAGATGACAGTCTAATGCTGAAGGGATTGATTCTGATCTTGTGGGAAGGCACCACAATTTGTGTGGGTGGTGCTGAGGCTGCTTGCTGGGGCCAGCTTGTCTGCACAGACCTGGCTGGAGGTGCAGCAACATCTTACTTCTCCCTGGCCTGGCCTGGCCTGGATGCAGGTGCATCCATGGAGGTGTACCAAATCCCTCTGGTGCATCCCCCACAAACCTCAGCCTCAGTGAGCTCTGCAACCCTCCTTCCCTCCACTCAGCCATCTATATATGGATGTGTTCAAAATCCTAATGTTTAATCCCACTGCTGCTGCTGCATCCACAGAGAGTTCCTCTGAGGAACCCCTTTGTGGAGCTGTCACTCATAGCTGGCAACTACAGCAAGCATCCAGGAAGCACTACTGGTGATATCCAGAGTACCCAGGATGCACTTAAGTCCTGGCCAGTGAATCCTGTGGTGGTTTGCTTATAGCTGCCTCCATGAGGGAGCACAAGGGGAGCCCATGCTCCCCCAGGAGATGCTGCCTGAGTATGACGACAAAGCAAAACATCCCTCCTGGAGTGCCTTTGTTTGGTCGTCACCCTGCAACTGTCCACACTACAGATGGGTCTGTGTAACTCTGGGGGTCAAAAACCCTTTAGGACTGCTCTTCAGCTGAACATCAGCCTGGGCTGACTCTTTGGGGCCAGTTTGTCAAAGCTTTCTCCTCCTGGTGAGCTGTTCTTCCCATGGCAACACCAACACAAGTGCGCAGGTCAGTGACTTTTCACAAGTGAAGAAAATACTCTTAGGGTAGCCTGATGGAAGCTTTCCCATCCTGTCTTAGCACGGGGTCTCAGCTCCCTGGTGGAGCAGAGCTCTCAACCAGCATTTGCTTGATTTAGGGTAGAGCAATGGAGATCCCAGAGGAGACTTAAAAATGAGCCTCTCCAAGCCTCCTCTGTGCACGGCTGCTCTCAGGTCCAGAGAGTTTGAGGCGTGGGATGCTTTATCCCACTCCACAGTGCTGCCTGCAGGAGCTTCCTCCAGCAGTGAGACAGAGATTTTGGGACCTCCCAGAGGATCTGGAAGGGGTGTGAGAATGCAGAGCGAAGCAAGAGGAGCTGCAGCTTTTCCCTCTCTCACAGTTTGACCCTGGCAGGCAGCAAGCATACGAGATTCTATGGAGAAAATTAACTCTACCCTCACCAAACTAAGTATATCCTCCAGCATGTAATCTTGGTGAATTGGGAGAGACAAAGAGAATGGAAAGAAGGAATTAAGGGAAAGTCCCTTTTTTCTTCTCTGAGAGAACAAGGGCTGGCAGCTGTAGGAGCAGAGTTGTCTGATAGCTCCCTGCCATACCCTTGGCTCTAGCAGGAGAGCTTGTCTGCATTGGCTGCTGTGGCTCCACACCAGACACAGCAGGAACCATTTTTCAGTGTCCTTCAGAAATGTTTGCAATTATGCTCTCCAGAGCCATCCTTCTGATATTCCTTGCTCTGACCCCTTCCCCATCCAGGGGCTGACCCTGAACTGCTCCATGTGCAGATGGGGGTCAAAGGCCAGAAACTTCCAAACTCAGAAAAAATTACTTTCTCCACCAAAGAAAGCAGAGGGGGAAAAAACCCCAACACATAAAACCAACCAAACCCCTTGCTGGCAGCAGTTTGCCAGGGCAGTGAATTCAGGGATCTCTCTGGCAAGTGGAACATCAACATGGCATCCTTCTCCATTGCTGAAGGCTAAGAGTTATAAGTGCATCACAGATTTCAGCTTCCTGGATCAAGCTGTGGAGCTGCAGTTTTTATTTCTGCCATTTCTAGTTCTGTCCAGAGTAGAGGCTATTTCAGTCCTCCTTCATTTTTTTGGATATGCCTTATTTTATGGGCCTTAACTCTGCTCCAGCTTCACCAGGAACAGCACTGGGGTCAAAATATACCCAGCACTGGGCACAGTCTGCTCTTGCTTTTTGGAAAATGAAAGAAGTTCTGCTCCTTCTGCCTAGGTCCACAGGCTAACAGTGCATAGAAAGGCTCAAAAAACCTGAGAAGGCTGGAGAGCAAAAGCTGCATTTTTGGGAACAGAAGAAACCATCTGAACTCTGCTTCTTGGTCCCCTTTCTGTCTCCAGTCACCTCGTTTTCCTCTGAGTGAATAAAAGATTTTTTTGTGTATTTTTTTTTCAGAGAATCTCTAGCTGCCCCATCCCTACAGCATCTAAACTTACTTGGTTCCTTCCAGGAAGCCACAGGAGAACTCCCCCCCTTGCCCAAGCACCCAGATCACCATGAATGGGGTCTTAAGATGCTACTGGCTGCAGGCGCCAGGCACAACTCTCCAGTGAGGATTTCATCACTGGCTTACCAGCTCAGGTAAAAACTACCAGCAGGTTGTAATTGTGGTATGGTGACAACTCCTCCAGGACCAGGGCAGAGCTCTGGGACCAGGGCTGTGCCCAGACTGTGCCATAGGTCAATCTGTGACACTTCACCATTACAGCCCACGTTGTTTGGAGCAGGAGACCTGTTTGGGCACCACAGTTCCCTTCTGTACCCAGCGTTCCCCTGAGGAGAATCCCTACATTGACATAAGAAGAGATCAGTGTTGGGATAGCTGGTGAAACACATAAGACTTTATTTACAACACCACTCACACAGTGGTGAACTCCTTCAGCTCGCTTTTGTGCTGGTGTAAATTAGGAGTAGCAACACTGTGGTACAGTGAGATAAACCCATGATGAGTAACAGATTCCCTTGTATTTCCTTATCTTAGTGCTGTGACCTTGCTGCTGAAAAGTAACCTCAATCCATCACTTCTGAAGAATAAATTCCTTTACCAAACTTCAGGCCTGGATTCTGTCAGTCCCTGGCCATCAAGGTTAGGAGATTACTTTATGCTACCTGACCTCTGACAGTATTTTAGGGGCTCATCTACAGCTGCCACTATTCATAACTTTTTTATATTTTCATATTTTTATAGTTTTGCTTTCTTCACCTGGCTGTAATGATAATGAATGTGCAAAAAAAAATAGTTTTGTTAAAATAGCTGCCTCATAGGGCCCTGCACATACACAGTAGGCATAGAGGGCAGACAAATTTTTCTGCACATCTGTCAGATTCCTTTGGTATAACCTTATTTTCCATCAGTCTTATGAGGTCACTCCCATGTCTCACATTCATTTCAAATTGCATTGTCAAACTGTTTTGAAAGAAGAGTGTTACAGCTTGCTAACAGGCCATGGGATGCCAATAAAGCAAGCATTTGCTTGTTCTAATAAAAAATCCTCTCCCCATGTTGGATAACTAGCTAATTTTATGCAGCCCCAAACAATTTCTGTGTTGCTTGATGTTTGTTCCATTCTTTTAGCAAACCCTCGAGCCAAAGGATGCTCCAGTTACAATGCAAAGGGATGTGTGGCTTTGATAGCAGTTCCACACCTTAAACTTCCAACATCTTATATTTATGTGACTCAAAGACAAGTAGAGTCAGAGTTCATGATAACTGAGCATCCATAACTCCTTTGAATTCTATTGAGTTGTACTTTGGACTAATCTGTCGAAGGATTCGTTACTGAACAAAACAAGTCAAGGTGGGTTTATTTTAGCCAGGAGACACAGTTCTGTCCCCAGTATTCAGATAATTCATCCTGATGAGTTCAGTTTTTCTGTGGTTATACTACTGTAGCAAAATGGAGTGGGTACAAGAGCTGGTGCATTTAGAAGCAGGTGAGCGATATCTTCCTACACATTTCGCCATCCAAAAATGATACATCGGGGAATCTTTTTCATCTTTTCATGGGTACTTCTACCTTTGGGTCATAAAGTGATCATTCCACTTCATAAGGATCATTATTAGTTCAGGCAGAAAGTATGGGATGATATTCGAGGACACTGATCTTGTTAGATTCCTGGTACAAGAGGGACTAAAAAGCAATAAATAGGAAGGACATGAGGAATAATTAAGCGGGGGAAATAAAGAGGGTTTTGCAGTCACCAAGAGAAAGTGGATGAGGAACAACAGGGCATTATTTGTCATACATGAGGACTGAAGAGTGTCCAGTGAAAAGAGCGAGGAGCAGATTTATTTTAAAATAAACAAGGGGAAGTACTTGTTCACACAATGCATAACTGAGTCATGACTCATTGCTGCAGGATGTTGTGGAGGCCAAAAGCCTACACAGGTTTAGACAAACTCAGGGAGAAGAAGTCCACTGAGAGCTATTGAATACGATGGTTCAGATGCTACTTATAGGTCACAGTCCCTAGAGCACCAGTTGCAGGGATCTAGGCTGGGACGGCGTAAGCAAGGAATAGATAAATTAGTACTTACTGTGTTTCCTACCTCTTCCCTCAGGAATCTGCTTCCAGTCGCTGTCAGAAAGAAGAGACCAGGCTAGGTGGACTTTCTGACTTAGAAAGCATTTGTATTTTGCAACACAAGCCTATTTGTGAAACTAATGGTAGTTGTATTGATGACTTGCCTAAGGGGAAGATTTCTGTGAGGGGGCCTGCTGTGAGTGTGGGATTTGTGTGCACACCTATTGTATGGAATAAACCAATGGTCAGTTATGCATCCGAGTGTGGGAGTGCTATTACTCATCTGCTTTGCTTCCAGGCTGTGTGACAGGTTTTTGTGAGCAAAATCACAACTGAGGAGTGCTGCTTTTGTCACATACTCGGAGTTTTACTGTGATGGGGAAGGGCAGAGCATTCAGCCAAGGGCCAGGGTCCAGATAGTTTTGCTGCTTAATGTTCTTTTAAGAGGGGAGTGAAGGGAGGAAAGGCTTTGTTGGCTCTTAAATAAGTGATTTATAATAGGCTATGTAAATACAGGTTGATGCTCAGTGTTGTAGAGCACTCACTGGACCCTCACAAGTTTTGGAGGGCTTGGTTTTCCTCCAGCATCTCTGCCTGCTGGCTGGACCTCTAAAACACAGAGGGGTTAAAGTGATTAGACCTCAAATTTGTAAGAAGGTTCTTGCTCACATCCACTGCTCAGCCTTCCAGGAAGATCACTGCAAATTTCATCCTTGTGTCTATTTAATCTATTTAATCAAATCTACAAGTTCTTATAAAGCTTTTATATCTGGAGTTGCCTCAGACTGCATGGGGAATGGGGAGATTTGCAGCTGGGCTTGAGAAACAGTGAGGATTACAAACCTGCTACTTTTATTCTCCTAGAGAAAATTCATCTAAGTGTATCCAAATTACCACTGCAAATTATGAGTATGTAACACTGGGAAATGGTGGCCAGGTAAGTGCAGGGTTAATAATGTAACCACAGAAGAGAGCAAATCTCTTAATATTTTACAAACCCAAACATCCCTGCAGAGCAGACGGGCCTTCAGCTGTCAAAAATATTTCCTTTCTGAGTTTCAGATAGAGAGTGAGGTGGAGAGACTGGAATGGCAAGGAAGGTGTGAACAGGTAAAACTCAGGGGCCAAGGTTGAGAACCAAGCAAATACTCAAGTGAGGTGTATCTTCTTTCACAGAAGTCTTTGCCATTGCAGATGATCTGTAGTAAAACGTGTTCTCCAATCTCTTTGCCTTGACTCATAGGGCAGAGATTAGCTGATCCACCCAGTTCAGAAAGCACTGAAAAATCATGGGTTTTCCTTTGTTTTGCTTTCTCCTGGCCTTTTGTGAAGAAAAAGAAAATGCCCATGTTTTGTTTGACTTGTTTCTTCTGTCAGTACTCTGAAGATATTATAGAAATTGGATCTGGCCATGTTTCCCTCTAAAACTCTGGAAAAGTTATTGGATCGGTCAGATGAAAGAAGCTGTACAAATTAGCTATCAGCTGCTAGATATTTGGCAGCCTGGGCAATGCCAGCATCAATCAAGTTAACCATTCTGTGTTTCGCTCATTCTGCTGGATTAAAAAACAGAATTGCTCAGCTCATGAAGAAAACCACCAGAACTCATCTTCTCCCTGCTTGGGTTGCTCTTTGCCCAAAGAGTCCTTGATAACATTTTTTTTCCAATTGTTGTGGAATTACAGCTTATCTCCTCATGCTATCTGAGAAGGTGATTTGTTATGCACTGTTTTGGTGAGATGAAACAAATTACAGGAAATCGAGCTTGGATGGATGGGAGCTCTGTCTGACACTGGGTGGCACTGAGTCTGTGCCGAATCCCTCAGGTTTTAATTAAGGGGCCTTTTGCTTCTTGTTCAATTTCCCTGCTTTCAACCATATGGAATTAACTGTCCTTGGATGAGGGAGGAATGAGGTGAGAAACTCCATCAGCTTTGTGCTTTCCTTCTCCTGCCAGAACTGACTCCTGGAAGGGATCACAGCTCCTGCTGTCAGCGGTCCCCTTCTCTAGGCATTATGAAGTGCTGCACTGAGTCCTAGCCTTGGTCTTTAAGACCCTAAGACAGGAAAGTCATTAAAGAAAACCCCTGTGTCAACAATAAATAGAAGTTCTATATTTTCTTGGGCAATTAATACCCAAAAAAAGAAGCCAAATCTATTAGTCCTGAACAAAGACCCTTGCAGAAAACCTGGTCCTGGCAGAACCAGCCAGGGGGATGGAGCCTGTCCTGCCCACAGTGTCTCACATACATCTCCTGGCAGTATGACATCATAGCAGGGATCTGCCACTACCAGCTCAGAGCTGAAGACCATCAGAGGGGAGAGGATGTGGGAGAACTGATTTTGGGGAAAGCAGCATCCTTTTAGCTTTGTGCCCTCTCCTACATTAGAAATCCTCCTAACACACCAGTTCTGCAACCTTCCTACCAGCAGCTCCACAAAAATCCCCTGACAAAACACACACGCTCTCAGCTCCCAGCAACTTGGTTTGAAGTGATCTTGTTAAAAGTGAAATCCCTTATTCCACAAACAAAAAGAAGTTTGAGTTAAAGAGAAATTACTCAAGCCATTTGGGAAACACATATATGCCTTACCGTCTTGTTGATCTGATGCTTGGGTGGGGAGGCACAAACTGCCCCTATCCCCCCTTTCTGCCTCCAGAGCCTGCTCATTCCAACACTGTGAGCGCACAAAACCCACAGACAACAGCCTCAGCAGCTGAAATGATATAGAGTGGGGTGCAAGAACTCTGCAAAGCCTCCAAAGACACCCTCTCCACCCACCTTTCCTTGCATCCAACTGTCCTGTGGCAGCTCTGTGCTGTGGGATGTGCATGATGCATCATCCCATGAAGTCTTTAGGTTTGCTTCCCTAAGCTACATCGAGGTGCCCCTAGACTAGATCTGCGTGGCTGTCCTTTCTTAGTGAAAAAACCCCTCCGTTATATTTCTTATATTAATTTTTTCTGCAGGTTCAAATATAATTTTCTCTGCCCCATAATGCAGAATTTCACCAATTTGAACTGACCTAATTGCTTATCCAATTACATAATTGTTTTGACCACAAAAAAGTAAATAAAGAGTTTTCAGAGATTTTTATTTTGCTATGTTTAAGTAGGTTTGAAATGCTAGAATTTAACTGAGCTTTAAAAAAAAAAAAAACAAACAAAAAAACCCCACCAAAAAACCCTTTATGCTTTGGAAGATGTTAACTTTGGCTCCTAAAATGTATTAGCCATAATACTAAACACATGCTGTCATAACTCAGGAAAACAGAGACACACAGACTCTTTTTTTCAGTGATTTTGGACATTGTCTCCCTGTGTAACTTTATACATAAATAAGAATTCTTTCTCTCCCACCCCACCCATGCATTTTTTAATATTCTCTCTGGAAAGGGTTTCCTTAAACGCTTTAAGGAAGCTTCTTCTTCTTCTTCTTCAAAGACTTTTTCCCACCTCCCTCCTTAAATCAAGAACTTGGGTGGCCTCTTTTCTGATAAAGGGTGTCAGCCCTGTGAGCTTTGGGGTTTCAACTCTTTCCTGAGCATCTGTCCTGGCTGATGTTTGCACACACGGTGAAAGAAGCAGGTGCTCTAGGAAGGCTCCAGGAGAAAATGTTACGCCAGCAATGTTCCCGTAGCAATAACTGCAAGGAGCAGAAATTTAGAACTACCTTGGCAGCCACACTCACGAGCACTTTGGATCCAGAGACTGCTGCATTTTAAAAATTGATGGTTTAGGAGTGTTTTGGAGCCCACATAGCTCTGACAATGCCCCAGTAACCTCAGTGCAGTTGTTTCTCTCTCTAACAGAGCACAATTTGAATAGTGGGTCACTGTTCAGCTGCACTGATCTGTCCTTGAATCAAAAAAGGCCTGAGAGAAGAGGGGGCTCAGCAGATAGGATAGGTAGGGGTCTGGAGCTCGTGATGTACAGGAAGGAAACTGAGGGAACTGGGCTTGTTCAGCTTTAAAAAGCAAAAACTGAGGGTGATTTTGCTGCTGTCTTCAGCTACCTTATGGGAGGGTTATGGAAGATGCAGACAGATTTTTCTTGGATGTGCACAGCAATAGGACAAAAAGCAATGGACACAAGTAGGAGAGTGAGAAGCTCACCTGCTAAGGAACAGAAAATTACTAGGAGGACAGACAAGCACTGGTCAAGCAGGCTGCCCAGAGAATGGGAAATCTCCATCTTGGAAGATAGCAAAAATCTTGATGAGGTCCAGAGCAACCCATGTGGTTGGCCCTGGTTAAGTGAAGAGCTGGATTAGGTGGTAGCTAGAGGTCTCTTCCAACTTGAATTTTTCAGTATTTCTGTAATTTCTCATGTATTGTTCCTTTCAATTTTCTTCTCTGCGTGTGGTTTTGTGTGCTGTACCTGGTCATTTGCTCTGAAAACTGCAGGAGAAACAATTTTGTCTGGCCCAGACTGAGGGTCTACTGAGTGATCATTTTGGCATCCAGCAAAAGTGATCAATTCTTCACCTTCACAAATGTGTTGCTTAGAAATCATGGCTTGCTTGTTTAATTGACCTTCTGATCTCTAAGAACTTCTGTTGGGATACTACAGCAGTAAAAAAAAATCATAGGATGGGTGTTACACAGGTTGGTAAGAGGAAAGGAGGCAGTGCCACACACTAGTAGAAAATGTGTGGAGCAGTTTCATTAATCCTGCCTTCATACAGGGTCTTCTCTTGACAGTGTAATTCTCGATAGTGTAATTCTTCCTTTTGATTACTCCAGCACTCCGCCAAACGTGAAGATAAGGATCTTGAGTCACCTCTCTTGACTTATTAAAACCTGTGGTCTAATCCAGCAGAATACCAACAGCACTGAAAGGTAAGATCCAGCAGGAGCCCTGTCTCACAGAAATAAGAGCAAGGAAGAGAATAAATGGCCTGCCAGTATTGCATTTGGTCAAGCTGGGAATGCCAGGTCCTTTCTGAAAATAAACTACACAAGGTTCCCTCACCTTTTCTGCTGCCATTGGTAGGAAATAGGCTAATGTTCCTATACCTTCCTTTACATAAGCATTTCCAATAAAGTCAATATGATGATATAGGAACATGATTTAGTTCTTTGCTTGCCAAGTACTTTGATATCTTTGGAAAAAAGTCTGTAAAGGTTTTAGCCATTTTTAATTAAGAGGAGTATTGATTCTTGCAAAATACTGCCTGCTTGGAATAAGATAATGTCACTCTGTAAGTGGTACAATATTGAAACATAAACCAGAACATGGTCTGTGTTTGTCAGTCCAGGCATATGTGCACACATACAGACACAGACATATACAGAGAATGGCTGCATATGATCCAGCCATGTGTCCTTCCTACCCTGGCTTCAGGGCAACAAAGGCAATATTCAGGAGCCTCAAGTAGTTGCAGTGGGCATTTACCATTTTAATAACCAATAGAGGAACTGATGGGCAAAAGAGACAAGTCAACAGTAGTGTATTTGCTCAATCCAATGACTAACAACTCCGAGTGCTCATACAGTGCTTTATGAATAAATTAGGTAATTCCCTATTAAGGTTGCAAAACACACCTTAAGGTGTGGGATGTAGACCTGTGGTTTGTGTTGGTTGCATCCAGCCAGCACATTTCAGCACCCCTGCAGCACTGTGAGCTCAGGAGCTGATGGAAGTGTGTCATTATCACAGCAATATGTGCCCATAGCTCACAGAGAAATCCATCATCATTGCTGGGTACTTGGGCTCCTTAGACAAGGAGCAGGCCCTCGATGTGTAATCCAGGGTCACCAGGTTCCTGGGAGAAGAGCAGAAAGAATTATATAAACTTCACCCACATGTGGTGATGAAACACCTCCCTAGAGCTGTTAGCCTGGGCCTCCATCCGTTTGGGATCCATATCCTGCACCCTGCCAAGAGAGAGACCTCAGCACGTTTCTTTTTGGGAATAAAATCCACTCTTTTCTTTCAAAATATGTGAGACAGCATCATACTGAGAAAGTGTATACATACTCTTTCATGAGGAATATTTGGAGCATTGAAGACCTGGGGCTGCCAAGCATCAGTCCCTCAGTAGGGGTTGGGACAATCACTTGGACTTTCAACCTGATTTTCAAACTGTATTTCTGGGACTACCCATGCACTACATCTGAAAATCGTCTGCATGAGGAGATGAACAGCAACAAAGTTTATACTACAGGATTCCTGACCCTCAAGGCATTACCTTAATATTAACATATTTGCTATCTTTCTGACAAAATGTACCTGTCAAGCAGAAGTTGGGAGAGACCTTCTCTCAGACACTCGGTGGTGAGAGTGGTGTCCTAGGAAATGTGAATGTGCATCCCTGAAGGCATAGGTAAGCAATGAACCTGGATTTCCTGCAATCCCAGTGAGTGCTTTGCTGATGAGGTCTTACCTTCTAGGAGACAACACTGGCTTTGCTATTCTCAGGCAGCCACAGATGTCTGCACTTGGTGGGAGCCCCTTTCTGTCAGTCTCCTCAGTGTACTGTGATAGCCTCCTGTGTCAAGATCATGAGATGTACATGGACAAGTGCCTTGTTTATAGATCTGCAGGTCCAGAGCATGATGGTCAAAAGCCAGAGGAACTTTAATGTCAGGAAATGAAGGATCTTTGATGTTCAGATACTCTGGACCTTGGTGTCTACTGAGGGGGGATTTTCAGAGCCACAGTTACTCATTTAAATGCCTAATCAGTGTCTTATTGGGTGACTGAGACCCACATCCAATGAGGATTTTAGACATGTAATCCTTTTATAGGCTCCACAGTTTCACTCATGCACTTGGCCCAATGTGTTGAGTGTGTGATGGACACCAGCATCTGCTCCATCTCCCAGATGGCATCCAATACACAGAGGCCAAGGAACACCCACAGCGCTCGGCTTCAGCACTGGATTTTTGGCTGCATCCAAGCAGGAAGATAAAATGGTGCACAGGCTGTTTCCTGGTCACGGTGTGCCACAGTCTTCATTGATACTGCTCACTTCTCTCTGTGCCTGGGACATGTTGGCTGTGGTCAAGGGATCTGCAGGAGCAGTCTTGACCCTGGCAACTCTGAACATGGGCAAAACAAACCATGCCATGGTGCCCACCAGCAGCTTAGTGATGACGATGACCATGTGCAGTGCTCAGACACAGCTCTTGCCCTATTTACTCACTGAGAACAAATATTTGTCTCAGACTACAGAGGCTTATACGTCTATTTAGGGAGGTGCTGGGTTTACCTCACAGTGTGCCAAGATCCCTTGGGAGATGTTCTGTTTCTGCTACACTTCCTCCCAGATAAAGATTGACATCAATTTTATTTATTTATGTTTAGTATTTACAAATGATGGTGAATAACAGCCATAGCAACGCTGGCACAGCTGTGGGCACAGACTATCACCCACACAAATGAAATCGCAATTTCAGGTTATAAAGTCTTTGATGACAGGCAGTATCTTTTTTGTGGATAGAAGGGTCCCTTTTTAGCCAAACGAGTCTGAACCCTCACCAACTACGTACTATCTTTCTGATCTCTCTATCCTTGTCTCTTAAATTAGGAGTTACTAGGGAATTTATTCATACTTGTGCTTCTGCCTCTGTTGCCAAAAAGTGATCAGCTTGAACAAATCCTTTCTGCTTGAAATCCTGCTGAGGTACCCATCAGAGAGGAAAAGCTGGATGAGTCCAACAGATAATGGCATGGCTGGAAGTGAAAAGAGTCGACATTCTTTCACAGTTTTGAATGAGAAATACAAGTACTGGTTGTAATTATGAAGGTGAGCAACTCTAAAAAAAGATATAACACCTTCAGCTAGTACGAATATTTAAATGTCAGCACTTAACAGATCATGATATATTCCATTCACATGGTGGCATATGAACTTTCGTAGCATGCACTAGGGATGCACCATACAAGCTACATCCAAGAATTTCCTCCATAAAATCAAGATCATTCATTTTGTCCTAATTTTGAAAGTAGACAGCAGCTGTTCTGGCATTCCTCTGCCCAGCTCTGGCATGTTCCACTTTGAAATTCCTGGAGCAAAACCTTTGGGCCCTGTTCCAGCGTGATTGCTTCGGTGGAGGGTCTACATCTCCAGAGAGGTCACCTGGACAAGACTCTGCCCAGGTGGAGCTCACAGGCATCAGAGCAATGGTCAATACATCTCTGGAGCACAGATGTCAGCTCGGAAAGGCCAAATCTGAAAGTCACTAGAATTGTTTCATAAATAACATGGAGGATAATTAATGACCCCATTATAAAGACACAGCTATGGAAACAATTGCAAATTGACTTTTGGAAGACATTTTTGGCAGAACTGATCTGAAATACCAGAGAGGGGCTCATGGGTTTGGAATCTATTTGCTGCACACAACATTTGCCCGTGGACTCCTGGGGAAGCTGAGGGTATGCACAGGGCACCACAGAATCACAAAATGGGTAAGGCTGAACTATCCATAGGGATGAACAAGTATTTCTTTCATGTCTGTCAAGCACTCACTTGCTCTTCATTGAAATCACTTCCTTTGCAGTCCCTTCAACCTCAGGCTCCACGCCACATTTCCTTCGCATGTTTCTCAAATTCTTCATGACTTGTTTGATAGGCTCACTGACTGCTTTACCCTTGTGTAATCCAAGGACAACAATTTTAAGTGCCTTGACATTTCAGGTGCCTCTTGCATTTTTTTTAGGAGTTCAAATGAAGACCAATTAAAAAATTCAGATCCTTCAGCTTTTTGTGCTCAGAAACCTTGGCCTTCTGATGCAGTTTGCGTTGCTTGTCCCAAGTGATTTGCCATCTCATAAAAAAAACCCCACAACAACAAAAGCACAAACAAACCAAGAAAACAGAAAAAAAAATAAGAAAGGAAAATTATGCTTGTGTGTCTACGCAAGGAAATGACACACATCCACCTCCTTTCTCAAGCAAACAAACAGCTTCAGAGTAGTTGTTTGAGTCACAGCTACCTGAAGAGAGCTGAGTAGTGAGCTCCAGCCTTGCTCACTCAGGGCACAAGAGATGCTGTCCTTTGTCATAACTAACAAGCAGAGCTGAACTAGTGGCAGTTTGACCACACAAAGATACAAATCTGTCTGTCACTTCATTCTGCATAAGCCCGTATTTTAAATAACTGTACACAAAAGCCACTGCAGCCATAGCAACACTTTAAACAAACTGCTCCTCAATGTAGTTTTTGTACATTTATGTAACCCCTTCTTAGGCAAACATGGGGATGTGTCTCTATAGTTAGTATTTAAACAGACATATACATATTGATAAATATCTGTATGTATATATACACATATATTTACAGGAACGTATGTGTAATGCAGACTAGTGGTCCTGCCCTGTAAGCCAGAGTTCTGTGAAGATCCTCAGTGACTCAAAGCACTGCTCATCACCCTGTGAGGGGGAGCCCAACCTAGAGAAGGCCAGGTCACCCCATTGCTGCTTCAGCCACCAGCCTGGCAGCTGAAAAACAGGTCATTGCTGTCTTTGGTGTTAGAAAGCTGGTCTGACTGATGGTGCTGGTGAGTACAAGAGCAAGCTGGAGGGAGTGGACAGGCTGGAAGAAGAGACATTGATCTTTCATCATCTTTTCATGGGATCAATTCAGTGGATCCACAGCCCAAGCTGTTCTCCCGGAAAAACCTTTTTCTCTCTCCAGTGACTATGGAAAGAGCCCAGGGAAGCAAGTCTTCCTTGTCTTAGCCTTGCTAAATACCCCTCCTATTGCTTACACTAGGATTTATGACAGCTTAACTAAACAGATCGCAGCACCAATTAAAGTAAATCCATGGAATTCGAGACACATGAATTTCCACAGTTTAACCACATCAGTTAGCTCTAATTTCTTGCCTTTTCTTGTCCCCTTTTGCAACATGTCCAAAGCAGCATCACACAGTCCTGCAGCTTCAGGGTTCTTCGAGCTGTTTCTCGTGTTTGAAGACAACTTGTAGTGGGAGGGTTTCAGTGGAACAGCTCAGAGAGAATATTAACATACTTCAGAGGGATATTATGTGGCTATGACAGCTAGAACAGCTTGGACATTTCACCCCATGCCTCTCGCAAGTCAGAAGATAAGAATACAATCCCCCTAAGGCAAAATACTGTAATATTTCTTACTGTAATATTTCTTACTCTGTATCCATGAAAAATGCCTTTCAAAATTACTCAAATAATAGGAAAATAAACATTAAATGCTCTTCAAACATGTGTTTTCCTTAAGATGACTATTTTGCAACTTTATATATACACTGTGAATCATTTAGTCTGATTATTTAAACTGCTGCACAAACACCTACACTTTTAGCACTACGAATCCATCTCAGAAATGTAAAATTCTGGATTAATTAATTCAAAAGCTCATCTCGCGAGTCTATAAAATGACCTGATTCATTTTTATATTACAGAAAAATTATTGGAGGAAACCGTTGGGTCAATTGGAACAAGCAAAGTTTGATGTGAATGTATCCTATCACACAGTGATTTCATATATTATGTTAGAATAAATTGCTGCTAAAAAGAGGGAAGAATATTTTAGTAGGGACTTTGCAAATCTTTTTCCTGATCTTAATTATTACAAAATTGTGATAAAGCTGGTAAAAAATCCGAGCAAATGAAGGAAGAGTTGTTATCGAAACACACAGGGAAGAGTTCTGTAGCTGCAGAACATATTTGTTATAAACACAGCACTTGTGACTGGGATCAGCCAGTCAACCTTGACAACTCACTGTTATTGGAAAGGTATGGACAAGCACTAAAAGCTATTAAGGTGCCACAACCCTGGTAACAGTCTCTCATGTGCTTCTCATCTGGAAGAGCTCTAAGAAAGCCAATGTTTTGCAGCATGAGCCATCGATGGCTGAAACTGCTTTAAATTACAATAGCAGTGGCCAGTTATACTTTGTGTGGTTTTATTCGTAGAGGTTCTTGACAGCTGGGAAGGTAACTGCCTGTTCACAAGGAAAATTTAGGAAAATTGTATCCCCGGGTGTCTCCTCATACAATATCTATGCTCCAGTCAGACACAGTGATCTCAAGTCACTTGCTGAGCCTTTTTTCTCAGTGTCAGGGACCTCAGGACTTCCAGCAAAGTGATCTCTAGAAAGCACTGGTGTAAAATCATGGATTCTGCGTCTTGTTAAAAAATTTCTTCAGTTCCCGGGAAAAGTATAAAGACAGAAAGGGGTTGGTTGCTAGAACCAGCTTGCACTTCTGCACACACATAATTTCTGCTGGTTGTAATTGATTCAAGACTCTCTCCATGCTATAGGCTAGACATTTGAAATCAGTAATTTGGTCTGGTTCACTGAATGTTGAAATCCTTGCAGTAAATTAAGCCAAATTACCTAAGACATGCAGATTTTTTGGAGATGTAGTAAAAGAAAATGGTAAAAATAACAGCAAAACCAGGACAGAACAGACAATTGTCTCACTCGGAGTGCTCTGGATTGCAGACTGCTTGTGTGGCTGTCTGGCGAATGAGGTGCAAAGCATCCATTTGGATGAAACACTGTCTGATGGATAGTTAAGTTTGAGAAAGGGAGCAAGTGAGGGTAATCGTGTTTTTATCCTCATGCCCAGAGTGAGAAAGGAAAGAACCTCTCACAGCCCGCCCTCAGGGTGTAAAACCCGTGAGGGGTACAGGGAGTGGCTGAGGCACGAGGTGTCCTCACACAGGGCTGGGTGAATCCTGAGCAGCAGATCACAGCACTGTGCCCAGGGCGTGATCAACCAGCAGCCACATGCTACATCCAAGTAGATGGAGTGCAGATCCTCCCCAAACCTAGAGCTGATGTTCTGCTGGCTTAGTAAAATCCCCAGTTTGGGAGGCAGAGCTAATACACATGCCTCAGTTGAGCTAACCAGTCTGCCCAGTGCCACCCCTGAGCCTTGCTCAGTGTGTCAGCAGGATGGAGGGATGGAGTTCCTCCAGCTCTTTGGATGCCTGTGACATAAGACCAGCAAATTCTGGCATGTGGCTCACAGGACAAGAGGGTCAGCCTCTGTCACTTGCACTGCCAGCTGGAAGCAGATCTGAGCCTGTTCTTCTCATCACATCTAAGGAAGAGTGGACAACACGAATATCATCTTTTCCAGCAAATATCCCGAGACTTAGAGGGTGGGCAGCAGGCACCCAACCAACTATTTGGGTGTAGACTGTGGTGTCAGGGGGGCCTGTTCCTCATCCCTGTGGCAAGAGGAGCAGCAGTCAGCCTTGCCACCCGCTTCCATGGCCATGGCACAAAACATTCCCAGCAAAGCTGCAGTGCAGCTGCCAGAGCACAACAATGGCTCAACCACAGCCACAGAGATCTCCCACCACAGTGGCTCCCTGGCTAAGCTGACATTTCCCTTGCAGCACTGACATCTCCCTTGCCATGCTATGTCTGAAGATTGTTTTCAGCCTGTGGAACCACCTCAGATGCTTTTTCCTCTACAGGCTCTTCTTTGCTGCTTTTCTCTTCCCATGTCACTAATGGCCCTTCCAATACTCGGCAGTCCTGCAATGAGATTTTCTAGTCATAATTTACCCCAATGGGGGAGTATGGGAAACAGGATACCGTAACACATACACATAATACACCAGCAGCCTCAGCTGAGGGCCTAGGAAAATTCCATTGTTGTCCTCCACAAGGATTCAGCCTGGAAAACAGCAGCTTGAACCTGACTGTGGCTGACCCTGCAACAAATGGTGTCAGGATGTGCTGATCCAGATGTGCTGACTGCAGGCATTTGCCATCGGATGTCATTGGCTTCTGAGCCTCCATTTGGGACTCTCTGCAAGGAGCTTGTGCTGTCACAGCCCCTCATACAGATGTTGTCAAATGCATTCATGGCCCTTGCTTACTTAGTGAATTTTCCATTACCTGGAACTAAATTTAGCCCAGTACTTCTGTGTTGAAAGATGCTGTATAGAAATGCAAAATTAATACATTAAAAATTAAACAAGGCAAAGATCTAAAATACTAACACTATCACAATATATTCAGTTCAGTTCTCTCTGTATTTCAGAATACCTTTGCCAACCAGGCGTTCCATATAAATTTGTTTGAATATAGAAACCTTAGTATCATTATTTCAAAAGAGAGGACCCAATGTTTTTTCCAATTATAGCTAATGAACTGATCTCACTGACTGTAGGGAGAAAAGTATCCAGGCCTTAGCAATAAACTCAAAAATCTGAGTTTCAAATCGCCTTATTCTTCAAGGTTCTCCTCCTAAACAGCATATAAAGCATCAACAGCTTGTAAGTAGAGAGCAACTGGTGAATAGACTGACAGGATAGTGTATAGTTAAGTATTTTATAAAATTTAATAGCTCACTAAATTTACTTTTTAAGAGGCTTTTAGTTAACTAAATGCCTTTCCTTGACATAATTCTATCCATATGACATGTTTTTCCCTGACATATTCACACCCATATAAATCATGTCTGTATTCAAGTGAATAATAAATTAATGCCCTCTATATTCAAAAATGAAAAATTGATATAAAGTGTGATTGAACTTCTCAACAAGAGCTTTTTTTAAAAAAAAAAAAAAGAACTATTCGTGTGTCTTTGCATCTAAAGTTTATATTTTGCTGTATTATTAGTTGACACAAACTGTGTGCTTTCATGTCTGAATTCAACAGCTTTTTACTGCAACTGCATTAATGTAAAATGTGTGTGGCATAATTCTCATTGCTAATTGCAACCTTATGACAATATCCTTCAGAGTCCTGCTGACCTCATTTACAATAGCATGAGAAGTCTAGGCCAGCTGCTCATAGATTCGTGCTAAGCTTTTCTCTTTGGTGGGGTTTTTTAGCATAAATAGAAATGAACACAATCTAAGTCTTAAAATGCAAGTCCTTGGGCATTTGGGGAGAGTTTGGATCTAGACCCAAACTTTGAATTTCCAGGCCAGACCCAGCTGCTGCAGCAGAGGCTCCCTGGTTTTACGGCTGATTTGTTTTGCTCTCAGAAATGTGACCTCAGCAATGGAGCAATATAAACCATTAGATAAAACACATGCTGCCCTCTTCCAGCTGGAGCTGTGATAGCTTCGATAGTGCAGGAGGGGTTGGTTGTGTTCCCTCGTCTGCCCTCTTTTGATTTTGCTGTAAATTGTCCGGCCTTATGTTTGTGGTGTTACTGACCCAGCCAGCTCCTGGCTGTTAGCTCCAACCTTGCAGGTTTAAACAGTTTTCTCTTTTCAAAAACAACTACATTGTGATCCATTTAGCTGTATTTAGTTTTACCATTTGCAATACAGATAAAATGAGGTTAAAGCCTGCCTTCTGCTGCAAAGAGCATCTGGAAACACAGCTCAAGGAGGTGGCTGAATAAGGCTTTAATGCAGTCCATATGCCACATGCACAGTTCTAAAACATTTGGAGTATGATACACACCAAGTTTTTAGCTGTGATGGGAAGGGATAGACAAGGTGAGAGCACACAGAGGATGTTCATAGCAGAGGTGGGAAAGAAGGGCTTGTTCCCACAGGCCCTTTCAATGCTCTCAGTCTCATGGTGAGATTCTTGGGGTTGTCCTGTGCAGGACCAGGAGTTAGACTCGATAATCCTTGTGGTTCCCTTTCAACTCAGGATATTGTATGATTCTATGATTCTATGACAGCCTGCCTGGCTGCTTCAGGCTCACCTGCATCTCAGTGCAGTGGAGTTACTGCAGCTTCCCCAGCTGCCATCTCTCCCCTGTGCTGCCCTAGCCCTGAGACACACGTTCTCAGCTCACCTGGCTATGAGACACACATGACCTATCTTAAAGCCAAGTGAGAGGTTCGAGGTAGCACATTCCCACCTCCTAGGGCATAAGCAGGCACAGCAAGGCTTTGGAAGTTCAGGGGACAGCTTACCTCAGCTTCAGAGATTGTCACCTGTTTTATTTGAGAGCTAAGCCATTGCCTGTTGTCTGTACCGCAGCCATACTACTTTACACCATCTGGCAGGAAAGGCAGAGGGCTGTCTTACACATATATGCAAAACTCAAGCAAATTATGCCTTTTTGCCATTTAATTCCAAGTTTGGGTTTTTTTGCAAGGATCACAGAATCACAGAATGGGTAAGGTTGGAAGGGACCACAGTGGGTCATCTGGTCCCACCTCCCTGATTAACCAGGGTCATCCCAGAGCACGTTCCACAAAATTGCATCCAAACAGTTCTTGAATATCTCCAATGAGGGAGACTCCACAACCTCTCTGAGCAATCTCTTCCAGTGCTTGGTCACCTGCACAATAAAGTTCTTCCTCATATTCAGGTGGAACTTCCTGTGCATCAGTTTCTGTCTGGGTACTGGTGCCTGGGTTATTCCTCCCCAGATGCAGGACCCTGTATTTGCCTTTGTTGAATTTCAGATAGCTCTTCTCTGCCCACCTTTCCAATCCGTTGAGGTCCTTCTGAAGGGCTGCACAGCTCTCAGGGTATCAGCCACTCCTCCCAACATGAGAGGATGGTATGTATTTTTCATTCATCCTGCAGTGTTACATTTTAAGCAATAAAATGACACCCCTTTACTGATAATCAATATAATTTCATGGAGTTTGGAACATGGAGACATCCATCAGGTACTTGGTGTCTTATTTTAGGGGCAGGTAACTTAAACCATCTTTAATTCCATCTCCCACTGTGCAAAGTGGTGCAGTGGTGACCACTGATGCACTTATCTCAGAAAACCCCTGTGAAGCTCACTTGAAGAATGAAGAAGCTCCTTGTAATTAAGGAGCTACGCAGATGCTAATTATCATGATTTGGTGTTCTTTCAAATGCTGCTTGAAGTGGGGACTTGAGTTTTTAAAATATTTTTATGCTAATGCTTTATTTGATTTTTTTTTCCTAGAAATTTGTTGAGTGTTAAATGCAACAACTTCAAGTTGAAGCACAGCACTTCTAATGGAGTGTCTGACCTTTCCACCACCTCACTGAGCAGCACCAAGGAAACTTCCAGGCAAGCTAATTAATAGACTGGTACAGCACCAGCCGGGTGTACCTCTAGCAGCTTAACTCTCAGCTGAGAGGATGAAATCCTTCTGCCCTCCCCACACCCACATCTCACTAACAACGATGGATTTGGGACCTAATCAGGCATTAAAACAGAGGATTAGTGATCTGCAAACCACAGTGATCACGACTCCATTTACAGGGCATGTAGGGCACTGGCAAAAATTACCAAGCATGCTCTCAGTAAATTAATGTCTGCACACCTGGAAAACCTGTGTGGGCAGCAGAGACTGTTTGATTTAACACATGTATATGACAATTTCGAAAGATCAGCACAAAAAGCAACACAGAACAGGAACTGTATGGGAAATTTTAATAGAGCAAGGAGCAGGTATAGGTGGATGACTGTGAAGCACTGAATACAATTCTACTCTGATACCACATCCCACTGGCATACATTTAAACAAGCACCTTCCTGAAGATGTGGGATATGTAGCATCCTTCTACAAGCTCTAGAGGGTTTAGGGAGTGTGGGCCCCACCTTCACCTGTGTTCAGAAGAGGTACCATAAGGAGAAGATATGTTCTTTGTTTTTCTGCTTTGACTACACCCATGGCAAGGAGAGATTGAAGCACAAGAACACAGCACTAACAGAAGCAGGAGTTGGAGGTTTCAGAGCTCAGCACGTGTAATTGTCTGCCTTGAGTATCCTTTGCTTGACTGAATTGATCACAAGAAGCAAGATCTTTGGATGTCGATTGGCTATGCCCAAAATAACGAATAATTCAGTGCAGTAAGTCTGTCTCTCTGAGGACTGGGCTCACACATCAATCTCTGGAAGGTGCTAAATTCCCTCCTTCAACTCCTGCAAGAAGCCTTCCTGCAGGATGTGTGTGCAGCAGCTTGGTGGCTCTGGAAGGAGACACTGTTTCGGGGCCGTGACACCTCTCCAGAGGCTCCAGTAGCCAGCCTGACACCTGGAATAGCTTTCAGCCCTGCTGAGTGAAGGAAGGAGCTGTTCTACCATTTGTTTTACACAAACATGGAAATGTTTGTTTCATGGCTTTGAGGCAAAGCCATCCATACTGGGCCAGGACTTGGCAGACAGTTCTGATGTTGATATTTTCACATAGCTGCTGTGTGAATGATTTCTGCTGTGGCTTGTAGCCCCTGTGGAATTGCTTTTAGAGGTGTGGCACCAGTCCTGAGCAGTCTGGTGATATTTATCTCTTCCCTGCTGACCCGAGCCCAGAGCTGTAATTCCATCAGAAACTTTGTCTCCCCTGCCAAGCAACCTGTATAGAAAAGCAGCACTCACTGTGTTGGAAACAGGGATATGGATACAAGGGTATGGATACAGGGGTGCTGATGCCAGCTACGGTGTAGAGGAGGTAAAAAAGGGATCTTACAGTATGATCTCGAGGGAATCTTCTGTGGGATACAGGAACAGGAACCTTGGAGCCACACCAAAGCACTGCCATTCCTTCAGATCCTCCACCATGATGACAGAATCCATGTGAGCAGCTACTGCTGTGTTGTGCTCACATAGTAGGTGCATGTCTGCTGTGCTCTCAAGGCAGTGTAATGAAACTTAAAAGAGGATCACCTTTATTCTCATGAAATCTGTTGCTGGCCAGTACTCTCATGTTAAGAGCTGTCATAACATTAGTAATCTGCTTCTACCAGCAAATTATTCTGCTACCCAGGAAACCTTTGTCCCTCTCACGTCACTCTCATTGAATAAAAAGCAATACCACTTCCATGAGGGGCCCAAGTCACAGCTCTCTGTGTTTTCAGGAGGCTGAAGGCAGAAGAGGGAACAGTTGGCAAATGGATAGTAGGAAAAAGGTCTGATAAAAGAAACGAGAGGTTCAGCAAGCAGGACTGGCAACAGAAGGGAAAGCAGCTGAAGAGAGGAAAGGATCTCAAACTAGAAGTGTCAGTGGATGATGCAGTGGTGGCAGACTTGAAGGCGGACAAAAGCTGGCAAATAGGAAGGTGCCTGTGGCACTTGGCCTTTTATATATGGGCACAAGAAGCAATTCAGGATCTTGTGGGAGCTCTGAATGGTTTAAGTCTTCTTTTAGCACATGTGCTGTGTAAATTGCTGGAGGATCCTAAAGTAGTGCAGCCCACATATGGATTTGGAAGACAAAGTTTCCCTGAAGTGCCAGTGTGGAATGGCATTTCTCTGCCTTTCCCCAGAAGACATCTAGTCTGTGCTCCCCAAAATCACTCTGAGAACCAGACTAACCATTGAAGCAAACGTGAGCATTGCTTTGAAGCCACGCTGCTGGACCAGACAAAAGTGCTCAAGGCAGCCACTGAACCCAGGGCACAGACATTTCTTGCACATCTAAGCTTTTTTAAAAGGTGGATTACAGCTCCCTTATCTTCCACACCTGAAAGAAGAAGAGAGGGACCCAAAGTATACCTTACACCTCCTGGCACAGGATGTCACTTTTTTTAATGGGTAGATCTTTCTACACTGACAACCCATCAATGAAAGGGAATGGCTTTTCTGTGGTCAGCACATAAAGCCGGTGGTCCAATACCTTTTTAACGTGGAGTGTAGACGGGATGACTTACTTCCCCTGCTCAGGAGAACTAACAGATGTGTTGTGTGCACAAAAGACAGACAAGGGAGAGCTGCCATCTGCTGTTGGAAAAATCCTGGTTCATCCTTTAGCCCAGGCACTGCTGACTGCTGCAGTGGCTCGTTGATGCCAGTGACTCCCATCACACTGGTTTAGCACCCAGAGAAATATTTCACAGTGGGAGCAGGGGATTCACACCCTTTGTGCACGGGGGAGAAGTAAAGTTTGCCCTGAAGAGCTGCTGTTCCCATGTCTAACTCAGGAAAAAGATGATGGATTGTGCTGACCTTTTGAACCATCCATGCCAGCAGCAAAGGGAAGTGGGAAGGTATGGCAAGCCCACTGTGCCTCCAGGGAGGAGTTTAATGGAATAATCAACCGCATTTTCAAATGTAAGCTTTAGCTAATCAATTAGATCAATATTTAGACCTGATGTCTTCAGTGGGTTTTTAATAAGCCAAGCATTCTTTATTTCTAAGGAAATGAAAGAATTGCTGAAGTCTCCTACACTTCTAAAATCTGGATACTTAGGTTGAAAAAAAATTGTTAATCATTGACTGAAAAGACAGCTCATTTATTTAAATGTCACTCTGAATCATTCAAAATTATTTATTGACTTCTGAAATGTTTACTTCTATTTTCTTAATGACATTTTAAGTCAGTTTAGCTACAAGTAACTTCTTATTTTTTACAAGAAAAGACATCCAAGTATTTAATACAAATTAAGGAAAATATGTCAATCCTTTAAATGGCAAGCTAATCTTGTTTAATGCTTCACTAAAAAAATCCTGAAACCAAACCAAACCAAAACCCCTGAAAATTCTTCATACAAAGATATTGCTTTCTTGCTTTTTTTTTTCTTCCCCGGAGAAAAAAATGAATGAAGACAAAATCACCCATGTCATTTACAAGGGAACCACACAATTCAATATTTCAGGATCAGATCTTTCACAAACAGATAGAAATTCATATTACAGCAGCATGGTGGTGGTTTGACCTGAAAGTAAACAGTTTTCAGTTATTCTGTTGAATTTTTTCCCTGCAAATTGCTATTTTTCCAAAGGATAGAATGAAAAAGAGAATAATTCTGGAGTGTGAGTACTAAACGCAAATAGTATTCCAGTGGGAATGGTGGTAGGAGCAGTAGTAACAGTTGCAGACGAGTGTTCTGTCAGTTCAGTTGTTTGCATTGATGAATTTTTGAGTAGTGATGTTCTCTCCTAGTAGATACATACATGTGAGTATCTAAATATAAGCTTATAGTCCATGTCTGAAGCTTCTGGTCTATTTACCTTTTAAATAAAGACTGGATTATTTAAAACAAAATGAACGAACAAACCAATAAAAACTCAAAAACAAACAAACAAACCCCATACCCAGTGATAGTTCAAAAAGAAATTATTGATTTAATACAGTAATTATGGTGTAAACCACAAGGCATGGTCAGAAAAATTGTAAGATTTTTTTTTCCCCCAAACAGATAACAGGAATTTTATTCCACTGTACTTCAGAGGAGAAAATTCTTAATCCAACTGTGATGATGCTTTTAACTTAAACCAGTCTGTCAGAAGGTGTCATTCAACAGGAGCTGGGGATCTCAGTAGCAGCTGTCACACTCATGCTCAGCTGGGCCTGAGTCCAGAGGAGTGAATTCAGAGCAGGGCAGGTGAAATCCACTTTGCAGGGTGGCTGTACTTCTCACTGACCCCACTGGATGTGAAAACCTGTACAAAACACACCAGTGCAGGTTTTTCTTGTAATTCTATGAGTTTTCAGCAGCGTTTGCCTGAGAGCAGAGGCAGCAGTGGGAACACCCAGCAGATGGTGCAGCCGATTGTTCCTCTGCAGGGACCCAGGGCTAGCAACTGGTTTTCCCAAGGTGGGTTATAGTGTGTGCTGGAGAGAAATAAACAACGTTATGTGGCCAGTCCTTAATAGAGTTACTCATGTTACTCTGGGAAGGAGGCACTACAGTTTCCTTCTGTTCTTGCACTGTGGTTTCTAAGGTCTGTGCCAGCTTCTGATGCTCCCCAGCTCTCCCACCACCCTGCTCGTGCTGCTGCAGAGTTACCTCGAACTTGGCAGGGCAGGTTTGCAAAACCCACACACCTTTTTCTCTCCGCGTGCAAAGCCTGTTAAAGGAGAGGAGAACCTCAGCCCCTGCACGGTCTGTTTGTAGCGTTTTCCTTAGAGAAGACAAGGGCGAAAATGTGAAACTGAGCAAAACAACCTCAGTCGCTGCAAAAATGCTGAGCTCCCTTCAAAACCGAAGGGAGAGCAGGAACCCCCCAGGTCCCCGCAGCACAAACTGCGGCGTGGGACGATGACGCAAGTGTCAGACGCTTCGGGGCTCAATCACAGTCTCGCCGAGCTGGTCGGATATCCTCCGAGCTGCAGGCTGCCGCGGGATGGCCACGGAGGGTAAGAAACGGCTCCGAAGCAGAAAGAAAACAAAAAAAAACTTTCAGACAGTTGCCAATAAACTCTTTTTGGCTCTGCGTCTGGGCATCGCTCCCAAATCCAGCCTCTCGCCCTTGGATAAAGCACTACAGCCTGGAATGAGAGGCAGATGCGTGGGAGGAGTGCATGTGTCTGTGTCTGGGCTGGAAAACATATGTACTATGGTGCCTAGAAAAAGCTTTCTACTTTGGGCCTTGCTCCAGAAAACCTTTTTCCTTGCTTTTACAACTGTCCCCTGTTCCTTGGGACTACCCAGATGTTTAACCGAGCCCGAGGACAGGGAGCTAACGAGTTTTCTCTGCGTCCTTCCCTCTGCCCCCCAGCCCTGGGAGCAGCCAGCCTTGGGCACGGCGCCTCCAGCCCACACGTCTGGTCCTCGGGAGGTGGGAGGGATCGGACGGTCACCCGGGCTGTGGGGTGACCTGTCTGCAGCACTGTATCCACACCTTCTGGCTTTACCTATTGAGTGGATCAAGCCCCAGCCTCAGCAGAGGGGGGACAGCCTGATACCTTGGGGGGCAAAAGAACAGAGGGAGAGAGAGGAGATCCTGAGAGGCTGTTGCTGGCCCGTTCCTACCATTTTACCGTGAGGTTATATTTCTGGGTGGGTTGATTGTCCCTTTTTTAAATCCGTATCCCGGAACTTTGTAACTATGTGAGAATTCTAGCTAAATTTTTCTCTCTGATTAAAATCAAACAGGAACCACCACCATCAAACTGCACGTCCTTAGCCTGCCAGATCGCAGCAAGAAGCTGGTTGAGGAGGGAGGGGAAGTTAATATTTTTCTTTTTCACATCACGATTTATAAAAACAGCCTCTTCCCGGCGGGCAGGAGCTGGTTCTGGTTGGAAGGGCGGCTGTAACCCAAGGGATGCGGGTGCGGACAACCCGGGGCGAGGCTGGAGAGCCGGGGAGGCGCTTCTCAAAGCAAAGGGGAGAGAGAACGGGGGCTGAGGAAGGGCTGGGGCTCCTCTGCCTTCGCTGCTCCCGGGCGGAGGGTGGGAGGGCTCCGCTGTCCCCGGCCGGCCCCGTCCCGCCCCGCACCGCCCCGCACACCTCGGCCCGCCCCTGGCGACCTGCCGGGCAGTGGCGGCGGGCCCTGGAGCGGCGGTAAGGCTGTTCCCGCACCCAACAGGGGGAAAACGCGGGTGGAGGAACCGCCGGGGGGACGCGGGTGGAGGACTCGCTTCCCCGGGGTGAAGCGCCGGCGGCTCTGGGACGCGCATCCCCTGCCCTGCCCTGTCCCGGGGGGCCCCTCCGTGCCCCGTGTCCCTGGGGTCGGGAGGGACCTGCTGCCCCTCCCGGACTATACCTGGGCCGCCTTCGGGGGGAACCTGGGGAAAAAACACACAAAATTTGTTTTGTTAAGCACAGAAAATACCTAAGAGCGGCCAGAAGTGGGTTTAGTGTGTGTTCTAACCTGCCCCCCCCCCAAATAGCTCGGAAAAGTACTTGAGGAGATGGGGTTAATCTAATGATAATTAGTTAATCTAATGATAATCTCGTAATAAATGCTAAAATGATCACCACCAGTGTCATCTACAATGCCAAACTGAACTTATTAAACATGCCTCAATTACTCAAATAGTTGGAAATACTGTATTTTTATAGGATTACCATCGAGAAGGGGCAGCCCATACAGACAGAAAGAGCACTGCTTGGGTGTGCAAGAGGTGGATGAAATAGTTATGGAAAATGTTTTCGAAGTGTTGGATTTTGTTTATAGTTATTTTGGTTTGTCTCCTGTATACTCAGTACTGAGTCAATATCCAGCAACTTCTGTTACATATTTGCTGAATATTGTTCACTAGTTTAATGGTTTGTGGGCAGAGAGTTGAATATAAATTTTAAATAATTTTGCCTACAGCAACTTTCAGTGGATAATACTGGAATGTGTTTATTTTAACCCTAGCATTCTTTCTCCTACCTTATCAACGATCTTTATTCCTACACAGCCCTTATCACAGAAGTATTTATTTCTAATCCTTTTTTTGCAGGCAAATATCTTACACAGAAAGTGAGGCTGAATTACGTGCACATGCCGATTACTGGAGGAGAGGCTGAAGGACATCCTGTTTTGATTTAGCAGTGTTGTTATTCTTTGGGGTGAAATGAAGAATTTGATTTTGTTTTGGAAACACTCGGATTTCTAATGCAACTGAACTTCAGTAACCTTTTTGCAGTACGGATTTCAACAAATTAATTTTTCTCAAACAAAGATGCAGAAGCTGTCAGTAGCAGAAAGTCTTACTAATACAGACATGTCACACCAGGGGTCTCCAAAAGACCTGGCATCTGAAGCAGGTGGTGTGTCTGTCAGTGGAAGTGACTGTAACAGGAATGACAAGACAAATAATGAAGAAATTATTAATCTCCAAGTAATGCAGCAAAACCTCCCTGTAACGAACAGCAAAGGGAGAAGTTGTGAGGGGTTTTCTGAGAGCAGTCTTAGTACCTCAGAACCCAGTGGTTCCTGGGGTGATTTTGAAGGCTTCAAGGAGTCGTTAGACAAATCGGGGAGATTCAGTCATAATCTTGAAGTTTTGGTGAAGTCAACAAAACCTTATGGAGCTGACACGGAGTTAAGCAGCGGATGCTGTAGCCCTTCTGCTGCCCAGCTCTGTGCTGAGCCATCTCTGTGCAGTGGGATACAGGAGGCTTTGGGCTCTCTGAATGAGGTATGTGATAATAGTAAACCAAGGACCAGAAATGTTTGTGTTATGGCTTCCTACATCTCAAGTTTTGTATCTGTCTTCTCTATAGAGGGTAATGTTGTACAGGGAGAGAAACTGTCAAGCTACTTTGGAGCTAACTCAAGTGGAACAAAAGCAACTTCTTTACAGTGTTTGACAAATACTTAAGTAGTCCTGCTGGAGAGCCTTAAAGAATGTAATGCACTACTTTGCTTCTAGACACTAGGAAAAAGTAAACACGTAGAAACCATGAGCCCTGCCCTGAAGCACATGCAGTTTAAAATCTAGACAAGAAAGAGCATAGGAAACAAAAAATTGGGAAGGTGGGTGACAAAAGCAGGGTGGATAGAAATTCTAAGAGTTGCCTGCAAGCTCACTGAAGAAAACCAACCTAACATTGAGTTAGAAATTGGTAAAAACAATTATTTTTTTATTTAATATAGTGCCTGAATAATATCAACAGTCTTTCTGGAATTTTAGACTGATGGTGGTAGTAGTTAATGACACACACACGCACACACAAAAGAATAGAAATCTTTTATTGTCATTTATTTTTATAGCATAGGATGTTACATTCTCTCATATGATGTTACAGGTAAATACTGTAATGTATCCTTATCAGCACAAAGAAAGGTTCAGGTAAAGGGTTAGACCTTGTTGCGATGAATGTGTTTTCATAAGGACCAGACATGCATCACCAAAAGGGGAGGAAAGTAACAAAAAGGAAGAGAGAACATGAAAATACAGAACAGCCCCTCCCTGTTCTTGCTATTTTTATCCTAAATTACAACATTTGGAAAAAAAAGAGAACAATCAGCTAAGACTTCCATGGGGTTAATCTGTAGCAGCAACAACTTAACTCCTTGCAGTCTGTTAGATGAGTTTTAATAGGTGTAGGGAACCGGGGGTTTTCTGGAGACAGGTTTTCTTGCCCTTGCCTAGGAATTTTACTTGTTGCACAGGTATTATTCGGGAAAGCACAAAGATGCAGGTGGGATAAGCTGCCCACGCTGATTGAGTGGAGATACACAAGATTCCTGGTTGTTGATGTGCATAAACAAAGAACTCAAATTTTTTGTAATGCTGAAAATGACCGACAAGAAGTCTTCTGTTGAAAAAAACAGAGTATTGTAATGATTGGAACTGGAATAGAATATAGCAGGTTGCTTGGCTTCTTTCCAAAAGCAATAGATCTTAGTCTTACTGAAGCATTTGCTCTATTTTGCATCTATTAAAGGCAAAAGGAAATGTCCAGTACGAGCTAAATAAATTAACCATCCTTAGAGTTTCACATTGGCTTTTCTTGTCAAGGGTAGAGAAACAGCTGCAGTGCTGAGAGAGATTTGAGTGTAGAATGTATGTGTAGCTTGTCCTTTATCCCTGTGCTTTTTGTGTTGTTTGTTTGAGATCATAAACTCTTTGGACTGGGGCTCTGTCTTCCGTGTGGTCAATAGAAAAAATGCCAGTTAGGTTGGAGGGACCTCTGTGGATCATCTGAGGTCAGAGGTCTGACCTTCAATATTTATTGCTTCAGTTAATTAAACTATGTTGATCTGGAGCAGAATCATGTATCTTGAGATGGAAACAATCGCTAATTTCCTTGTAGTAGCTGGATGTTTTGCCTACATAACTGAACACTTAAAGGATTTTTCATGTGCTCTTTAAATACTGGCCTTTGTGAGAGGGATGGGTGCACGTGTTTAAGCCCTGTGGTGTTCTGATATAATGGGATAGAGAGGATTTAGTCAGAAAGCACAGTTGTGAAATGTGTGCGTTCATGTTTTTATAATTAGTACAAAGCTACAAGATAAGTGGAAATGTACCCAGATTTGGTTTTAGAAAGACACACTGAAGTAGACAGTAATAAAGGTAATAAAAAAACTTGCATTTTTCATCTGGCTTGGCTATACTGTAAGTCAGTGACTTTTATGTGTGTTGGAGAAGCATCACAGGCTCTAAGGAGATACTACAATTGAGGTAGAGCTGTGCTCCCCTTGATGCACACTCTCTGTGGCTATAATTGCCCCCCATCCTAAAGCCAAGAGCAGCTGCCTGGCTTTCCCTTAACTCCCATCCCATTTCAGTTTTGGTACCTGCCAGGAAGTGTTTTATCCTTGACTGTCAATGCTTTAGCAAGTTTGCTTTCACAAAATTCTGCTTCTCAGGCATCTTTCAGGATCCTGTATGTAGTATCTATGTTGTAAGTTGAAATAATTTACAAAGTGGTTGAAAGTATTGTGACACTTTGGGCAAGATTCAAAGGATTTTACTCTCTGAGTGTCCCAGCAGCTGCTGATCAAGATAGGCATTTTAGCAAGGCCCTGCTTCAGGAGGGAGCAGCGTGGGGCACAAATTCTGTTCCTAGAAGCAGGCTCAGAAGTACAGAATCCTTCTACCAGCTCTGTTGATTCTGTCCACTTATCATTAGATTAAATCCATACTCTCTCAGTATTCACTGCACTTGTCTGAATTCAATATAATAAAACTGTGGAAGTACCTCAGTTTATTTCAGCTGTTTCAATTACAATTAAATGAAACTGTCAAAATATGGAGTATCCATACTTAGATTTTTCAGATTAAATCGTTGCTTGCTGGGCAAAGAAAACAAACTGACTCGTTCCATTCTCTTGTTTTCACACAATGTTGCTGCTCCTGGATTGCAGTCCCTTGGAGGGATGGTGAAGTCAATTAATTCCTTTTATTTCGAAAATTGCAGTAACTCCTTTGAAGGAATAAAAGGACACAGCTTCTGAACCAGATGGCATGATAACATCCCTTTAGGATAGGATGTAAATTATGCACATTTTCCCTTGTATATGTATTTCTTAGTCATTCGATAACCCTGATACTTCCAGTAGGCCTGTTTGGATCACTCCTGTGGCTGTGTTCAGTCTCTCAAACTTCCTCCTCATCACTGCTGGAGGAGTAACAAGTATGCAAATCTGGCTCTGATTTTTAATATGGAAGAAGTTTGGTGCAGATGCAAAGATATAGAGACATCCTCACCCCAGCTTTTCCACAGACCTACACAATGCAAATATTTACTGGTAACTGTAGCATTTAGCAGTTGTGTTACATTTGGCTGAATTAGGAGTTTTTGAATACTGAGTTAGCAAAACAAGCTTTGGAGTTGATGTGTGTGTCAGATTTGTCCTGAATTATCTGAGCAGAAGAAGGAGTCCTGAGTGCTAAATAGGCAAACCAGTCTATGATTTAGAAGCTGGGAAGTTGGAGACTGAGGTTCTTCAGAAACTCTTGGATTCTTGCTTCTCCTCCTCTAATTCTACATAAACACTCAAAACGCTGAACTATGGGCTCAGTCTCTCTGTGCCATTAATATTAATATAAATATTTAAAACAATAAGACAATCTCCAGAAAAACTGTAGTCTTTGGACTAGGTCCTTCATGGACTGTGGGGGTGACCTGTATAACATATGTAATAAAACTCTCTTTTCTTTTTCTAGGCAGACCACAGCTATGAGGATTTATTTAAGTTGGGCTTTCCAGAAGTCTTTGTATCACAGTCCACAGAAAGCATAAGAAGCTTAGAGCAAGTGCTTGATACAAATAATGAAGATGTTGGGATAACTGAACTTCTGAAGAATCAACTTTGGTAATGAGTTTCGATCAACAGTTTAAAAAAAAAAAGTTCCTCAGCAATCTCAGCAATTACACAGTTTATTTCCTAATGTAAAAATCAGTGGTACACTCAAAAATCTTTCTTAACACTACGCTCTTCATTTCAGCAACTTTGTGCTGTATTGTTAGAGGAAATGGATGGTGTTTTAGCCATTGGAAAACAATGAAGGGAATATATCAAAATTACAAATTCCTGCTTAGGGTTTTTCCTGCTGTTGGTGTGCCTTCTTATGACTAAGCCTCTGGAATGCCAGAACCCAACAGGCAGCCTGTTCTTCCTGTTTGCTTGTCCTTTCTTTACAGCACATCCCACTTATTTCTTCATCATCAGAGGCTGCTGCTTCTACCAACAACCCACAAGCTTTTTTTTCCCCCCTATTTTCCCAGTTAGTAACTTCTTCTCATGTTAAACCAGATGTGCTTCAGAATCTGTGGTGCATCTGGCTTCTTTCCTGGGTTGTGTTAATAGCAATTATCATCATTAACTAAGATTTCTCTTGCAACAGCTGGAACGCTTCTAGATTTGTTACATGTTTGTGAGGGATCAGCAGCTGTTGAGCAGTATTGTAGTTACTGAACAGTATTGTATTTGTTTTTGCATAACTCTGAGGCTTTGCATCTAGAAAGTTGGGTCAGACTATACTTGGGAAAGGTCCTAGGACTCAAAAGAAATGTAGTTAAAACATTTAATGTGAGCATCCTTTTGGCAAGTTCTCTTCATATGTGTTATATTTTAATCAACATCAAATTGTGGAGAAATATATATAAAAGGGACTGCAGTATTATATCAGAGTACCAACTACAGACAAAAAAGCCCTGACCTATTGTGATTAATAATTCAGGTCAATGATAACTACATCCTGTACTAAATGAAGTCCAACTGGATTTTTATATGTGATGAATGCAATGTGAGAATCGAAAATACCATGTGGAGAGAGCTCTGTAATTCTCACCATTTCAGCAGTGAGCACCTTTGGCTTGGTTTGTAGCACAGGCACATCCAAAGCAGGTGCAGGTCACCCACCTGAGCAGCAGGTGCCGCAGAGGAGGACTGTGACCTGTGGAATGGAGAAAGGTTTGAGACACAGAAAACGCAAAGTGCAGAACTAATAGGGCTGAACTCTGCCCACATTTCACAGAAGCAATTGAATGATGTGAGCTGTTGGCATATAACACTCTCTGAAATGTGCTTCTAATGCCCTTCTTGTCTGAAAAGTCATGTTGGCTTACTGTTTCCTCTAGTTGTCATGCAAGCTAATTAGTACATTGGGTTGATAGTTTGTCCGAATGTAGAAGGAGTTTTAAGATAAGTTGCTTGTTAGATCGAGGTAGGGTAGTAGACAACTGTATGTAGGGAAAATAACAAAGTTATTTACATTCACTGGAAACCTCATACAGCTTATAACCTCAAACTCTGTTTTGTTTTCTAGGATCAATTCTGGAAACCTGTGGAGAACACTTAGAGACTCTGATAATACCCCCATCTTAAGACATCCCTGGAGTAAATCTCATTGCCAAGAAAACCTTCTGAGTGTTCTTGGAATAGATGCAAATCAAAAGGTAATTGAACAGTGATTTGCCAGTGTGGCAGCATAAACACTTGGTTAGGAGTCTGGTCCTCTCTCAGCTATACATGCAGATGCATGAGGGACTAGATCTGGGTGAGTCAAAAAGTTTTTTTTACAGAGAGCTTTTTAAAGTGATAGTTTAGTGTTTCCTCATATTTATGTGCAAGTAACCATGAAATTGTGCAGGATTGAACTTTGATTGTCTTTACATTGAACTCTCCCCTACATAGTGCCCTGTTGTTAGATGGTATTTTGTTATAGATGGAGAATTAGCTTTCAGGTGTGTGTGCAGTAGGACTGTTTACTTTTTTTGCTCAGAGTATGAGAAAACTGTTAGCCTCTAATATCTTTCCGTTACGTGAAAATTAGACTTGAATCAGGGAGTCTGTTAAAGTAATTACTGGATGTTTTTACTGTATAGGAACTGAAAGTGTGTTCAGCTTCCCTTTTCCTCAGATTATTCCTCTGTCTGCTTTTGCAAGGCTTGAGGGAGAATATGTTTTAAATTGAATTGAGACCAAACCAACAGTGTTGAAAGATCTCAAATAAGAATGTCTCTGTTTAATCTCTTGTTTTGAGAAGGTGAAATTGTCTCAGATGATTAAGTATTCAGTTATTTAGTTGGGATCAATTAGTCACAAGTAATTTTCAGAAATAACTGTTTCAGTTGATATGTGATTGCTGAAGCATGGGGTTGGCAAGCTACTGATTTTTTGGGCATATTTGACTTTTCATGCAAGTTATATACAAACAGAACGACAGTGCTGAAGGTAGAAGACCTATTCTGCACTTGTAAGTCACTTTTACAGAATTGTGATTTAACAGAGAGAGAATGGGAGACATTTCTCCAACACAATTAAACTCCCATTCTGTTCCTTTCTAGACCACAGATACACCAGCATTAAATCAATGCCCAGGCAGCTTAAAGTTAAATCATTACTTCTTTTCTGTTACAGGAAAATTACATTGCTTTTAAAAATACTGATAAGGGTATATTTCTCAGCAATGTTTTGGCATTAATTAAGGCTAATTTTAACTGGAAATGGCTTTTTTATTAATGGGAGTCACAAATAGATTCATGTGAGTAGGTAGAACTGGTTTTAGCCTAATGCAAAGGGGAACACATGATGAAACACAGCTTCAGAAAGTAAAATTTAGTGGTGGTTGTTATTTGAGGGAAACTTCTCTTTAGGTTATATACTTTGAGATCAGATAGAAATGTATAAATAAATTCATAAATAAAATGTTTTTTTAAGGACATTTCAGAGAACCAGGATGATATTTTTGAGGAATCAAATGTCAAAAATAATGATGACTTCAGATTTGATGGATTCAGTATCAATGACTGCAAAGCATTGATCCAGACCAAGGTAAGAATTGCTCTGAAAGAACTACAGAGTGTATTTTACATGTTCCTCTCTGCTGTAGCCAGCTGTTCTAGCATATGTCTTCATGTAATTGTTTGGTCCTGGTGTAATTATTTGGATATGGAGTTGTTTTTTGCTCTTTGAAACCTCTCTGACAGCTTTAGAAAAGGTACCTGGGCACTTGTTTGTTTCTTGCTAAAGCAATGCAAGTTGGAATGAAAATTATGTTGTTCTCCATTGTTGTAAAACACCTCAGTCTCATTCTGTTTTTTTAACAAAATATTTTGGAGGAATATTCTTCATCCAAGGTCCCTTCCCCAGTGGAGAATAAGCTTGAGCACTGTTGTTGCTGTGGACACAGACAGTCTGAGGCACACTTCCATTGCTCTGTTTCATTCTATTTACTGCAATGGACAGTGAAGGTGTGTAACTGCTCTGGGAACCTTGTACATAAGAGATGATAGGCTGGAGATTTCAGAAATAAAGAACTAAAAGAGACTGTCCAGCTCATTCCTTCATAGATCAGTTCTGCTTTCTTAATTGAGTACGTGAGGGAGGGATCACAGTGGCTGAATCACACTTGGAAAGTGTAAACTATAGAGACAGGGTTTAGACAAAGGAGAAGTGGTTTAAAATAGATGAAGAAAAAGTGAAAGGAATCATGATACAAAGTTAAGGTAACTGGGCAAATTTTTTTCTGGAACAGACTTGCATTTTGGGGTCTGAGAGTAAAATTCGTTACAAAACATATGTTGCCATCTAATTTTAAGAAAGTAAAATCATATAATGGGATGTTTTCCACTTATCTTCCTAGCTGTGTCCCTTTCCCCCCCATGCTAATTTTATTTTTATGAACATTTATAAAAGTTAAGTTGAAATATGCAAAGTGATTAACTTTCTGTAGGATGGAAAAAATTAACTTCAGTTTTCTTTTTCACTCAGCTTTCTGTATCATCAGATTCCAGACATGGTCATCTTTTCACCTGTAACCTCTTTTTGAAAACCACACCATCAAATGAAAACACACAGTATATAAAAATCCCAAGGAAGAAGCACCTTTTCACTACAAACAACCTAAAAATGAAATTTTTCAGTAGTGATGTTTGTTGAACTAAATGCACTTTTAAACCTCTTGTTTTGTTTTGTTTTTGAACTGAATGCAGTTTACCTTAATTTTGTTACTGACTTGGTACTACAGACTACAGCTGTTCTTTAGGAAAGTGACGTATTGCTGTATATGAGGTACCTAAAGTCACATTATTAGAAGAGATTTCTCCTCTTTAGCTGTGAAGTTAAAGGTGTAACTTTGTCCTGCTAAGTTTTTCTGCAGAGTTGTGTCTCTTACAGTAAATGCTGCAGCTGCTATCACACCTTAAAAGATACTCTGTTGGAGTCTCCTGAACTACTGACCTTTCAAGCCTTAATGCTTCTTCAGTCAAAAACTTCCTTTCCCTGCCAAAATCTACACACAGCTCAGGTGTGTTGTAATGTGTGCCCTGTCACCATCTCTGCTCATACTTGGTCCAGTTCAGATCAGCTGAGATCTGCTGCTTTGCCACTGCTGGATGTAATGAGAGGAGCCTCCTACATCTGGGGTCTTCCACTGGGATTTAGGAAAATAAAACTCTGTTAACTTCTGTCTGGTAAAGCCTGCTGTGGTGATAGGGGTGGGGGCAGTGAAATGTTTTGTCCTGGCATTGGTTTCTGACTGAAATAAATCACCTCGTTGAAGCTGATTGTAACAGGACTTGTTGGATTCATTCAGCCACACTTACACCACACATAACCTGCTTGTTAAAGCTGAGCAGTGTTGTAGTTCGGGACTTGCACTGCACAAAAATGCTGTAAATTGCTGCTCTTTTAAAATTTTATAGTAACTATCGACTGTTGCCCGTCTTCCTGCAGCTTGGGTGCCACAGGGGATGCACTTCACTGTCATTCAGAGAATCCATGGTGCTCCCCTGCCAACTGCAACAGCTTTATTTATGCATTGGTAGTAATTTTTACACAAGTTACTAATCTATTTGCTGCTTTGGCCATATGAAAATTTTATATGGCTTTTTGTTTTAAAGACTTGCTAAGCACTGCAAGTGATGTTTTACGTGTAAAAAGCTGGGAACAAACTTGGGTGTTCCAAAACTAAGTCAGTTAATTATTTAATAATGTGCCTATTCTCTTCTTAGAATTAAAAATATTATAAAGCACTGACAGACTTCAACCCTTAACCTAGTCAACTGTTCAGCAGTGACATTATAATTGCTGTAATAACTTTAGTAATGCTTATGATACCTTCGTGCTATTAGCATGGGATTAGCTGTGCACTGGCTACTCAGTAAGTGGAGCAGAGCATTTGGAAAAGTGCTGTTTGAAAGTGGCTCTGCAGCTTCCCTGGCCTTGGAGGGAGTTCTGCAATGCCAGCCTGGAAACTCCATGTGGATAGAAGAGCAGGGTTAACTTCTTCAGTAAACACTGGATTTCAATTCATTTTCCATTTCAATTGTATTCTTTCAGAGCACCTAAATATGTATTAAATAGGTTGTAGTCATAAGCTCACAAAAATAATAAATTGCCAAAAAAGGGTGAATGAATAGTTGGGGTTGGTAATTATTAAAATTAATTATAAGACTAAAATCCCACTTTTTTTGCTTTCAGACAAGCGGGGCTCTGCAGAGGGGCTTGAAGGGGCAACCTGTAGTGTGTGTAGCACTCGCTGATGCACCGGAGCCCAGACCCTCTTTCCCTCTGGGCTTTCAAGTTTGCCTTTGCTTTTGCTAACATTGGATAAAAGTACTGAAGAATGTTTTGCACTGTTACTCTGGGAAAAGGATGAATACATCATCTCTCCCTCATAGTACCAGGTTTTACAGCCCTGTACAAGGTACAGAATGGAAATGAAAAAAGGTTCAGCCCTTATGATTCACTGGGATAAAAAAGCTACTGGGGTTCCAAAGGTGAGAGGCTCCGCCTTTCAAGGTCTTTCCCTTTTGGGCAGATGCTTTGAGCCACCTGAGCCCTAACTGCTGCATAAGAGAACTGAGAGACCTCTTAACTCCTGTTTCTAGCCTGAGATTAATGAGTTCACCTCTTCTAGGGAAAAGAGCAGCAAAATTCAAATTACAAAGTAATTCAATTCTGCTTCAAGGCTGTGGAGTCCTGGCAGCCCCCCAGCCCTCATCAGAATTTGGACACGATCTGTGTATTTGGTGGCACCCACAAAGAGAAAACTGGACTCAAGTGACAAGAGATCACTTTCACAAACCAAAGTGTAGCCAACCACCATCAGGCACACTGCGTAGCAAACAGCGGCCTTGCCTTCTGCAGTTATCCTGGGAAACAAGGGGTGCCGGAAACCCCTCTGGCGTGTTTTGCACAAATAGTGGCTGTTGATTTCCTTTAGTCATTTCCTTGTTCCTGCCATCCCCGGCACCCGGCAGAACGTGCCAGCAACAGCCGCGCACCCGGAGTGCACGGCTGCACCCAGAGGCACCAAGGGCCTGTGCTGTGAAAATGGTGCAGGGAGGATATAAAACTTTGTGTCTTAGTACGTTTTAAGCTACGATTTTCATCATTTCTCATCTTAGTTGTGAGCTCTCAGCTGTGAAATCCTGAGTTTTGATGAACTAGACATGTTACTGTGCTCTGTGTTTGCGGAAAGCAAATACCACAGATTTCTGACATTTGCTTAGGATTTTGAAAAGGTGAAAACTAGAGAAAGGCAAGAGTTTTGGACAGCAGAGCTAGACAGGAATGCCTCTTTCCTCTGCTGAGATTAGAGGGAAATATGCCCATAGAACAAAGTTTTACAAAGTTCCAATCAGTGATGTAATTACTGAAATGCTTCCTTTGTGGAAGGAATGCTGCAAACAGCTTTGCAAAAAAACCCAAAAAACAAACTTAATTGTGAAAGACTGAAAATTTTTCAACGCATATTCTAAAATGTGGAATTTAATTAATATTAACAATAAAAAGAGATTAAAAAGGAGGAGAGACATTCAGACCCCAGAATAGTTTCTAAGTATACCATTAAGTACACTGTTGGTTGCATATAGAGAAGATGGAGTGAAAAACAAACAAAAGAAATCTTGTAAAAGCTTAACAGTTTTTTTCAAAATGCAGACTCATCTAAAAAGATCAGTTTTCATAGTTTAAAAAATGGGACTTCCTGGAGTACTCCTACTCCAGTTAAGACGACAGAGGGAATTTGGCTAAAAATGAGTTCAATTCAAATTAATTGTTAAATCCCAAACTTCTTTGTGGATATGAGTTTAACTTTCCAGATCCACTCTGGAATATTTAAAGAGAAGCAGCAATGCAGCCAGCAGATGCAGCAGGCTTACTGCAGTCACATCCAGAAGTTTCTGCTTCTTCTACTGAAAAATGGGTGAGAACCTCCAAAATTGCCATCCCATGACACAGTCTGGGTGCCAGAGCATAGCCAGTGTAGCTGTAGCTTAGTGCTCTGCTGGGATAAGCGGGGTCCTAATGAGAGGAAAAATGTATGGAATGAAGTTGCAACATTCTTTTCTTTTTCAATTCAGGCGAGCTGTGAATGCTGGGCAAACCCTGAAATGCCAGAAATCTTCCAGCTTCCCTGAACATCTGCTTTAATAACACACACTTCTACAGACACACTTCTGTGACTTCACACAACTTAATTCTTCACTTCTAATATTGGTTTTTAGTAACTCAAAATTACAACTCATCTTCCTCTCAGAACTAACAGATAGGCTATTTTGTGTGTTTTACTCTTGCTTGAGCTGGGAAATTAGTCTTTTTAAGTGTCCCTTCCTGCACACAGAACACAGAGCTGGACAGAGCACTCCGGGTAGCACCAACATGTCCCCAGGCATGTTTGAAGCAGCTTTGCACTGAGCTGAGCTGCTCTGCAGTTTTAAGCTCAGATCTTTCAGTGTGGCTAAAATCTATAAAAGTGTATGGAACCCTACACTACCTCTAAAGAATCTCAGCTTGACCCAAAAGCAATACTTCAGAAACATTTTCCTAAAAGACTGAACTGCAGCACCCCCTCATAAGGCAGCGTTTTCTACTGCCACTGGCACAAGCTCAGCTCTGTGCTGCAGCATCTGCAGTGCCCTCCTCAGTAACAAGTCAGTCACAATGGCATGGTGGTCACAAAACCAGGTTTCTGTGAAGTTCATTCTAGACATGTTTTTCACCCTCTGGTCAGTAGGCTCCAGGACAAAAGGCAGGAAGAATTCCTGGTCTGTAAGCAGCAGCCAGTGCAGTCTCATTAATCAAATGATGAGATTGTTCATAACCAGATTGGATGGGGCTTTTGAGCCATGGGCAGGGACACTTTCCACTTGACCAGGCTGCTGGAGAGTGCTCTGTTATGCCTCAATGCATATATGAACATTTTTACCCCTTAAAATGGAAGGTCCTCCTTCATGTAACTCTTACAGTGGCACATTAATAGGTTCCTCTCAATTTAAACCCTTAAAAATGAGGGAAAACTGGGATTCTGCCTCAGTTTAAACCTTGAAATTCATTGCAGAAGAGTCAGGATCTCACTGTAGAGCTCCACAACAGGAAGGGGATGGAAACCTTTAAACCTGGAGCCGCTGGTTTAATTTGTACACACAGCCTTTCGCTAGCCCAGAGTGGCAGGGTTTTTGTCCCAGCCTGACAAGCACACAAGGTTTAAGTGTCAACAGTATGTGCATCAAGGACACTCGTATCTGACACTTGCTTTCAAGCTTGGCAACCCCTGAGGGGACACTAAGAACTGCAGGGGCTGGGAAGACTACACAGGGCAGTGGAGACAAAACCCAGGGGACAGCTAAGTGCTAAAAACGTGTCATCTGCTCCCAACAGAATCCCCCCTCCTGCTCCATTGATCATAAAAACACTCTGTGGGCCATCCCCTGTTTGGTGGGGATGCACAAAGAGGACCCGATGGTGAAGGAGTTAGTCAAAACTCAGAGCTAATAACAGCCAGAGCAGACAAAGCAGGACTTAAATATTAATAGCTAAAGTACACAAAGCCTACTGTAACAATGTTATTAGAACATGACAAATTCCAAACTACAGACTTGGGCAAAGCAGGCCGGGAGGGTGCAATGCTGTGCAAGACAAGGGCCACTTAGCACTGAAACACCAAAACCCACCAAATCAGTAAAAAGCATGAAGACCCCAGACCTTAATATTTTCATTGGTCTGAATCATTATTATTGTATAGGTATAACTGCCCAGGAATTTCAGTGTTCAGGCTCCGTCTTTGGAGGCACCCAGCTTGAGCTGTGGTGCTTCCCTAAGGGAATCCTTATCCTTCAGGTTATGTAGAAACCTCAAGTGGAACCCTGTTATGGTGCCTGGCACATGTGATTTCCATAGAGGTTCATAATTTCTGGGGAGAAAGGGCAGGAAGAGGCAAAAAGATACAAAATCCTAGAGAAAATGTTAGATAGTTGTGAATGGGAGACCAAAAAAAGGGTAGCAAGGTGCAACACTTGTTTTGTTTTTAAAACAGTCAAATACCAAGTCTTCAAAATATAAACGGTTAAACTGCAAAACTGTGGCTTTTATTTCCAAACATACAATAAATAGGTCCACCACAACTAGCCTCTAACTTCATTTTACATGGAAGGATTTTAAAATTAGTTTGTGCATATTTAAAAATTAAACTTCCCTTTGCACATAATTCCATACATAACCGAACTGCATTACACACCAGCTCATGGTCTTGGCACTGTGACACAAGCAACCAATTAGAAACAGAGCTTTGTAGCAAGGACTTGAACAAAAATTGCATTTTGAATTGTTGATAAAACATTTACCAACAGTTTAATCTTTCTCTGCAGTATACAAAAACCTTTAGTATGTAAATGTTGAAAAGTGAGTTTTCTTCTGTTCTGTTTCAGTAGGTGCTGCAAGGTAAGTGGATTTATTAAGTGTTCACTATTTGCTACATGATACGATTTTCATACCAAAATATCTTTACTGCATAGTAACACTCCATATTTTTAAATGCAAAAAGAAATTAGATGCAGTCTTTTTATTTTATCCCTCATCACTGAATTTAAAGACTTTTTTAACCACAACTCTGTTTCATCACAGTGCAGAAGGCCCTTAATATTTCAAGGATTTATTCAGTCATATTTTTAATACAAAAGTAAGAGGCTGAGGAAAAGCCAGAGTAGTCTATACACAATGCACAATCTGTGTACATTCTGAAGCTGTACCTCTTCAAGAACTATTTATACACTCTTCAAACAAATCCCTTTATCCAGCAATTCAAAATACTTTAGATCAGAAGTTTTATATTAGAATCAATACAATATATGCATATAAATACATTTATACCCTTCGGTTGCTAAACAACCCAGATGGCTGCAAAGGATGTGACCTGAAATGGTTCTCCACTGGCTTGGGATACCAAATTATATCGGCAGCTAACTGTTAACCAAGAGAGTCACAGTAAAAAAGGGAGATCTTTGCACAAGGTAGGTGTGCCACAGCATCAGTTAAGACTAGAAATACCAGGTGACACCCTGGCCCCTTCAGTAGGGCCAGGATTTCAACTTCTGTGAGATGCAACATAGAGGCAACATTTTTTTCCTCTGCCGATGCTCAGTTCGTGAAAAGTCTCAGCAGAACAACAAAAACCCCAAAAATACAAACAAATCAAAGCAAAGCTTTTACAACTGCAAATTTTCAAGACAGGTGCTGCAGCTTTCAAGAAGAAAGTAAAAGTTTTATCACTTAAAAAAACCAAGGAGAAAAAAAAAAACCAAACCAAAAAGTAATGTGCAAGTGTGTAATTCAGAAGACGGTAGCAGGGATGGACATAGACCTCAGTTCAGGCTGAGACACAGTATCCAAACTGTCTCATGGAAAAACAGTTCTCACTGCAAATCTCGTCTTCAGCTAATGAGTGTGTTTATATATCCTTATTCACACACCTGCCACACGTGCCCCTCTTTCCCCAGCACAGTCTGGGGCAGCAGCACGGATGGTTCCAAGGCCCAGGTGGCCCCGGCGCCGCATCCCTGCGGTGGTCAGACCCGGAGCTCTCCCGGACACAGCTGCACGGCAGGACTGAGTCATCGGCACTGACTCACCCACGGGTGTTCCAGGAGCACTCAGAGCAGTGTCGCAACAAGTGTTCTCAGCTTTGTTTCTTAAAGGACACAGAAATGGTTGACTCTCTGAGTATCCTCCAAAGGTGCTAGAGGTTTTTAAGTTTGAAGCGTTCCTTCCCGCAATGCCAGGTATACAAATGTGTATCTTTTTAAATAATATTGCACATAAAAATCATCTTAAAACATTGTAGTGAAAGCAGGGTTGGAGGACAGTGTTTTCCAAAACAGAATAAAAAGCTACCTGTACATAGTAAGTTTTAATTTAAAGAACGCCAAGATTATTCAAAATCTAAGCACATAATACTGACAGAAAAATGTTAAATTTCACAATCTACATATAAATTACACTTGTAAATACTTAAAAGTTTTTAAACATTGAATACCCTTGATTTCACAAATCAGCTAGGTCACTGTCAAAGGATCAGCTTAATGAGTTAGAAGTACTTTCCCCCAGGAAAAAAAAAAAGGAAACAAAAAGATCTGCAGTCTTAGATGAAGCACTGGAAAGAGTTAAAGCATTTCAGCTCAGAGGTAGTGCTAAACACATCCAACTATAAGTCCATTATATTTGAACTATGATGAAATAACGTAGTAAAATGTAGAAAGACTATAAAATTTACAAAAATAAATAGTTCTGAATGCTTTAGAAAATGCAAGAGACTTTGCTGGTAAGTATCTTGATCTGCTTTTCTGACCAAAAGAAAGCAAAGCGTGTCTCATTTTTAAAATATACCCATCTCTAGTAATGTGTCTGCAATCCACACGATCTAACTCTGCAACTTGACGGATGCCAACTTGGCATAGACTCTGATATTAAAAATAAAGTGGAGGCTTTGTAAAAGATCATCTCATATGAAATTTGCTTTGCATGTAAATTCTTCTGTCAAATTAAAAATTGCACATAAAAAAGTTTATTGAAAGAGGCATGAGGGGTGATGAGGGTATGTGCCTATTGTTCCACATACACCCTGGAAGGAAAATGATGATTGCACAGTTCTGATAAATAAATATTTCTTTTTTTAAAAAAATCTGCCACTTTTTTGGTTTTTAAGTTTTGGAATTATTTAGAAAATTCTAGTACAGACAAATTGTTATTTAGTTTTTGTCTTAAAGAACTCTTTACAACTTTTCCAGTGGCTTTTATCCTGAAACCAAATGAAAGTGGCAGTTAAAAAGTATCTTTGGGTAAAACAAGTATCAGGATCCAACCAGAATTTCCATGATGTGGTCCAGCTCACTGAGATCTGTTCTACATATCTGAATGTTGCTTGCTGAAGAAGAATTACAAGATGGAAAGGTTTTCAATGGTTCTTCTGTAGCAAGAGATGGTGATCTGGGCGGCATTAGTGGAGGGCAACAGAAGTCTGAATCATACATTGAAGTGTCAATATCTTCGAAAATGTCATCTATTGCCAAATCCTTCAAGTAACTAGTTGAATTTGAAATCTCAAAGGAACCAAATACACATTCAGCTCCCTTCAAATCCTGCCTATCATCTTCTAGTTTCAGACCAGTATTCTCTGGAAACTTTGGCTGGTCATCTCCAGTAGGAACCAGACAAGTAGGAGGGCTTATATCTTCTACAAAGTCTAAATCCTTCAGAATAGATGAAATGGCAGACGACATGTCATCATCTGAAACTATCAGCAGGCTGTTTTCAATCGGGTCTTCGACAGACCGCAAGTCGCAACAGTTGGACTCTTGCTGACTAATACCTGAAGGCAACTGAAGAGAAATCCCAGATGACTCCATCCCTGGGTAGCTGTGAGAACTAGGAGCAATGCCAGGGCAGATGTTAACTGGCTGCTGGTTACTCTCTTGTCTCATTTCCTCTTGAATTTGCCGCACGGTGTTGGCGATGAGGACAGAGCGGTGCAAGTTCGGTTCCACCAGCATTTTGTACGTCTGTAACTTGGTGAGGCACATGTTGAGCACCAACTGCCTCTTAAGTGGATAGGGCAGACTTCGACTGGAATCAAAGGCACTCGAGAGACCAGCCATGTTCTCCTCATAGTCACTCAGTTTGCGCTTTAGACCTCTCCCCAACATGAACCTGGAAGAGAGAAATTGTGAGTTAACCTTGGGCAAGATTATCACCTCTACAGACAATTCTGAAACCCCTGTATTGGTTAACTTAAGACTCTGATGTTATACAACATCAAGAGACAGAATGAAATCCTACTCAGTACTACTTCCATGGAAAAGATGCACCTTCCAGCTATATTGTTTCACAGCAACTTTTTCTTTTTAAACAGAAAATATGGAAGAAATAGAGTAATTCTTTTTTTAAAAAGCTATATACCTCTAAGTTTTGTGTTTAAGGTTTACTTTTAATTCCACTATGAGAATATGAATTTAATAATTTAAAATCTTTAATAGGTGAGCTTTTGGCCTCCTATCCATTTAAATTATATAGTGTACAAAAATTCATAAATGAGAAATATCTGAATGTCTATGTGAAATAAAACAGATGCTTACACTACGCATCATAACAACTATACAGAATATTTCACCATTTTCATTTTAATATTTGTTCCTAGGTATAGTAGTTAATATTTCAAAGATGGTTTTCAACACCTATTTTTATGTCATTAAGGTATTTGTGATGTCTTGCTCAGTGTCTCTTGAGAACTCTCCATAGAACTAATTTTTCTTCTTTTTCTTTGGTGACTTAAAGTTGTTTGACTATAGTTGAACCACCCAGCAAGACCAATAGCAGGGCCTCCCATGGGATCCTTATATCCATTCCATAGCTGAGTAGTTTGGCTAAATGGTGTAAGGAATCTGGCTGAGCCACTGAGCTCACAGAGCGACAATCAGTGCTCACAGCTGCTGGTTCACAAACTGCTACTGACTTCACACTAAGGACATTAGGGAGGAGGCTATCAAATGACATTTTAAAAGTAACCAATTTTGGTAAACCAAAGAAAAGAAATAGAATTTAGTTGCTTTCAGTCTGCTTTGTGTGCTCTTGCATTGAAATACGGTGGGTCTAGAACACTGTGGTACAAAAAACTGTACACTCACACCCCCCTAAAATACAAGCAATCCAAACAAATATCTGCTCGTGTACTTTGCAATTACCATTCCAAATCTAAAGTGTTTCATTAGAGACAACAAGCACTATGCAATGACTTGTATAGAACACAGAAAAAGATGTATACCGTGCACAGGAAACACTGGTAAAATCTTGGTTACACACAATGCTGACACCTCACTGCCAAACAATTTAAAAAAATTAAGCAATCATAAATTAGACACCCAGTGGCAGATTAAGGGCAGATCCTTCATACACAATGATCCAGACCCTGCACGCTGCCGAGGGCCTCCCAACTTCCTTTTCATGTGAGCACTGGCTACTGCCAGCAACAGCTCAGCTGATGGCCGCAGCTGCCAGCTGCTAGCCTGTTGCTAGACTTTTGGGGACAAGGAGAAGGCAGCAGGATAAAGCCTCTTTTACTTTCAGGATTTCTCCAGATTTGCAGGAAGCACTGCAGGGCTCCGTGGCTGCATCCATCTGCCTCGACAAGGCTGTTGGAGAACTCAGCTCCTCTGCAGGAACAGAAAAGCAAGCAAGCAGTGCCTCCTCCTCAGTAACACACAAGAGAAACCAGACAGCTGCCACAGGAGTTTAGGTTTGAGACTTCTAAATTGTACACTTCTTTTTTTTTTTTTTTAAGGGACATACCTGGATGAAATTCAACTTTTCCTGAGAATGCATTTCTACTTAACAGGCCTATTTTAAGTTCACTAATACCTGCACTCTTGAAACAAAAACAACAACAACAAAACCTCACCTTTAATTACTCGTAATTTTACCAGTGCTGTGCTTTTAAACTTTGGAAGTCTGGTTTTTTTTCTGAAGTTTTCTGCTAAACTGCCACAGTACCAGCTGAATCTCTTTAAAAACCAGAAGGTGTCTGGATGTGGTGTGCCTGTTCACCCAGGTCATCTTCCCACACTGATCACGTATCGCTCCCTCATTCCAGCACCCCATTTAGAGCAGACAGAACCAGCCAGTACTAAGCACTCCATGACAAACAAAATCAGAAGAAATCTGGATACAAAGTTCAGGCACCAAATATAATAACAAAGTATTCGGGGGAATCAGTGTGTGTGTCAGGCATCCTCAAACTACTGACAACACTGTCAGTAACTGATAATTTTTGACACAATCTATGGAAAATCACAATTACGCAGGACAAGTTAACTGTTGCTAAATATGCCAACCTTCATCATGAAAAAATCAGTGCCTGCAAATCATAGAAAACTCACAATAAAATTGTTAACTCTCCATTTTAAGTAGCATTTAAATGTTCTGCACTACCTAAAGCACTATCTCATAACATTACTATAAGATAGCTATTTATTCACTAAGTACCATTGTTCACATACACTGCATACTAGGGTTTTTTTTTTTCCTCTCCATTAATTAAAGCAAACCAAAATTCACACTCATAAGGGAACGAAATTACAGTCATATAGGAAACAGTAATTCTGACATTTCATACATTCAGAATGCTTGGATTTGATAATTTACTGCTTTTAATATTTCTAAAAAAATATATATTTATGCTTTGTTTAACACACAGGACATACTATTTTTATCTATTTGAATTATATAAATAATGTTAATTTCTTACATCTCAAAAACGTGCTAGTATTTAAATTCTGTAAGCAAGCTTAAAGAGCAAGCAAACTAGCATATGCAAGGATGTATAATTACACAAAAACAACTTAAAATGACGTTTGACTTTTCAATTCAAACAGTAGCCTAGTTAGACTAAATACTTCATGCTCATATAGGCAGACACCCTTCTTTTCATTGCTCAAATTTCCTTCATAAAATTTGTCTCAGAGCATTCTAGAAATATGTAACAATGCTTGAGTTGACAGCACTCGGCCAGAAAAATGAAGTGCAAGAAACATAATTTGCTCCAACTTCAAAATGTTTCTACTTAACATACTCCCCACTCTCTAGATGTCAAAGATGTTTTTTTTTGAAATACACAAACATGACACTACCTTATGTATAAAATTTCTGTCTGTTTAACATGATTTTTTCCTAATTGCAAGGATCCCTAACTTTCCCTCCAGGAGCTAGATGACTTCAGAGGCTGCACAAAAATTTGGAAAAGGCTAATAAAAACCAGAGTACCATTGGTACAGTGGATTTAAAAATGACTAGTGCCATCGTTGCTACAGGAGACATTAAATTTCAGTTCTTGTCAAACACACTCAGCTGCTGACCTACAAAAGACACAAAGCCCCTTTGTTACCAGCTAATCTACATTTTATCAGGCCTTTTGCTTTACTTTCTAACACAAGAATTTTTGACAGGGTCAGATCCTTAACAAACTACTCCGTATTTTTTAAGCAGCTTGTCCTTTTGTAGCACTGTGCAGACATCACATCCCAATCCCAAAATTCATGCTCTCAAATGCTCTCTTTGACAGCATTACTTTGCAACAGAAGATGCTGATCACATTATTTAGTTATGCAACGCTCACCCCACTTCAATTTTGGGTAGTAAGGAGAGCAAACACACACAACCCCACACTGCCATGCCCAGAGCACGAGCGGCTGCTGCACAGTGTCAGCCCTTCCATCAGCTGACACAACAGCACAGCCAGTTCACAGCAGCACAATCTGGGCACACCAAAGTACAAAGAGTCTGTAGAAACTGCACTCTTCCTTACTCCAGCCCAATTCCTGGAACCTACTCCGATCTCAAAAAAAAAAATGGATCAAGTAACAGGATTTTGGAACGTGCCAATCTGATAACTCTGTAATTTGTAAGTAAATAAAATGAACAAAAATTAAAAGTTTATGCCAACTTCAAATGTGAGGTCTGTACATTGCTGTTCAATTATAAAAGCAGCAAGCTGCAAGTCACCCTTTTCTTGAAGCCTGAAAAAGTTCCACAACCAAATTTTCTTTTGAGTTCAGATGATCTATTTTAGAATCTTTTGTCGTGAAAAAAAAACAGAACAATGAGGAACAACACATCTCAATAACTTTTTTTCTGGAATTTTCTCATCTTCTCTGATTATTGTAATGCAAACTGAGCCACAGGCCATTTATGGCAGAATGCTTTTTTAATTAAAATTTTCTTGCAGATACAGAGAAAAGGACGCAGAGTGAACTCAATATTTAGGAGTACCAAACTCTCTATTCACATTACTGAACTACAGTGGAGCCTGTATGTAGAAATTCTGTCCCTGACAGCATATTCCTCAGTTTCTTCCAGTCCTCCATGGAGGACATTTCATAGAAACTCCGCCCTGCTAAGATGGGAAGAAGCATCCATGCCCTGTAATCCTACACCGCACCGGGGTTTGAAAAAACTTGGGAGGGAAGAGGCACGTCCCTGGTTGGCAAATCCACGCAGAATACCAAACAAACAGGCCTGGCCAGGGTGCAGCTTCTCAGAAGAAACATTCCACGCTACCAAGAAAAATTCACATTGCGACGTGCCGTGGACAATACAGGGCTCGTGCCACCATTTCAGCTCCATCTGTCACAGGGTCTGATAGCGCAGCACAGCTGCCACTGGCACATGGTTGGAAAGTACAGCTGGAAACAGTCTCAAGGAATAACGAAACGTGAAAACCTTCCATTACTTCTGTCTGAACAAACTACTACTTAAAAACTTTTTTGGAAGATGAGGAAGAACTGAAGAGCAAGTTAAACAATGTTTAGAACTCAGAACCTCACACAGCTTAAATTTTCAGCAGAGAAAAGCTTCAAAAATAATGAGTATATAAAACATGACTGCCATGGTTAGTATTGTGTGAACATGAACTTTCCACGCACAAAACAAGCACTGTAGTCAACTACACAGGAGTTATTACTTTACCATTAAATAATATGTTCAAATAGCAAGATCTTCAATAAAGTACCTGGCCTTCACCATACAGATAAAAATAATTTAATTGATAGTGGTCCCTTTTGGCTTTTCTTTTTAGAACACTACTAAATTCAGACTTGCTTGACCCTTTCCATGCAGCCACATTGTTTCATTTTTCAGCCCAAGACTGTCTCAAAGTGAAATATTACTTTTTCTCGTGGGACAGAAATACCAGCTCTGCAGAGATGTAAGCACCTCGTGAGTGAAAGCTGCCTGTCTAGTTTTTAGTAACGCAACTTATGTATTAAAATCAAAATTAGAGACTCCTTGCTGTTGTAATTTGGTCAATTCCCTTTCAAAGTCTCCTTTGTCTCATAACTGTAGAAGCCATGTAACAGTAAACACAGGTAGAAGTCTCTCTGGATTGTAGACTTGTGTTAGTGGCTGACCCAGGCTGGCTGATAACCTGACGTCCTGCTCTGCCCTCTCTTCCACGGACACATCTCACAAGCACACATCTATCTGCAGGAAGTGCAAAGGAAGACAAACATCCCAACAGTTACGGTTACTTCCCAGAATTATTTGATGTATGCTGCATACTGTTTTTAAGGATAACCCTTCCCCTACCTGACACACATCTTAGCTTAGGCAACGCAACTTCATGAATAATTTTAATTAAGTGGCGGACTGGCTATTGACTCGTATACCATATTTATCCACGTATATCCACGAATATCCAGCTGCACAAGAAAATGGGAAGGCTGAAGGTACAGCGAACAGACAGAGCACAAATCCCTTCCTCCCATCCGGACTTAGCACTGATCACTTGAACATGACTTACGTAACACAGTAAGCTGTCAGACCACACAGAACAGTGCATCTGATCTGGTGTCCTCAGCAAGTGCTGGAGGTCCCCACAACATCACATCTTGGCTGCTAGCAAAAATTCAGAGGAAGCGAGGGAAGGAGGATTTAAACACCTTAGAAAACACCCAAACTAAAAAGTAATTTGGGCCTGGAGACAACTTTCAAATATATGAAAATGTATTCAAGTCCACTGCCTCCCCACCCCCCTCAGCCCTGCCCCAGTTTAGCCAGGATGAGTAACTGCTGGAGAAGGCACAAGTGACTAAAAGTGTGCATACAGGGAGGAGTGCAGTCCTACCACCTTACTCCCATACCAAAACTCCTATGCAACAACTTCTTCACAGGAGTTAGAAATGACCAGAAAATAGCTGCTCAAAGAGAGGAGAATTAATGTCAACTTCTTGATCAACAAATCCTGACCTATAATACACCCATGTCTGTTACCAGTAAAGCAACTGAAACACAGAAGCAAGATATGCTACTGTTCAGACTCAAGAAATCCCAACAAAACCAATATACAAACCCAAAACCAAACAAACACACACCAACCCTGAAAACAAAACAGAAAAACCCCCACACCCAAGGATTTTCCCCACATTTTGAAAATAAGAGTAGGCTGAATAACATTCATTAAGTATAGAAAAGGAATGAGAAGAAGATCGAGTTTAGCACAGAATTAATCTGGAATTCATAACGTTCCCAGTGTCACTCACTATTTGTGGAAGTAGAGAATAAACCTGTATCATACACAAATATTTTAGGAGCTGAAATGAGGTTTATGAAGCACTTTGTAGTAAGTTTTACCTTGATTTCAACGTTAGTTTGAAACCTCCAATCTGTTTGAAACCACACAATCTGTTTGTTATGTCTAATGAGATCTGGAAAATTCCTAAGGACATCTTCCTGAGTTCCTTACTCCCATTTTATTACATAAAGCACTGGTAAGAACTTTGCTTTACCAACTGTGGCAACTAAGTTTCAGAGCATAGAAGTTTCCTCTGGAGAAGGAATTCCTCTGTTAGGATGTGTACCTTCCACAGCTAAAACGAGTGGATCCAGGCTGTTTGCAACAGTAGATGAACCATATTCTCAGCAGCTGATATCTGACACTGGAGGCTGAGAGAGAGCTGCTGAGGGAGTACCAGTGTTGGGTAGAGAAACTTCCATCCTTAAAAGAAAACAAACTAAATCACTGTCACTCTTCCCTGTCACTTGTGCGTCTCATTCCACATCTACAAATAAAGGTCACAGGTGTACATTTTAATGAGAGTGTGTTTAGCAGACTTTTTTTCCCAGGGATTCTGGGTGGACTTCTTTTTTCTTTTAGAAGAAGAAGAGCCTGGAATCATTTAAACTAAGGAGCAATAGTAGTTGGCAAAAGCTAATACATGATCAAGACTTACCAAACCTAGAATCTCCCATAGCAAAACTAAACTGTAATTAAGTGAGAACATAAAGGAATCACAGAGGAAGCAACGAGAACTGAATCACCACCATTCCACCAAAGCATCCCACTGGAGAGGCAAAGGATCATTAGAACTGCAAGTGTGATGACATCCCTCTTCAACTGTTCCAGTCAACTGAACAGTTCTCAATCTGTTTTGTTTACAGTATCTCTTTACTTCAAATACAGAGATACTGGATGCATTCACCTACGTAATACTGACATATTTTAAGGTTACAGTGATCTAAAAGATCCACTAATAAAGGAAGTTACACCTTATTAAGTGTAAAAATTGGCATGCCTATACTATACCAGAAAAAATGGACAATTAACAGTAAAAGCAACCAAGAAAAAAAGGCTCTTTTCCTGATAGAGGACCATGCCTTTACTCTAGCTGTCTGTATGGGGTATTTAGGTACATAATTTTCAGACATCACTTTGAACTTTCTCTCGTAACACACAACTTTACATCAGCATCCAAAGTGCTGCCTTCTCACAAGACACGATCGTAACACTCAATTTTAGCAGCTGAACAGTGGATCTCACTGGGAGATTGAGGCCTTAGTTAACAAATTTCCAAGAAAAATGTGATCTTCTGGCAATATGCTTTGCTGAATTATAATAATTCCTCATTATAATGGAAAAAGAAAAAAGCAGTAGTGCAAATTCAGAACACTCAAACCAGAGAGCTTATATGATTCACTAAGTCTAAGCACTTCACTTTATATTCTATACCCTGTTTTTAAAAGATATTTTTCAGTTTACCATTCTAACCCACAAACAACATCTGCAGCCAATTATCAGAATGTGCTCTATGCACATAAGATACAATTTCATAAAAACATACAAGTAGTTACCCTCAGAAAACGGAAAGGAGTCCAGGCAGGAAGATTCCGGATTTTGCATAAAGCGTGGTCATCCAAGAGTCTTGAACTACCAAAGAGGCCAAGCCATCCACCGAGGTAGGATGATGTGACTTAAGAGGAAAAAGAAAACAAAACCAGGGTGTTTCATTACTGTGTGGTGGTTTTATTTTTTTAAACAAGAAGCATTGAGCACACAATTCAATACAACTTTTTAAATGATTTGTGCTAAATCCTATTAAAACAGATAAACGTGAGCAAGAAAAACTGAAGTTCATGAATACACTGAAATAAGAGGAACCTAACAGTTTCACCTATGAACACATGAAATGTGGAAATTATCTTTCATAAAGGAGTACTACAGAATGCTGATCCTCTAAGTGTTAGGCTTTAGGATAAAATCTTGCACTGATACTTCTTCAGGTTACTGAATGCCAGTTTACATTTGCAATCATCTCCAGACTCAGATAATCAGGAGATAATACCATGCACTGTGAAGAACTACATTTCAGAATTATCCTCTAACACTTACAGGCTGCAAAAGCAGTTAGATTTTTATTAAATTCCCTAACTTTCCTCATTTTCAGCATAAACAAAACCAGTATGAGAAGATAGCTGGCAAGATATCCTATGATTGCATCTAATATTCAGTGTGGCATCATTTCCATCAAAACCCTGATAAAGCAACATCTGCAGTTTGACTAGAGACCACATGGATTAAATCATGGACTAGCTCAAGGCGTTGGAAACTCTGGGAAATGTGAAAGGGCTGAAGTGACAGCAAACTATGGACTAGGCTAGGAGATGTGGAGGGAATCGCATGATCCATGCTCTTGGGGTCTCACCTCCACCTGAAGAATTAAACAGTTACTAATTCCAAGAATTAAAGCCCTTACATAGGCTAACAGCCTAGAGCCAGGATTGGACCTAACATGCCTGTTTGTGCACAACACACACACAGACACCTGACCCCATCTACAGCAAACCACAAACGTACCACAAGAGCAAGGATCAGTACTATCCAGGTCAACACAGTCCTTCACGATCAAAAATCAAGAGTTCATACATTATTTCACAAATCTGAAAATAATACATAGTGAAAGGCAGTCTTACATTGAGACAGATGGGCAAGTAAACGCCTACAGTTCATCTTACATAGCAACTCATAGCCTGATGCTACCAAAGGGCTCCTCCGCTTACAGAACCTCGGAACTGTAAAGATGCAGTAAAACAGCAGTAAAATGCCGGTGACCTAAGAAAGCCAAATCTAACCCACAGCAACAAACACATTAACATCTCCCTCCTCCTCCTCCTCCTCGAAGCTGACTTCTTTCCCATTATAAAGAAATCCATGCTATTTGTAAATTAAAAAAGCCCCAAACAAAGAGACAAATGAAGATTCATAACCTATTTGCTCTGAAACAGCAGGACATCAGAAGGTCACTATTGAGGTTCATTAAAGTGCACTTGTTAGGTCACAGGGAGAGGTGTGCAGTCACTGCATTTTCTACATACTGAATATAAAAGAACATGTTTTAGAATGTGAAGTATTTAGCATTAAAGAATCCTAAAAAAGCTAATAAGCAAATTAAAATGTTGGAAAGTTTTAGACCTTAGCACCTTAGCTAAAAAAAAAAAAAAGCCTGAAGCAGTACTGTTTGTTGGATTTGAGAAGTCCAATCTTTTGCTAGAAGGAGCTGAAGTCAAGAAGTTATCAAATTTAATTCCTTTATTATATACTTAAAGGACTCCTGCAACAGTAACTGTTGAGGTTATGACTTCTTCCCTGTATGATTTCAGACTGGGATGAGTGTCAGGAAGAAGTACAGAGAAAAGGTTATTAGGTTTAGTTTTTCCAATTTGTTAGGCAAAAAAAAAACAACTATAGAAGACACACAATAGCTGTAAATCAGTATGAATTATATCTCTAGTAAATGAATTTTTTCCCCTGTCTTCCCTTCCTAGTACCTGTTTAGGGGTCACTTTAGAATTTTGAGATTATACCGTTCATTTCAATGTTAATGGTATTTTCCACATTGCAGTTAGATGCCTGAACTACAGAATTTTAGCCACATCAAAAATAAAGCAGAAGACTACCTATGTTTTTGGAAACGAGCTGTTCCAACATAGTTTGAAAAATTCCAGGCCTAACTAGGGCAGAAATTATTAACTGCATCTATTAGCGAGATTAATCTACAAAACGCATAAAGGAGACCGAGCTTATTCCCCCCCAGACCTATCCACCTGCTCGCAGCCCGGACTGACACACGTTTTACTGAGCCAAACAAAAACCTGCTATTAAAAAACGTAACTGCAGCAGACACACAAGTCGCAACTACCGAGCGGCAGCGCTCGGGGGTGCCGGAATGGACACGCCGGGGATCCAGGGGAAAGCCCTTTCCTGCCGCCCTCCCGCGGGCTCCTGCCACCATTTGGCCTTTGTGGAAGGAGCGTCGGTGCTTCCTGCGGCCGCCCGTCCTCCCCCCCTCCCCGCCCCTCCCGCGGCCGTGGGCAGCGGTAACCAGAGACAACCTTGGGCTTCCCGAGCTGCGAAAAGTTACACTCCTCCCCCTTCCTCCTCCCGGCCCGCACAGACCCCGGCCGGGCTAATTATAACTGCGCGAACAACTTCCACCGCCGGCCGCGCTCGGGGCGCTCCCCCCGCGCCCGGCGCGGCTCCCCCGGGGCCGCAGTGCCCGCACCGCGGTCCCGCCGTACCCTCCTCGCCCAGCCCGGTTCCCTGGGGCCCGACACCCCTCCACCTGTCCCCGCTGTCCCCTTCTCCCTCCGCGCTGTCCCCTCCTGTCCCCCCGCGCCCTGACCCCCCTCCCCGCCAGGGCCCCCCCCGCCCCGTCGGGGCTCCCGCCTCGGCCGCTCGCTCGTCCCCCCGCTGCCCTCCCCCTGCCCCCTGCCCGCAGCCCCGCGCCCTCCCGCCCCGGCCGTGCCCGGCGCCCCACCTGGGAGCGGAGGAACCCCCCGTTCGTTCGCAGCCGGCCGGGCTCCCTCCCTTCGGCGGGGCTGGGACACGGCGCGGGAGGAGGCGGAGGCAGCGCCACCCCCGCCGGGCCCCGGCAGCCTCCGCTCCGCCCTTCCCTCCGCCCGCGGCGCTGGGGGGGTGAGGAGGGGGGGGCTGCGTGCGCCGCGCCCGCCAGCTGGCCGCCCTCCCATTGGCCGGCGGCCCATTCAACCTGCCCGGCAACCATTTTCTGACTGGACGGCGAGCAGCGAGAGGCGGGACTACGGCTGGGCCCGCGGCACCTCCCAATGAGAACGCGGGGAGAGCCGCGGAGGGCGGGGCCGAATACCCGGTTCGGCCAATGGGGAGCCGGGCGCCGCCGAGTCCCGCGGCCCCAGCGCGGCGCTCCGGGGGCGGCCCCGCCCGCACCGGCGGGGGCGGCCGGGCCGGGCACCGAACCGCGCCTTAGGCTGGAAACCACAGCGGGGGCACTGGCCAGCCCGGACACAAGCGCACAACCACCTCCTCTTTCTTTTTTTTTCTTTTTAAATTTTTTGTATTATTTTTTTTGGTGTGAACTCACAGCTCGTCTGTGACCAAAATTGCCAAAATTTCAGCAAAAGGCACGCCCCAGGGCCTCCGTAAAGCAGCGTTCCTACAACTCCCGGTGCCAGGGCTGTTGGGAAACGAGGCACGCACCAGCCCTAGTGCTACGTCAAACATTGCACAATTCTTCCATGAATATTCACTCTTTTTTTTTTTTTTCCCCTTCAAAGATGGGGTGGGTTTGGCCATGCTCAAACCTCGTATTTGCTTTCCCCGGGCATTTGCGTAATCAAGTTACACTGGCACAAGTGTTTGTACAAACCAGATTTCAAAATCTGACGAAGTATTTGTAAAGACAGATTTTGAGACTTTTGTCAAACCCTGCCACGGGTTGGTTGCCTGATGCATCCCCAAAAAGCTACTCAGCTCTCTGAGAGAAGGGTTTAGATCAATCTATAGGACAATAAAAACAAACTAAACTCAAACGTTTACACAGACACCTTCCTACACTGAAGGGGAGCACAGACCAAAAGCACACAAAGGTTCTAGGTCGGTCTAACAAATACTACAGAAACACTTGCAGTTGGCTGGTGGAGATACACTACAACTTTGATGAAAGATCAGCTGCTTTTTGTGATTATTCAGCTAAAGAGAACCGATTTTTTTTTTTAAACCCTCAGGTCCAACATATTTTAGTCCTTGTGTCTCCTGACAGGCACTTGTGACAGGGTAGGAGGGTGCAGGGCCCAACCTGAAGGGCAGCGAGGCACAGAAAGCCAGAGCTGACCCCGTAGTCCCTCACTGGGGGTGAGGAGACCCTGTCTCCAGGCCACCTCTCTCCTGCAGTGCAGTGCCACCGATTCCCGGGCCACAGCTGTGCTCTGACCTTGCTGCCGGGGGTCATGGAGCACAGAAGGGGAGCGAGTGCTGCCGCAAGAGGCATTAATGAATCCTTTTTGACACGCTGCCGGGGCTGTGTTGGAGGGGAGGATGCCTCCCCGAATGGCTGAGGGGTGACACCCCTACCCCCACGGTCCATCTGCTGCACGAAGATCAGTGTCAGCACTGAGAGGGAGGAATGGACCAAAAATCCCTGCCCGTATCCTTTCCCTTCCCAACACACACTGTGGCTTAAGTGGAAGAGTAACTCGGAGATGTTCAGGATTCTTCTGTCTGCTCAAGTCAGCCAGGGACAAGCAGGAGTATTGCACCAGGACCGACCCCTGCCATATGCTAGGGATTATCTCCAAGGAATAGACAACGGATAGGCAAAGGTAGCTGATGCAGAAGGGACAGATCTGGAATCCTTACGTCTAACACAGGATATACAGGGGTAGCTGAACCACCAGCACCACCAAAGTGTCTTCATAACTTGAGCAATGATTAGGTTTTGTAGACTTGACCCCCATTGGGGCAGCTTCACAGCACTGGCACAGCCCTGGACAATTCCTCCCTCTCTACAACTCCAGGGAGCAACGCAATGCCTGAGCCTCTGGTGCAGCCATTCTCCTCCTGTCCAGCAGACCTCCCAGAAAGACACCAACACCCTGCTCTCCCCACTCTTTCTTAAGTGATTGCCCTAATGTGGTCAGCTGTTCTGTCACCAATTTTTGTTCGGTGCAACAGAAAAGGGTGCGCGTGCCTTCTACAGCGGGTGCTTCTAGAAAGGGCAGTTGTGTTTCAAACGTGCTCTGACAAGAGCTATGAAAAAACTGAACCTGGAGTTGTTTGAATACACACATTAGAACTTTGGATTTATGGTTTAACGTTTGGAGAAGTTGATAGAAATTACATAAAATACGGTGATTATTCGCAAAGTGTTTTGTCTTTTTTTTTTTTTTTTTTTTTTTTTGCTTGTGTCAACAGTGGGATTCATGTAAGGGAACTGGAAACTAGTTCATCTTGGTGACATGTTCCATGCAACTTGCACCTTACACTAGAGGAACCATGCTTGTCTCACAGGGTGAAGAATTCAGAGGGCTGAGCTCCTGTATAAGGTCTTTCTTGACAAAAAACTTTCATTAAAAGGCCCTTACTTTCTCAAATGAGGTCATGTTTTAGGAGTCTGGTGCTCTCCCATTTTGACTTAAGCTAAGCTCGAGGCAAACAGAGGCCTAATATGATTTTTTAATGATTTAAACATGGCCTTTCAGTATGACTATATTCACTGCAGCAGGCCAGGATACCACTCTCATGAGCAGCACTTTTGCTTTTGAAGCAGATTTCACACAAACCAGAAAAAAACCCAACCCCCAAACCAATCAAGGTCTCTGTATAACTCATCTGAAAGGATCACTGGAGGTCTGCTACTTCTCCTTACCCTTGTACCAGGCATCTATTCAAAAACATGGTTCCAGGAACACAGGAACAAATGAAGACTGCTTTCCTATGGATTTATGCCTGTGATTAATTACCTGCGAGTCTAAGGTACAAGCTCTAATTGAAGCTGGTCTCATGCCTGGAAACTTATGTCTCTCCCTTATCTGGATTACTGGATATCAGTACAGAATGCGGTTTTCTTCTGATCACTCATCTCCACACTTAGAAAAATTCTAAAAATGTTTTGACTGTGAGATCTGCCAGATTTGGTTGAAATTAATTAGGTATTCTAAAGCTGAACGGCAGAATGATCCCGTATGCCATGTTTCCATAGGGAAGTGAGAAAGGCAGAGCACACTGCACTAAAGCCTGGTTAGCTTCACCACCTCTTTTTGGTGGTAAAGCCTCTGTGAACAAACTAAGCCTGCACTTACTCATGCTTTTTAAAAAAAGAGCCATGACTCAAGATGGTTATTAGAACACCACCACCACCACCTCACTGAATATTTCTCAAGAGTAGTAAATCAGCCATTATTCTGTCAAAGGAATCACAATTTACAAGAAAAAGCACTTTCTCCCTATACCTTTCAGAGACACAAAAGCAAACCACATTACTGAGCTTCAATTAAAACAAAAACCCATTCAACAATTTTATCTTAAACTTGACAGCTCACTGGACACAAAACAATCCCAACACCCAGTTCTTTCCATATCTACCCTTTCCTTCAGTAATGATCTCACATATAGAAAAGTGAGTTTGTTACAAGTACTGTTTTTTTCCCTCTAAGTATTAAACTCTTCTGGGTTTTGTTTGAAGGTTTGACTTTTTTTTAGAACCATACCTGTTCTTCCCTTTAGAAGTCCTGTTTTGGAAGCTTGCACAATCCCAATTTGAAGTTGCATTACATTTTCTTGATCTCCTCTTCAAAACTTGTCTGTAATTGGCACATGAAAAATATTATACACTGTTCCTTTGTTGCAGCATTTTACTATTGCAGTACATACCTGCACTTTCCACATGCTCCTAGGGGATTTTCAAATGCAGCAGACATGTGGATACAATTTCTTTTTAATTCTGTTTTTGAAAGAAATCACGTATTCACCTGTATCTTCAATTACTCTTTCCTAAGAAGATGACAGTTGAAATTACTCAAATGTTTTCCCTGCAATGCAAAGCTGCCTCTAGCTTTAGGTTTTCCTGTTGACATGTTGGTCATGCATGAACACACCACAATAATTCTTCAGGTCATAAACCACTCATTTTGGGGGAATCTTGGTTAAGCAAAGGAGTAATTGTTTTTTTAAACAAGAGCTGCCATACAAACTTATGAAAATCATGTCAGATAAGGAAATTTTAGTATTTTTCACTGGCTTTTTTTAAAAAGAGGCACTACAAACATCTAAAGTAAGTCTCTTTGCTGACAACTTAAATTATTCAATGGGATTTTCATCTCTTCACAGAACTTCCTTGAAAAAAATAGGAAAATTTATCTTAACTGTCAACTTTGCAAGAGACACCAAAAGGAGTTCAGACAATCCTTGCAAAACCCTGAACAAGTCAGATTGACAAAAATACGTATGTTCCCAAGATGTTTATTTCATTTCTTTGAAACTTGGTGGCTTTGTACTTTTAGTATTAGTCACAGAGTGTGAAATCACACTCATTTAAGAGTTGATGAGCAAACAAAATTTGTCATCATGTCATGTTTTTTTTGCATACGGGACTATACATCATAGACCTGAGACATAAGGATACTTACACTTTGAACAGAAGTCACTATTGAAAGCACTTTTATTTGTCTTATCCTAGATGTCAGCAAATAAATTGATTTTTTTTTACATTCTACCTTTTGACAGCTCTTTAGTTGTATGGGAATATGGAATAGTTTGCAGGACTGTAAAGCAGCCATACACTCAAATCAATATTCTGAGGCACAAAAAATCCATAATGGTCTGGTAATTACAATATGAAACTACGCTCTCAGACAATTTACAATAATGTCTTTTAAGATGCCTACTGAAGCAGCCCAGACATACCCGAGACTTCAAAAAAAGTCTAAGGACAGCTTTCAAAACAGGTAATTCCTGGTTAGTCTGAAGGCTCAGCTCACACGTGAATCCCTACTTTGTTCAAGGCTGGAACCCCTCACTGCTGCTCTCCCGACGCACCCTGGTCAGGAAAGGTACTTTTCATCCAAAGAAATTCCCTCTTCGTTGACCAAATTTGTCCTTGAGGCAAATATGGCTCTGTACATAGAGACAGTGACATCTTTTGCTAGACAGGCTCACAGATTAAAAGAAAATAACAAACACTAAGCAAACAGGGAAGCAATAGGCAGACAAGCCCTTGTTACTGCAGCCTGGATCCTCACACTTCTTGCACTTGCTGAACGCCAGAGCTACAGAACCTGGTATTTTCTGGCAAGGGAGAAGGAGAAATAAAACCACAGGCACCGAGGCAGAAGGGGACAGATACTCAAGGTTACCTGAGGAGGAAGCAGATTTGATATTAGCTATGTGCTTGAAAGTTTGTTTTGTGCAAGTGTGCAGCCCAGTTTCATCACGCAAACCAACAGCCTTGTTTCACACGTGGCACTGCCATGCAAACTCCATGACGCTTTTCCCTAGGAGCACAAAAATGGCAGCAAAATCTGTCAGAAGCCTTTCCTAATTTAACAGAGGCTAAATTATTTCCCATTTATATGTAGAAATTAAGAAAAACCCCAGCAGCAAGTATAACCTCTTACCTTGTATTAACAGCTCACTAAGTAATTGAGAATTTACCATCTTACAGGCACTGTATCATTTCTGATGTCTCTCAGTACCTCAGAGGAACAAATAGGGAGGAAACATTGTATTAACCTTTAAGTGATGCATATTTAACCAATACCTCTTTAGACTAGCAAACAAATTACAATGGCAGTTAAAAAATAAAGCTCTTTTTTTTAATTCCTTTTTTTCCTCATTTTCTACCAGGAGAGGCAAAACACGAGCAGCTGAATTAGACTGAGACACGTTATTAAAGCAGTGGGGAGACAAGGTGATTTTACACTAACTGGTCTCTGCAAAGTCAGATCAGTTGTAAGCACACATCAGTACAGTGACTGTGCAAGTTTCAGCAACACCAATTCTTATACCTGCCAAGCCAAGATGTCAGGCTTGTAAAAGCGCATATTTGGCGTAAGTTTTAAGAATGTAATAAAACAGGATATATATTTCTGTTTAAATGCTTAACTCCATAAAAGCATATTTACCCAATACCTTTCCCGTTAAGCCACACAGTCTCTACAAATTGTTTTAATTAGGCACAGCTTCCCCAGTAAAGGAATGCACCCAGCTAGATCCACTGTACAGTTTAAAGGTATAGAGTTAGAAATACACACACATGCATCTGACATATGTAACAGTTATGAACAAAGGATACTAATTCCTACCTGCAACATACAAAGATAGTTTAGAGCAGTTTTGGGGAACTTTCCCAGAGAAACAGAAGATATTTAGTTATTCAATTTAACGATGATGTTCCCTTTATAAAACTGCCTGGCTTTCTGCTTTACCCTAAGGCATCTGCTGTCCAATTCAGTGGTTCACACACAGAAAAGCATCAAGCAAAAATTACCTGCAGGTTTATAATTTTGGAGCAATCTCTGATACTACAACAAACACTACCAAATAAAGCAGACTTATTTCATTGGGAGGTATGACAGTTTGCATCAACATTTGTAGACTCCTGAAGCAAGATGAACTACTGCAACACCCATCTCAATTGATTAAGACACGTAGCATTGGCTTTTCTTTGGTCCAGCAATATCATATAGACCGAACTGGCAAGTGCCTATGTGGTATTTCATCCTTTAATATGAAGTTATTAATCAAGCTTTAATTGAGGAAGCAATGCTTAACTACTACAGTCACTACAGATTATGTTATGCCAAGCTTAATACAAGAAACACTTTCAGATTCACTGAAGACTCACACCAAGTGCGTTGTTTCATGCAATGGAACCAATATTCATGCAACTATTGAGTTTGAAAAATTTAGCTAAATGCTCTAATTTTTCCTCAAAGCACATGATTCTAAAGCACTTGTTTAAACCATAAGCTCAGTGGTCTCCTTTTCTTGATGTGATACTCAAAGGTCCTTAACACCCCCTTGGTACCTCCCCCCCCCAGCCCCCTTTTCAGGGGTTTGAGGATCTGCCAAGGACATAGTAGGGAAGGTCACTCGTGGGAAGGCAGAGCTTGTCAGACACAGCAAGGTTTTCTCTTCATGTTCAGCAACTTGCTTGGTTCAGATCTACAGAAAACAACCAAGTCACTGGCAGATGTCTCCCCTGGCAGAGCCAGCGCTAACACATTCCAGAAACCAGTCCATCTTTTCCCCTTCTCTACCCCCTGCTAGCTTGGGGCTTTTTCCCCAGCAGCAGCTTGTGATGGCAAACATTTGTTATTCTGTAACAAAACCATAGGCTGTACTTGAATTATCCCTTTACCCCAAAAAAGCCTCACAGGAAGAAGTCTCATTATATACATTCTAAACCGAATGTGAAGAAAGACCACCATCCCATGTTGTATTATCCTTTGTTATTAAAAAAAAAAGCCAAGAGGAAACCCTTGGTAAGAGTGGAGCATATTAATTATGACAAGACATCATGACATATCAGTGAGATTTAAAGGCCGCTAATAACACTTTTTGTAGTAATTAGTGCAAGATAGTTATCCCATATAAACAAATATTTGATGGTAGACTTCAGTGATAAACAATTCACTTGATGACATTTACATATAAATACACATAAATAAAAACCTACATAATTTAGGTTTGTAGTTAACAAAAAGTATGGTCTGAAATGAATTAAATGTAATTGTATCTAGCTGGATCAAAGCTCTTCCTATAATGATACTCAAGTATGTGGGGTATGAAAAGCATAAATGTACAATTCTCAATTTAGTAAAGTACTACTCTATAAAACAGAATAATGAAAACAGCTCTTACATTTTAATGTAAAGTATAAAATTGTATATTTACATTTACATACACTTTACTGAACTACATTTGGTAGCTCGTGGTAAAAAACATCCCTTTTTGAAAATCTTGCAAAAAATACATCAACTGCAGATATGATCAAAAGTTACTAAGTTAGCAGCTGACATAACATCTGTAGTAAAAATATATTTTAGGAAAATACCTGGAAAGACCTAAACACCAGTAAACACTTTAAAACTATTTGTGAAGTAAAAATTGTAGCAAAACCCAGAAGAAGCTAGCAAGGGTAACAGGAACTATTGCATACCGCTCTTTAAGAGCCATGTAGCGACTTAGAACAGAAGCAGCAGATATGGTAGGAGTTTTGTGGTGTAACACACCACAAAGTGGAAACTGGAGGAAAATAGGAAACCAGTTATCCAACTTCTCTCTCGGTTTATTATCATTTTTATGGGGAGAAGTATAAGAAGATGACAGAGTTCCTCTCACTGAGCTTATCCTCCATCAAAGGCTAAAACAAATTGGTAAAAGGAACCCAATTTCAAGAGCCTTGGACCCCGAACTTAGAAACATTTACCGTATGTACTTACAGTTCAGTGGACGATAAATCAGATTATTACACTACAAGTTGCAGGTTAACTTTAAGAGTTAACACTATTTTGCAATATGAAGTGCTTCTTAATATATATATCTATATAACATATAGATATTTGTAAAATACTCGTGCAGATTTGACAGAACAAACTACGGAGTCTTTTCTTCCCGTTAACATTAAACTCTCAAGTCTTTTCTTCGCATTAACAGATCTTTACCTCCTACACAAGGAGTTTCAGGATTCAACAAGGATTTCCACAATATGATCAAGCTCATTAAGATCAGATTTACAATTAGAGTTAGAAGCTGTATTTGTTGGAGAAGAAAATGTTTCAAGCCCATCACAATGTCCCATTTTTGTGTTGCTCATCATGCCTGTTAACATAGTATCAAGATCATAGTAAGAATTGTCAACTTCTGAAAACAGATCTTCAACCGAATTAGGACTTTTATTCTCCAGTGTCTCAAATATTTGATCTAAAGATTTCTGAAAGTTTCCTTTATTTTCTTGTGGATTCTCCATTTCCCACACGTTGCTCTGCAGGTTTCTCGGAGCTTGCACTGAAGAGGCTGTCGACATAGTTTCTGAACTATCTTGTCCCTCGTCACCCTCAAAGTCTTTACTGAATGTACCATAGCCTGGAACATGCTTTCCCTCAGCTTGTTCCCTAGATGAACGACAGAGGATATCTGTTGAAACAAGACGATCCAGGGATGTCTGCCCTGTACTCTGTGTATTTATCATCTGCCAAGTCCCATCCTGAGTCATTTCCTCTTGGATCTGACGTACCGTGTTGGCTATAAGTACCGAACGACAGAGGTTGGGTTCAACCAGCATGTGACACAGCTGAAGTTTAACCAAGGACATATCTAAAAGCGACTGCCTCTGAAGATTATAGGAAGGAATAGCCTTAATACCAGCCAGAGTCCCTTCAATATCTTCTTCACCATCAAAACATTTTCTCTTTAATCCTCGAACAAACATTGTGTCCTGTTAAAAAACAAACAAACAAATCTTGTACAACATCAACAGCTCAGGAGGGAGGGGAGAAACAAAAAAAGACTAAAAAACAGAACAGCAAATTTTAATCTTAAATTTAAAAAGCAAATTCTTTAAAGATAGAAACATCAGAATTGTCATACCAGGTTACAGAAAGCCAGTGTGGTACAACAGGGCTCAGGAACATATGGACTGGGTCCCAAAGACGGCATTCAGGAACCAGGGGGTGAGCAGGTCCACAAGGCATGGCATTGGAGAGAGGCAGGAGCTCCCAGCTCCTGGCTCCCATGAAGCTCCACACTTGATGGAAGTCAGGAGCCGCTGCTTCGCACAGAAGCAAACATCTCAATGGCTGTATTTCACCTACTGGAGAGGCAGTGTCTCCTCGCTCCTCCCGAGTTTCTACTGGCATGCTTAACCTCTAATTTTGGAAATAAAAATACAACCTGGCACACCATCTTTAAAAGATTTGACCCCTCCAGAACATTAACACGCCTAACAAAGTAACATGAAAAAAATACTACAGGCAGCATTTGTGAAAAGATTAGCTTATTTTGGCTACACAGAGAGTAGTATTTAGATTTGTTCCATGTGACTTGAGACATTCAGCTGAGGTGCCCAAAGCAGTCCTTCCGGTTCCCTTACTCAGGTGAGTAGGTGAACTGCATAATTCCAATAAGAATTGTGCAAGTCCAATAAGGATAGTAACAGTCATCCTCCATATGGGCTACTATACTCCTTTCCCAGTTGACTTAAGACAGCAAAATTCCTGTATTCCTAGTTTAGGTTCACCAGCTAAAAATACACAGGCAACATGCAGGCTTCTCATTATTCACATCTAAAAGTCACTTGCTGAACTTTCCAAGGTGTGCCTCTCAAGTACCAGCCTCAGGTCTTCTTCTGAATTACACTATTTTTAACAACAGTGCCTCATGCAAATATTGCAGCTGATCCTTGGAATACAAAGTAGCTTTTTTTTTAATGCAGTAGGTATAATTTCTTTTAGTCTTATAAAAATCAGGCTGCAAATGAAAGCTGGTATGTGATCTTTCCATTTATGCTTCTTCGTTACTTCCCTTCTAAGTCTTCTGTCCTTAAAATTCCTGTTTGTCCAATATTTGGGGATTTTTTTTAATGCAGTAACCCAAACAAAACATAGTTTTTCAACTAAAAGCTGATAAAACCAAAATACTATTGCAGTGTCTTTCTATATAATTTCCCATTTCCCTTGGTAAGCCCTAAACTCTGCCTTGCTTTTCTGATTGCTGCAGTATATTCCATGTATTTTCGGAGAGCTCTCTCTCAGCTTTTTCAGAGTCACTAAAAATCCACCAAAGGGCAACAACACTGTTCTTTTCAAAATACATTACATGCTTATCTACTGTGAAAACCTGGGGATAGCACAGTAGCGAGATAAACACTTGGTCTGACTCTGTACAACACTTCTTACATTGCTGTACATATCCATGAAATAACCTTTTTTGGGATTTGCTGACTCTTAAAAGATTCCTTTCCACTGAAGGTACAAAACTCTTTAGAAATCTTAATGTGCAGAGACTACAATATAGAATACATGAACTTGGTCTTATGGTTATTTTTCATAATTTCTTAAAAAGTTATCCATGGAATAACAATATATTAAATACCTTGGAAGTTTCTTTAAAAATTTTATCCTGTAACCTAACATATTTGCATAATTCCCCTTAAATATAACCCGTGTTTCTGCCTGACAGTGCCTTTTCCAGATTTTTAGACATTCCTGCAAACTTCCTATCAGAGGATATCCTATTTATGTACAGCCACTCACCCTCCCCTCCATGTGAAACAACCTCTAGAAATATCTTCTGGGACTATTAACAAACCACGTCATCAAACATTAAACACTGTGCAGAGTTTGAAGTTTCTTTTATTTCAACTTATATTCTTGTGAAGAGTAATTAAAACTTCAATTGAATGTTAACCTGGTTTACATACACCTAATGTTTGGCATTTAAATGCCTTCGAAGGCACACCAACAGAAAACAGAACACAGCAGAAAACTTGAAAACCTCAATACATCACTCACACATTTGGGCACATAGGAGCAGAGGAAAAATGTTTATGGATTCTTAAAGGTAAACCTTTCACAGCATTCACTGGGGTTTTTTTATAACACTTGCTTCCAATTAGTGTCTTATATCATAAAGCCAGTTCCTTGTCACCCTGTTCTTGCAACTGCACAAAATACTGTGTTATGGTTTAATTTAAGAAACAAAAAATGACATACCAGTAACTGTGTTTGATGCAGTCCTTCCTCTTCTCCCATGCTACTGAGCAAGAGTCCATACAGCAAAAGTGAGAGCACCACCTACCAAGTATGGGGAAACAGGATGTCAGGCAAGGACAGGAGATGAAGAACAAAATAGTTTTGCTTTGATAGCTCTATCCTCATGTCATTCCTACAAACTTAAATAGTACTACTAAACTCAATTCACAGCTAGAGCACAAAGGTGATTTGGCCAACAATACACCCAAAATCTGCAGCAGAAGGAAACTGCCAGTTTAATTCCAAGTCCTAGGCTATTACCCTGACCTTTGGACCAGCCTCTCCCTTATCCCTACGCCTTTTGCCATTTAAAGAGCAAACAAAATCTTCAGCGCTCATCTGAAAAATTGAAGTGAGCACAAAAGCTACTGAAAGCAAGTCTTCCTCACTTTTGTTACAAAATGATACAGTTTTCACCTTGCTGTACAAAGCCGAGCATATCTCTGTAGCATCTAGAGAAAAAGAGCAGGCAGGCACAAACCCAAAACTGAAACACAGCTAAACCAGAGAGAATTTTCCTTTACCAGCACAGAAACTTTATGACTAAGATTTACTTTGCAAGATGACAATAATGAAAGTAACGACAGCAATGAAATTTTTTTAACTATAAAGGCTGAGTTTTTAAAACACATTTAAGGCAAAATAAGATTTTATATATCAAATACAGCTTCCAATCATATGCAACAATTCCCCTAATTACTGAATCTGAAAAGAATGCTGTTTCAACAGGCTACAAAAACTTTTATGATAAACTATGAAAACAATTCAGATACTTTTCTAGACATGTCTGTACAATACAAGACAGTTCCGCATCTGCAACTGAAATGCATACCTAGAAAAGCAACAAGTAAAGAGGATGCACATGGATATCCCCTCTTGTTTTCTACTGTGGGTAGTAACAAACAATTTTTCAAGGGTGTTTGCTCTCAATATTGGGAGGAAAGAAGGTGGCCGACAAAGGACTTGCGGGTGGGGGTGTAGAAAACATGTTTATCCTCAAGAAGCTGCATAGTCATTAAAATACCACAATGGAAAAAACCCCCACCTTTAACATTCTCAAGCCAAAATCCTTTGACTTGACCCCGAATATTCAGACTAAATGCTGTTATGTCATGGACACTGTATTTCAACCAACTCATAGTCTCATTCTCTTTTATGGACTAAGCCCACAGCAACATTCAAAATAGTGTCTGAAGGCATCTGAACTACAACTTCAGTCAGACACCACTGTATCAAGACAATAAACCATTTTTTATTTCTGGCAAACACTTTATGACACTATAAAATGTCAGAAGTTTTTGCTCCCCAGGTATACTTTCAAAACATTCTATAAATGAAAAATTATCTCTTTGAGAGCCTGTATATGGTAACTATTTGAATCCCAAAATTTCTACTTTCCTGTAGGGTAGGTGACATGGGCATGAACTTTGTTTAAAAAAACCCACCCAAACAAAAAACCATCCCACAATAACTACAGGTAAAAACAGTGCAGTCACAAGAAAAACAAACTGAAATATTTTCTGGTGCTATTTGGTTTATCTGACAGTTTTGGGGGAACAGGCATCGGCCGTTTGCGTCCCAAAATAGCGGACCAATACAGGAGGGGACCGTTGAAGGAGCTCTTGGTAAAAGAGCCATTACCACGTCGACAAACTCAATGACAGGGGATGCTGGCAGACCAGTCCAGTCTGTAACCTATTTACATACTAAGGAAGGAAAGTTTTCCCATGCAATATAATAATGGGCATGTGATTCCAGGTTCTTCCCTAGAGCAACTGCCAAACCACGTGGACCTCTGTTAGTATAAACTTATGAGAATATGCCCATCACAGCAATAATTTCTTTAGGTTCTGTTAACTGGCATACATATGTGCATCAGAATCCAAGTTCTCTGCAAAAGCACATTAACTTCATAGCTATTATCAGATGCAATTAAAACCTTGCGCATAAATGACCTCCTGCAGACTTCTCTGCACTATCTCCAACAAGCACTCATCTCAAGAGAATGCTGAATTTAAAACTTAATTAATTAAAATCTCACTACGTTTTCCTATTGATTTATGTATTAAGGTACTCAAAAAGGCATTATTCATTGTGTAAAGCCCTTCGGTACACAGGAGCAAGACTGCTCCTGCTTCAGAGTCAAGGTGTTCAAAATCCCCCAATAATTTCAAGCATCTGCCTCTGCCAAAGAGGCAATGTCTGGCCTAGTTACATCATCTCCCATCTTCCACTGCTATCCCAGTATCATAAGCCCAAACTTGGTGTGCTAAACTAAACTTCTGTTTGAAACAGCTATACAAAAAAAAAAAAAAAGCTGTCAAGGAGACAACAGCCAGCTGCAGAATAACATACCAGGAAAAAGCAGTTTTGGTGTTTGCTTTGTTTTTAATAGTAGCACAGGGAGCACAGTATTATGTAATTCATTACAAGTTTTGGTTTTAGGATTGACAAATTCCCAGTCTGCTTTTCAAATAAGGTGCTCGAAATCTGATCCAACTCTTACTAGAGCATCAACTTAAGGCATTCCAGATTCACACTCAATTCAGACTCATATAGTGATATGCTGCCAAAAATACAGTTAAGTACTGAAGGGAAAAAGCTGCTTCCCATTAGTTGGGGTAACAGAGAAGATAGGGAATTTTAGCAATGCTCATTTTTAGGAGAAAGCGGACAAGACCTACCTAGGCCAGTGCTGGAGGTTCAGTGAAGCACAGTCTACCTTCTGTACAGCTTTAAGTACAGTGATGATGGTTGCAAGGGAAGACAAGAAGGGGCTGTATCTCCCCTCTGCCACTCTAATCCTCTCCACTCCAACACTGGCTTTTTTAAGAACCGTGGGAAGAAACCAAAGCTCTGTGTAACGGTGAAAAAAAGACGGAAAGAGAGCTACTACTCCTCTTTAGACACGCACGTGGGCGCATATGGTGGTGTCGAGTTATAAGGTGGGATGCAGACATAGCAGAGGGCTGGCAGGGCCAGAAACATCCCTATTCGGACTGGGACAAAGGACTCTATAAAGCTCTGGGGTCTGGTCCACGCCCGGGGCGTAGGGGGCTGGCAGGCACCTCTCCGGGGCACGAGGGATTCGGGAAGGGGCTCCAACTCCCGAGGAAGGGGAGGCTGGGCAGCTGGGGCAGGAGCTCGTGGAAACGCAGACGGGGCCGGGGTGCGCCGAGGGGGGGGAGCTCGGCAGAGCCGGGGGGAGAGGCGGGACCGGGGCGGGGAGCGAGGGGGAGCTGCCCGGCGGTGGGAGGGCAGCGGGGCTCCCGGGGGTGGAGGCGGGGGCGACGCGGGAGCGCGGCTGGGGACGGGACCCAGCGGAGGAGGAGAGGGGAACGGGGGAGCAGGGCCCTTGTCCCGCCTGCCCCGGCCCCTCAGCGCGCCCGGCGGTTACTCATCGCCCCGCGCTCCCGCCGCCATTTTGAATCGGCTCTGACCCCTCCGCGGGCTCCGCCGGCACCAGCCCCCCACGGGCCCGACCCGACCCAGCCCAGCCCGCCGTACTCACTCACTCACCGCCTCGCCGCTGCTGTCGCCGCCGCCCGCGCAGGAGCCCCCACTCCGCTCCCGCCTCACCGCTCGCTCCGCGCCTGAGGGACGGGCGGAGCCACTCGGCCCCGCCTCCCCCCGCCCGCCATCTTATTGTCAAACCCCACAAAGGGACCCGCGGCCTCGGGGGCGGGCGTTCCCCGGCGGCCACGCCCACCGGGTGCGCGGCGACCGCTTCTATTGGCTGCTGTCAAGCCGCGCAGCCGTCGCTCAGCGCTGCGATTGGCCGTAGAGCCCGCCTGTCCCGCCCCCGGTCTCCGCCCCCGAAGGCGGTGGGGTTGCCATGGCGGCCGGGCCCTGCCCCTCGGTCCTGAGAGGCTGAGGGAGGCGGGGGCGGGGGCGAGGCGGGGCCGCCCCGATTTCAAACGGCGGCCAGGGCCCCGCGGCGTGTCTGGGCTCTCGGCCACGGGCTCCGGCGGGAACAGGTTCAGACCTGGCCGTGCTGCAGCCCGCGGGGAGCCGCGGGAGGGGGGCGTTGGCTGCCCCGGCGCTCCCCGCCGTCAGGCGCCGCTTCCCTCAGGGCTGGGGAGCCACCGGCGCTGCTCCCCGCGGGGATGTCAGGGGACCTCAGGACTCCATTAGCAAGGCCTGCGGCATTTCCTGCTCGGGTCCGGCCGCTCGGCCTCGGGTCTCGCAGTCACAGCCGGGAACCCCCGTCCTTGGGGAGGGGGTGACGCCTCGCACCCCGCGGGGAGCCGCTGTCCGAACACCAGCCCAGGTGGCCAAGAAGGCCGGTGGCATCCTGGCTTGTATCAAAAATAGTGTGGCCTGCAGGACAAGGGCAATGCTCATCCCCCTGTCCACTTCTGGCCCCCTTAGTCCAGGAAGGACATTGAGGCACTGGAGCAGGCCCAGGGAAGGGCAATGGAGCTGTGGAAGGGTCTGGAGCACAAGTCTTATGAGGAGCAGCTGGGGGTGTTTAGCCTGCAGAAAAGGAGGCTCTGGGGTGACCTTATCACTCTACAACTCCCTGACAGGAGATTGTACCTGGATGGGGGTCAGTCTCTTCTCCCGGGTAAGCAGTGACAGCATGAGAGGACATAGCCTTAAACTGTGCTAGAGGAGGTTTTGTTTGGACATTAGGAATAATCTCTTCACAGCAAGAGTGATTAGACTCTGGAACAGCCTGCCCAGGGAGGTGGTGGAGTCATGTCTCTGAAAGTGTTTAAGGAAAGACTGGACATGGCACTTAGTGCCAGGTCTGTTTGACACGGTGGTGTTCGGTCATAGGTTGGTCTCGATGATCTGTGAGTTCTTTTCCAACCCAATCGCTTCTGTGATTCTGTCCCCAGAGCTGCCGCTGCCCCGCTGAGCAAACCCCCCCTCCCCGAGCCCTGCGCGCCGCTGTGACCCCAGCCCGGTGCAGCTGCACATCTGCAACCACTTAGGCCGCCCCAGCGTCTCCCGGTCGCTCTCCCGGCAGAGCAGCTACGTGCCGGCTGCTCCAGAGCTGCCAGAGGGAAGGAGGGGGGGCTGGCCCAGCCTGCGGCTGCCGCAGAGGCGGCAGCTGCCGCCTCCCGCCCCCGGGGCGCGGCGGGGAGGGGAGGGAAATGGAGAAAGGGTGGGATAGACAGCGGGAGCGGGGACATCAGCGAGGCTTTGGAGCTGAGGTCTTGTAGAAAAGGCTGTGAAACGGCAGAGCTGTAGCTTGGTATGATAAAGCGGGAGGAAACAGCATTTCCATGGCAAAGCAAGATCTGCCTTTGGGACGAGACAGGTTTCAAAGCACAGTATTTCCCCTTGTTTATTTATGGTTCCTGGCACCGTACTTATGGCATCCTGGTGCAAAAACATGATCAAAACTGTGCAAGAACAATACCACAAAGAGATTCTCGTGCTCTGCCCAGCTTGTCATTGAATGTCCTGAGTTGGAAGGGATCCACAAGGATTTTTGAAGTGACAGCTCCTGGCCCTGCACAGGACAACCCGAAGAATCACACCATGTGTCTGAGAGTTGTTCCACATGTTTTTTGAACCCTGGTAGGTTTGGTGCTGTTGATTTTTAATGTTGGTGGTGTGGTTTGTTTTGGGATTTTTTTTATACTTTTTTTTTCTTTAAGCCCCTGTCCTTTAATAAGGATTTCACTTGGGAAATAAAGGCATAACATCAAAGCATGAAACATGGCTTTGGATCTGATGAATCGATTAAGATTCTCAACTACAACCAGTCTTAGCATTAGGCTTTCACTCGACTCAGGTATTTCTTTAAAAGTCTCTAAGTGACAAAATTTAGGTGTTTTCTACCATGGTACCCAGACTTGCAGCAAGGAAGTGAAGTTTCCACATGCAATATATATACTCTTAACACATATTTGTCACTTTATAGTAACAGGACCACACCATATCCCTCATTATTATGGATCACATTATTGACCATGGTTTCCTTGGGAATATCATAATGTTCATCTAAGAAGCTCTTTGTAAGTATTCCCTCCTTGCAGCAGTGCATGCTGTTGTTAAACAGAGTGCATGCACTACCTGGATATATTTCCATACCAGCATCCTTGACACCACACAGATCTGAGTTTTTCATCAATAGCTAGGCTGATGTTTACACTGTGGTTTCACATTGTAACACACAGCTCTCCAGGGTGGTTTTCCCATGTTGGAAATTGAAAATCCCCTCCATGGCATCGAGTTGCATTAACTTCAAACTAGAGATCCTTATATTGGCTCCTGGACAGTCAAAATAGTGATCTCCTTTCCCTTGTTTTTCTATCACAATATTTTCTGGCAGGCCTTAGCCTTCGAGTTCAACTAAACCAGCACTGCAGAACAGCCTATCTACAACACAGTGACCCGAACAGATGATGACTGTGTCTCCTTCATAACAGGCATTTACAGCTGACAATGGGTCATGGTGAAACTGTATTTCTAGGTTTTCACCACAATCAGCTACAAGCCCAGAAGGCACATGGTGTTCAAGGATGTCACAATGCAACCTCAGTCAAGGCTCAACACATCACACAAAGTAATCAAAGTCATCCTCCTCCTCCTCGTCCCAGTCCTCCAGATGCACTGGTAGAAGAACCTGATGTGCTCTATAGCTTGTGCTGTCTGGTCAAGCTCTCCTGACCCATCATACACAACCCACAGCTCCTGCAGTGGTACCTGACATCCCTTCAGCTTCAAGGGTTCCTGCGTGCGCTCCAAGGTAAAGCTGCTGTCCCATGACTTGCACAGGACAGGCTCTCTGAGTCGCACAACTGCTTTAAGAGCTGAGTAGTCTACACTAACCACCCCAATAAGAACCTCAAACACATTAGTACGCCAGATTTCCTGCCATCCACACAGCTCAAGGACTTTTTCCAGCTACTCAACTGTGAATTGTTTCATCTCAGAAGCTTTACAGTGTTAAGGAAGAGTTTGGACCCTGGGTTGGCAGAGGCAGAGTTTGTTTCAGCTTGAGCTGGTGCCTCTGGAGAGGGACCCAGAACAAAGAAATCCCTGGGCCTTTATCCCTCAGAGTCTCTGCACCTGATTCTTCCCGGGCTCCTTACTTGCCTAATGGTCTGGAGTTTTCCAACACCTCACTGGATTCTTTCTCCATGTCCATGTGGGCAGGCCATTAATTGTTCTTTTCTTCCAGCTTGGGGCCCTCCAGGGCCTCAACCTTATCTGAAGATAGTCAGTCTTTCTCTGTTTACTCCCCTGCTTAGCTCTCCATGCTAACAAACAGTGCATTTAAAGTTCCCAGGCTTTGAGCAGGGCCCACTCAGGCTAAACTGTAGGCAAGTTACAATTAAACTTAACCCTAGACTACTAATGTCTAATATTCTATAAGTAAACTTAATTTAATCCCCAACATGCAGTCAGCCAAGGTGTAATCCTGGCAAGCTCTAAATCGCTTGTGAAGCAAAAGATGATTGGTGTGAAAAACATCTGGAAAAAGCACATTCCCATCTGGCACGGTCCTTCCTAAAAACAGTCCCTGGTTTGTCAGGACTGCCGCAGTCACTCCAGGAGTCATCGCTCCAGACACTCTCAGCATCTTCCTGGAGCAGACCTAGGGCTCCCTCTCAGCGCACTCCCGCAAGCCACCGCCTCTCACAGCCGGCAGCAGGGCCTGACCATCCTCCCACAGCCCCCTGGCAGCCCTAGCTCGGCAGGAATTCAAATAGGTGTTCCCACAGCAAATCCTACAAGAACCTTTGAGCCTCCGTGGAGGCCCCTCTCGAGGCAGTGTGAGGGCTGTTCCCTGGAGGATCACTGCTAGAAGAGTTCATTTGCATGGCTCTTTGTAATGTTAGCATCATCTATATAGTAAGGTACTTAAGTCCCCTCTCCTTATCCCCCTTTTTTTTTTTTCCTGATTAGCTACAATGACAGGATCTTGACTGTTTTGTTTGTGGGTTCCCCCCTCCAATAACCTCATGAAACAAGAGGATGTCTTATGGCTTAAGAACTACATGATCTATGTTTCTGATGAAACCAGTGAAAGAAAAATGGTGAAAGGCTCTCCGTTTTCTTTGAAAAGCTGAGAAACTATTGATGTCTCATCAAGATATGATGAGATTTGATTATTCTCAGGAGAAAACCACTCTCACATCTCACATATGTGAGAAACAAAACTCAAAAAGTCAAAATGGAAAAATCTGGACAGATCTATGCAAAACAAAATAACCTGAAGTATTTACTAGAGAGCAAACAATCTCTGATAGAACTAGAGTTAAAAAGAATTTAATTGAATTATAACCACAGTATAATAAAGAGAATAATCAAATTTTAGCTACACACTAAAAGTTTTCACTCTCCTACTGGTTTCAGTAAATGAAATTTTAACACCACAGTTAAAAAGAACAGATGAAAATCCGGTAATTTCCTAAAGAGATATTTATATATTGAGAAAGCTATCTCATCTGGGGAAACTTTTACAGCTAAAATAATCTGCAAGCAAAAGCAAAACTGATGCCGAAGTTGGAGACACAAAGCGTGGGGCTGTGCTGGATAGAGATGTCTGCAAAACAACCTGACGGGGGAAATGAAAAATGAAGAAAATAACTGCATCCAAAGAAAAGCAAAGAAAGGAGGGAATTACTGGTTAGAAGTGTCCAGCAACTTTTAAATGGGAAGGTAATTCAGAGTATCTACCAAAACTTCTAGACAACTGAGAAGCATTGCACCTAGTGAGACACTGCAGAGCAGCCTGCCTGCTGATAAAATGAATAACATGGGGGACAGGGAAAATGATGCAAACCAGCTCAGTAGGTCTGTCCTAGGAAGTCGGGTCACCACTGACACCCAGTAAAACCTTCAGAGCAAGTGACAGTTCTAAAGGGATTTAAAAGCAGTGGCAGCCTGTATAAAATATGAATGGGATGCTCTTCTTTGTCTGAAACAGGGGTACAGGGCTGGTTTAACAGGAACAGGCATAGCCTTGACCTCTCCAAGCAGGTCCAAGGTGCAGATCAGTCCTTAGCACGTGGTGGGGCTTACTTGAGCTGTGTCGTGTGGAGCTGCTGCCCTCGGCCCCTTCCCTTGGCTGGGCAGCTGTTGGCTGGTGCTCCGCAGGGATGAAGTACGGGCCCGACTCCAGTCTGTGAGCGCTGCTTGTGCGCACAGGCTCCAGCCGCGCCGCCTCCTCGGAGCGGAGCATCAGCGGCTGCGGGAGCTGTGCTGGCAGCCAGCTCTGGCTCTCCCCATCCCACAGCCCGCCTGCGCTGCCGGGAGCCCTGGCCAGCCCCTTCCTCCGGCGGTGGCTGGTACAGGGTGGTGTGACCTGCGTGCCATGCTCGTTGGAAAGCAGCCACTGCTCCCTCCCTCCGTCCCAGCCCCCTTCCTTCCCTTCTGGAGCGAGTCTGTGCTGGGCTCTGCTTGATGCGCCGGGAGCTTTGCTGCTCCTTTCTCAGAGTTGCTCAGCCCCTGCTGTGCTGGCCAGACTTTCGCACATCGGCTGTGACGAGAAGGCTGGTTTTGAGTTGGATAGTGTTTATAAAACCTCAGAAAGTAACACAAACTCAGAGTCCAGGAGCGGGGCTGAAACTGCGCTTTTGAAAGACAAAAAAAAAAAAAAAAGAACCAGACATGACTCAGCCCTGAGCTGGAAGCTGTGAGCTGTCGTCAGCGCAGTGCTGTGCTCTGGCTGGCGGCTCTAACTGGGAGACAAGGTGTGTTAGCTCAAGCTCTGTGCTTTACCGGCACAACTGCATGTGGTTTGGAAGAGTTTTTGGCTGTGATCCCACTGGTTCAGAACGGGGACGGAGCTTGCTTGTCTCTGCCTGCTAAAGACAATGTAGACTTGCTCTGAGTCTGTATTGTTTCTCTCATAATTATTGTTTGATTAAAGCATTTAAGATATGTTTGTCTTTTTAATTTGGCTCCAGTGTAGTGCAGGAGGCCCACTCCTAAATGTGCCATTTCTTTTAAGCCCAACCTGGCAAATTCTGATTACCTCTGAGATAGGTAGCATTATGAAACAGTCCTGAGTGTTTCTGCAGGCAAGCACATTCCTGCAGCAGAGCTAGCCTAAAAAATCCAGAGGCAGATGGAAGAAAGGCTAAGGAGGGTAATTAAATGTGGCTGTTTCCTAAGAAATAAGCCTATAGTAGCAGCTCAGCTGGGCCCCATAAGCCAGGTACAGGATACAACTTCACCGCAATCACAGTGCACTGAATTTAAGAGAAAGCATGTTTGTCTTGTTACAGTGTGTTAATGTGTGAATCGACAGGAGTGGCTGGAAGTTCTGTTCAGCCTTCAGTGAGGGTAAACTTCTCCTTCGCTGCTCTGAGCCTGGAAGGGCTCTTGCTCTTCCAGGAGAGGTTGGACAAAGAACAGCAGGCATCTGGTGCCTGTAAAACAAACCAAAGCTCATAGCAATCGAGTGAACATTTGCAGGCTAACTGTAGCCTGATGTTGGATGATAATGATGCTGGCATCAAATGTTAGTGGCTTACAAAATGAGAATAGCATAGTCAGAGCACTCATCACACCAGCTAATCCACACATCAGCTAATACATGTCTGAATATGGCAGTATTGGCTCAGCTGGGTGTTTGTGCTGGCGAGAAGCTGAAGAGCAGTAGCAGGCAGGTGATGGGAGGGGGTGTGTGGCTGTCAGCACAACAATGGCAAAGCAAATCCCTTCTTAGGCAGAAATCTGTCTGCCTCAGGCCACCAGCCTCGGGCCTTAGGTTTTATGGCTGTGGGTATCTGATCTATCTACTAGGAGGCCAGGGGGATTAGGGGTGACATGAGCCAAGAAACGAGTTCTTTGTAAGAACTTGTACAGACTAAGATACTCTATGAGCTAAAAGCAGCACTGTTGTGGTTACCCAAGCCAGCAAGTAACTTTATGGAACCCATAATAAATTGCTAAGAAGTGGTATTAGTATGTTTTGACTGCAGGAAATAGAGTGGAAACAGGATACAGGGAAGCTGTTAAGCTTGTACTAGTCCACAAACTCTCTTAGCCTGCCTGGCTGAAGTATTATGTTGGAGTTAAAGACCCCTCATGTGCAGGTAGGTGTTGAAATCACTGACTATCAGTTTCCTCTTATGGTGGAAAGAACCTGAAAGGAAGAGTGCCCTCCTGTTACTCTATTTGTTTATGCTTCTCAACCAGCAGGATGTGACAAAATAAAAATTAAAAAAGTGTTTTCAGCAAGATTTAGAGTTGCCAGACAGTTCAGAGAAGGGATTCTACGTGGTGGGTGAGATGCAAAGCTACAAAACCAAAGGGGCTACAAAGTACACTTGGGAAATTCCATCTGTGACACCACAAATACTGTGTACGTGGCCTGGCAGGCAGGGGCCAAGAGCTGGTGTTGTAGAGGGCGGGAGGAAGAAAGCCTGGATGATACCAAGTTAAGGGCAATGGGAACCTCCAGTGACAGAGCCCTATGCACTGAACCAAACAGCAAAAATCTCCAGATTATGTACCAGCAATCAGCAAAGATGGATTTTAAAGTGCTGAACGATGTTTGGGGTTTTATTTTAAAGCTTCTAAGCCCTCTCCTGGATCATCATGGTAGTTCTGGTTTGTGTTTGTGAGGGACCAGATTGTTTTGTTGTTGCAAAAGTGCTGCCTTAAAAGGATTTTTAATAACTAGAGGAACACACCTACTTCTTAATAGGGCTTTTCTTTTAAACATACATTTTGGACACTTGAGTGCCATGTTATCTGGTGCTGCTTAAAATATGTGTTCCATATCTAAGCATAAATACCATAGGCTATGACAGTTGCTATAGCAACTAAGCATCTACTATTAAATAGCACCCACAGGCTCAAAACCCATGTGCAGCCTGTCACTACACAAGGTATTCCTTTCTTTGCAGCCAGCTAAGTACCATATTTTCACCTCGGGAGTTAGTCTGTTTCTGATGAATGTGTTTGTGCTGGGCATGTGAAGATCTTTTCTCCCCCACCAGCTCTACCTTCCTTTGAAACTGCAGATACTGTAAGAACAAAATAGCCTGAAGCAGTTGCAAGCTGAAGAAGTTAATGAATAATTCCTTTTTCATATATCCTTGAACATACATTAGAGTGTGGCTTTCAGATCTTTTAGGCCAGATTTGCAGTTTGCACCTTTGCTGTTCTGCATCTTTTGATATTACAGTGTTTTGCTCTTGAAACCAGCTTTTTGGAAGGCACCATGCTGTTCCTAGAAGCCGTATCCTTGAAAATTACAATACCAGTGGGAAACTAATTTCTGCAGTCATGGCAAACCGGAGTTATAATTCAAAAGCACGGTTAAAGCTAACAAAACTTTTAGGAATATGTAGGTCAGTTGTTTATTTTTAAGCTTGCCTTAAAGTTGGTAAGCATTTGGACCATGAAATCTAGGGGGAAAAAAACAGAAGAAGAAGAACACTGAGGTTAATATGCAGTAGCAGTTCTGGTAGTTGAAACTTCAGTAACAAGCTGTTGACAGCATTAGTTGTTTTACATTTTCCAAACCAGAAATGTGATTTTCTTTAGATCCATCATAAATAGTAAGGAGAATAAAATTAAGCATCAGTAAGAAAATTATGCTGGTTATAGAAGTTAATGCTTTATCTGCAAGTTAAAATGACCCTCTGTGCTCCTTGAAGAGTAGATGAAGGCTGTGATGACTTGTTGGAGTGTTTGGATTGTGTCCAAATTTTATTGGAGAGTTTGGTGAATCCATAGGTTAAATGGAAAATGTACTGTATCCACAAATTATTACTGATGTTGATTTGATGTTGACTTAGTAGAATTGCGTAGTCTATAAGAAAAAATACATCCTAAAATATAGTAGCAACATAGCAATTATAATTTATTGAAGGTATCAGAAAATGTTCATAAGAATTAGGTAAACAAAGGCTTGAAAAGGCATATTAAAAATGTGATTTTTTTTTTAACACTATTTTTTCCTAAGAGAATGATTGCTAAAGCCTGTGTGTACCTTGTCTGGTTAAAGGGTTAACCCAATTAGAACATGAGTATGAACACAGATAGCAGTCTATGAGCTGGTCTTGTTCTCTGCTCTGGTCCTGCACCTTGATGGGAATGACAGCTTTGACTTTTGTAGCAATAAAGGAATGTTAACTTATGTCTTCTGGTGGTCTGTCAGTAGCCAATGGCTTCCCAGCAATCATTTCAACATCTCTAATGTTAATGGAATACTTTGATTGGCATTACTTACAGATAGCACCAAATGCCAGTAGACTTGGGATAAAGTCATCAAAGCTGCAATGAGCAGTGGTGCAGGATGATGTGGAAAGTGGTTTACTAAGGCAGGGAGGCAAAGTGGGGCTCATCAAAGAGTTGTTCAGAATTTGCTGGGTGTTAGGTACTGCATGGGGCTCCTCAGCTGAATGCCTTAGATGATCTCTCTGCCTTCTGCCACTTACATCCTCTCCAGGGAGTCATGGACAGACCCTGGCAACTTCCATCTTCCTCCATTTTTTATTTTAGTGCAAGGGAATTGTCTCTCTCTTTTTCTCCCCATGACTTTCCTGCTTGTTTTCAATTCTGTTTTTTGGGGGGTTTTTTGCTTCTTGTTTTTCAGCCTGTTTGTAGCCATCATTTGGAAAAGGTTGAGTGTTTCTGCCTTATTTGGATAAATATTATAACCCGGTCTTGTGTCTGGCTCAACAGCAATCAACAGCACACACACGCACATCTGTACAGACTGTTCCACTGAGCAGCACGAAGTCTTACAAACTTATGATTACAGGATGTGAACTTAAGAGATATGAGCGTTATTAATGTTTTTTCTTCTACTGTGAAGTCCACCATGCCCAGCAGGAGAAATAGGGTAGAGTCTGGTGCCCTCTTGTGACTACATTAAATCCCTGGAAAAACATCATCCCGTGACTTGAAAGAGATTAGGGCTTGAATTACACTGGAAAACAAAAAGAAATTTATCCTAAACAAAAGCTGGAATATAGAAAGGGGAAATTAACCTCTCAGTGTAATTTCTGAGATGAAACTTCTGCGTGGTTCACAATAGAGGCAGTAGACTTGCAACCCATACATGACTGTTATGTTGAATATTTCAATGATATGTTGCTTTCAAAAAGCTTTTCTTCATGCTAGTCAATTAGATATGATACTAAAGGATGGACAGGTCAGGATTATATATTAATATTGCTTTACTTTGTGTAATATACTCAAACTACATTTCTACCTTAAGAAACCCCAAAATTCTCCAAATTCTGGGGGTTTGAAGTTGTTATGATCTGAAACTATGGTCCAGTAATTTTTCACAGCCTTCAGGGAGGAGGAGGACGAGGTCTGTTTTCACAGCTTTGGTTTAACTTCATGTTGATTTGTTTGTAATGAGTTTAAGTATCTCCAGAGTTTAAAAAAAAAAAAAAGATTATTTTCTGGGATTTTCCCTTGTACATTATTATTTATCATTTTGGAATTTTACTGGTTCTAGTATCTGAAACTGAATGCTAAGAAAACAAAAAGAAAAATATTTATTATAATTTCCAGCTTCTCCCTTCTCATGAGAGGGGAATATTTCTGGTCAGAAGAGGGAATGACTCATCCTTTAAAAAAGCAAGCAGGGTCCACTCAGCTTCTCATTAGGGAAAGCCCCGTGCTGAGTTAAAAAATCACTTTTAATTCTGCTTTTGTGGATACGGAAGTGGCCTTCTGACCTTTAGTTTCCCATCAAATCTTTATGACATTACAGTCTGCCTGAATCTGCTTCACACCCCTGTGTACAGAGGAAGTTCCCCATTCGCCCCTTTTTTTCTGATAGAAACTTGAGATTTGTTCATGACCTGCCTGGAATCTCCTGACTTTTGTCGATGGGCCATTCCCACAGGTCAAGACAACAAGAAGTCAGTGATACTCCTGAGTTCTCTTGTTGTTTAATGTACATTTTTCTTCCCTTTTGCATATTGCTGTGTCCAGTCCTGAGTTTAGTTTGAGGCTTGTGTGTTTGTTCCCTTAGGACAGAGCAGTTACTGCCAGTGGTGCAGTGAACTGCACCATCCCATTGAGAGCTGAGGACTGTCTGTTTTCCTAAGCCTTATTTTAGGGAAGAGTTGAACAAAAGAATTAGAGGTGGACAGAAACTGTACATGCAACTAAATGGAGAATTGCAGGATTTTTTAGTAATACCTCGTCAAATATCCTTTATCAAACATATTGTCTAGTCACCTATAAATGTCAAGCATACAATAATAAAAACTAACTGTAGTGGGTAGCGTGAGCCTAGTCTTCTCAACCATATGTAAGTAAGGCAACCCCTTCCCCCAAATTAATCAAATAGATAAGCTCAAATAAATAAGACTAGTTCTGTTGTCTCAAGTGTATCAGACTCACATTGTCAGAGACTCATCCCAGAAATCTGGTGCTAAGAAAGTGCTTCCCAATCTATGAAAATAGTGCCAGGAAGAGCTAGAGAGGCAGAGTCCACTTGAATAGGTCTCCAAGAACTAGGGATGTTGAAGATTTTTGCTGGGGGCCTATTGTGTACAGCAGTGCAATAGCAAACGCCATTAGTGTTACTGATGTCTTCAGTACCTGTACCCAGCCAGGTACTATGAGCCTTAAGAGTTCTCTTGGCCCTGATAGTTTCCAGTTTGGAAGTCAGCTCTGTAGATCAGTATCACTCTTATATTTTGGAAACAACAAAACACCTCCAAACACCAAAATATCCCAGTGAAGAAAATCCCAGCAAAGCCCCCGAGGGCCTATTGTCCATGTTACCAGAAGGAGACACAAAGTTAAAATGAAAGTCTGCATATTTTTTTTCTGGTGTCCCAGCATAAATAGAAGCAAATAAAGTACTTTGAATCTGACCCTGAAAGTGCTGACTCGTTAGAATTTGTGCTTTAATACCTTATATTTGCCTCCATGCTGTTCACTGCTCCATTGCAATAAGCTCTGAATATGCATACCACACACCTGCTCACTCTTTCTAGTATCTCCTGCAAGGGCTGGTATTTTAAACCGAGAAGCCAGACAATGCTCAAGGGAAGAAGTGTCACATTTTACAGATGGGGAACTGTGATACAGGCTGCTGCATTTCTAAGTAGCTTTCTGAACATGGATATTTGCATATTTGAACAGAACATCTGCGACTTCAGGTTTACAAGGCTTTTCAGGACTTTGTTTATCACACAGCACTTTTTTCCCACAGTATCTCTCTTCTCTTTGATTCTTCATCGCCCTCCACAAAATATCTCGAGACAGACCTTTGAACATAGAGGGGATGCTCTGTGATCAAGGGCTGAAATGCACAGGCCCTGTCACAGACTGAGGCTACCAAACAGGATGGATCATTTCGTGGTGTACTGAGAGCTTGCTCTTGTAGAAAATATTCATGTGATATTTCATACAATTCTTACCACATACCTTATCATCTCTCCTCAGCAGACTTTCTGTCTGTCTGCAAGGCTGCTTTTTGCTTCCTTACCTCAGAGCATTTCTTACAGGATGGAGTAAGAGAGTAAAATCCTAGCAGTTATCCATGATGAGAATTACAGATCATGCATAATGAGTCGAGCGTCCTACCCTTTCTTACCAATAGCTCATGATGGCAGCTACTAACATCTATTACCACGATATAAGTATTAGTCCCATTTGGGATAACAGATTTCTCTTTTTATGCTTCATATTCTTGTCACTTGAAGATTGAATCATGAGACCATGCTACATCCCCCTGCTGCAAATATAAGCGCCCTCTCCTGTGCAAAGGTTCATTTTGCAGGGAAAGAGGGAGTGCAGAGGAGTGCAAACCACCTCAGAAGGCATGTGAAGAGATGGAGAGGACTGGTATGTATCACATCCTCTATACATCAGTTGCAGAAGACATACTGGGAGATCCAACTTTGGGGATGCTGACAGCTGTATGCTTCCCTGCACACCAAGGAGGTTAAAAAAAGGATTTCATCTCTCTGATGCAATCCCTCCACCCTTATTTGCTGCCTTTGGTTTGTGCTGGTTTGAAAATAAGACAGGCATTCCAACCTGTCAGGGAACTTTGTCATCATTTCACTACATAGAGGAAGTTTCCTAAAAGATGTGTCCCACAGTGTGAGCTGTAGAATGACAATATGCTCACAAAGAAAAGCCATTAGATTTTGGATATTTTTGAAAGGCTGGCTATGAGTTAGGTTTCATCACTCAGTACCCAACAAAAATTCGATATGGGGTTGTACATGAGAGCAGGAACTAAATGAGACCACTACAAGGTCACCAACTGCAGATGAAACTATATCACACATAGAGTCTGAGTTAATTTATATTGGGTCTTGCCTGTTTTGTGTAACTATCCTCTTGAAGCAAAATTTAAGACAGAACATTATTTACAGAAAATGTAATACATAAAATATTTCTTCGTCAGAAATAGAGTTTTGTTAGTGACTTACCCCAAACATTTACATAAAAAATTGCAGTCTTTAGAAACAGCAGAAATTGATGAATAAGCAAACAGATCAGATATATGGTCTGCAAAAACTAGTTTGGCCAGCTCTAGTTTATAGCCAGAAATTATTCACTTCATGCTTTACAGTCATACTTAAAATAATCAGAAATCCACTTATCTCTCAGGCACATTATGAATGTCTGAGACACATGTAAAAATAAAATAATGTTTTATTTATTCAGTAGCCCACTTTTCTTTAAATGATGGAAGTTACACTTGAGTAAATGCTGAATACAAAAGAGAGTGGAATTTTCTAATCTCAACCCCGTACGCTGATGAGCAGCTCACCTGCTCTGAGCCTTACGTGTGGAGATCTGACCATCTAAAGACCAAACTGGGAGGCAGAGCCTAGGCTTGGTTCTGTACACTCTACAAGTCATCCTATAGCTTGAGTTGAGTGAGTAGGTTGAGATTCAGATCCGATGTAGCAAGTGAACCTTTCTTCACAGCACGAAGCAGTCCCTGCAGGCCCACTGCAGGGTGATGTCTCTGCAAGAGGAAAGGGTGGAAAGACCCACACAGTCAGTCCACCCCTTAGATCTGCTCTGACATGAGTAGTGCCCCTTGCTGAGTCTCTTATGTGTCCCAATGCTGAGACCTTTTCTTTGCCTGTGTGGCACAGTCAGATACTCTCTGACAAACCAGATCACATGCTTTAATTTATCACATAAGAAACATCAAGTTTGTCTGATGGGATATTTTAACAACACAAAATAGCATTTCTGTATGTCCTCTCTCAGCTGTAAAGCTGCTTTTCTGTTTATCCAAAGAAGTCAGGATTGGTAGTTCTTCCATATGGATACATTGCGTGATACCTGGCCCCTAATACTTTCAGTAAGCTGTCACAGAATTATTTGGAAAGCACCTCTGGAGATTATCTGGGTAAATTTCCAAGTCTTTGCCACTTCTGAGGCTTTTGATTCAGAGTGTGTCTGAACAAAGAAACTCCAATGATTTTCTTTAAGAGAAGATGCATAACGATATAGTAATTTAGAACAGCCTGTAACTTCAGTGAGGCAAAAGAATTACAGCTGTTGCATCAGATCCTGATAATCCCTGTCCCTTGCATCTATGGCACTGAGCTCTAATGTTTTTTCATACAATTACAGAATATCCCGTGTGGGAAAGGACCCACAAGGATCATTAAGTCTGACTCCTGGCCCTGTGCAGGACCATCCCCAATAGTCACACCACACGCCTGAGAGCATTGCCCAAATGCTCCTTGAGTTCTGTCAGGCTTGAGGCCATGACCACTGCCCTGGGGAGCCTGTTCCAGTGCACAACCACCCTCTGGGTGAAGAACCTTTTTCTAATATCCAGCCTAAACCTCCCCTGACACAACTTCATGCTTTCATCTTGGGTCTTATCACTGGTCACCAGAGACAAGAGATCGGTACTTGCCCCTCTGCTTCCCATTGTGTGATCTCCCCTCGTTCTCCTGTGGGCTGAAAGATCAAGTGACCTCAGTCACTCCTCCTACAACTTCCCCTCTAGACCCTTCACTGTCTCTGTAGCCCTCTTTTGGACACTCTCTGATAGCTTTATATCCTTTTTGTGTCGTGGCTCTGAAAACTGCTACAAAGGGCTTGAGCTGAGGCCGCACAAGTGCAGGGTAGAGTGGGACAATCACCTTTCTAGACACTATTTATCAGAGGAAAAACATCAGAGAGATTTTTAAATTCATTGAGGTCAATATCTAGTTTGCATCCTTTTCAATCAGTTCAGAAGCCTGTTCCTCTGGTTTCTTCTAAATTCACTGATATTATTCATCAGAGTTTACATTTAGACTATGAAAATCCTGAGGCTGGGGCAGTTTGCATTTGCATCTTCAGAAATGTGTCACCAGTGTTGGGGCTGTATTCAGCTGCTGCTGAAAGTTTGATTTTCAGCAAAGTTACAGATATTCTGATAATGTGATCTCTTCTTGATACCTCAGAGAATTTGATTTCTGGGATGTGTATGAAAATAGAAACACAGAATTTGTTGATTAACATCTCAACAGAACTTCACATTTTTCTGATTTAGTATTATGTGAGCTACTTTTGAGGAAAAAACATTTCATATGTAGATACCAGAGGAGCAATTAAATAATGGTAATAAAAAAAGAAATATGTAATAAATATAATGAATTGAAGAAATATCATTTTGGCACAATATTTCTTTCCAATCAAGTATGAGAATAAAACATAATATATAGAAATATCAATGGCAATTTTAATATATTAAAACCCAATGTATTTACATTAATATTAACATTGGCTAATACTAGTTCAATTAAAAATATGAACAAATAACAGTTTTAAAATATCACAGAAATACAAAATTACAGATGAAACAAAATGATGCTGTGAAACACTTTACAAACTCGTACTCAGATTGACTCATGATCTTTGTCTGTTGGATCACACAAAAATATGAAGAAGCGTTTAGATAAATCTTGCCATATTTGTACAATTCTTAATTTTTAAATTCTGGTTTGAAGGCACAGGGAACTACTATCAATAAGTTATTAATAGTAAAAGTGGTAGCATCAGTAAGAAATTTGCTGCAGGGTGGTCTCCTGTGTGCACCTCCAGCATATCCAAGGGAGTTCCCAGCTATGGGGAGAAAGGGCTGTGCTTTCCAGGCTGCCAGCCCTTCCACATCAGTAAGGCACTTGGCTCTTTTACAGACAGTGTTAGCTTACACAGAAATGAAACACAAGCTCAACAAATGTTCAAAGATGGCATAAAAGAGTCCCTGACTCCACTTGGAAATCTCTAAGTTTTCTATATGTGTCAGTGCACTCTAGATTTGGCTGCAAAACAAGTAAAATTTACAAATTGTAAACTGTCAAGCATTAGAATTGTACATTTTAAGAATTTCAGGACAGTGCATTGACTAATGCAGCAGCAGTACTGTCATTCTGTGTTACCAGGCCACTGTTTTACTCTCCAATTCCCCCAGAATGTACAATGCATACAGAACTATGGGAAACATTTTCAAGGCTCTCGTTGAAAGACTTACTCATTCTTAATATTTTCCACTGGTTAACCACAAACAGTAACGGCAGAGTGCATTTATGAGACTCTGAACATGTACCTCCTCAAGAAGCAAAAATGTCAACCATAGGAAAGACACATTGTTCTCCTCAGCAGTGGGTTGGTTTTTTTTTTTTTTGCTCGGATGATAAAACTCATTTTACTGCATGTGAGGAAAGGAATCAGTCCAAAAATTAAGCTTTTAAGATTTCAGTTTGATTCAAAGTAAATTACTTGGTTTATTCCACGTATCCTTAGCAAAGCAATATTTTCACCGATGATACTGGTGGGCAAAGTTTATTGCAGGAGACAAACAGAAGAAATAAGAATTATTGCTCCTGTAATGTCCTCAAGGAGTTGCTGACCCACGCAGGACATGCAAGATGATGTCAGCATTTAAATACCTGTGTGCTGCAGTCTGCAGCTGGCATTGGGAATTTCTTATTTGTTTCAACATCTACCTGCTAGCTGCCACCTTCTTGGTCTCTGCCACTAGTACAGGTCTTTTGAATGTTGGACGAATCTGTTAGTTCTTTGTTTTCTTCTCTTTGCCCTTCTTCCCCTGATTCTTCTTGTATTTTTGATTTTCTGCTCTCAGTCTTTTGATTAATGGATGAATTTAGCTTGGATGAGTTCAATCTCCATCTCCTCAGGCTCCTGTAACAATCTCTTCTGATGTTTTCACTAACCAGCACGTAGATGATTGGATCAGCAACACCATTTGCAGTGCCTAAACACAGAAACACTGTAAAAATTGAATATATCTTCCTTTCAAATGGACATGGGCAATTCTGATTAAACATGAAGTGTATGGCTCTTATTATGAGTACCACATGGTAGGGAGCAAAGCAGATCAGGAAAATTACGATAATGGCAATAGCCAGATACTTCACTTTGGTTTTTTGGTGACAAGTCAAGCTGCTGCTACTTTTTGTAATTTGAAAAATTTTGTAGTTCGTGAAAATGAGGATTGTGAAGGGTATGGCAAATCCAAATAGGAATCTTGCAAAGCTGAAAGAAGCCAATTTTATGCCAAGGGGCACAGTCTCAAAGCAGGTTCTATTTGTGTTGTTTTGCTCATCTTCCATGAAGAATACTGGAGTGTGGATTACTGCAACCACAGCAAAAAGAAAACAGACTATTATGATGGCTTTTTTCTGTCCTCTTTTCCCCCTTGATTCCAGAGGATACACCAGTGCCACGTAACGATCCAGAGAAATGCAGCACAAAAGCAGAATGCTGATGTATATATTGCAGAAAAAGATGAATCCTGTTATTTTGCAGGCAGTGTCACCCATGGTCCATCTGTGCCTGTTTTGCACATAGATAATCCAGAGAGGCAAGGTACTTATATACATCAGCTCACACAACGATAAACTGAAAATGTAGATGGCAATTATTTTATTCCTTTGGATTTGTACCAGTGTAAGCAGGGAAGTTAAGCAATTTGCTGGAAGGCCTATGGCAAAAACGATGCTGTAAACAGCAACCAGAAGAGGCTGGCTCTCTTCATAGGGAATTCCTGGGCAAGTGGAGTTATTTTTTGTGTCTAGGGAGTCTTCCATTATTCTTATTCCAGCTGGTGTTTCCTGAGAATCAGAAGACAAGGTGGAAAGTTAGCATTGCATCACTTAAAAATGTGTCAGTAAAGGTTATGGCCCCGTAGGTGCCCACTTGACATGTCAGGGGAGCAAGTGGGATGCTTGAGGAAGCATCTAAGGCAAGTTTTCCAAGTCCTGCTGGTCTTCTGTGGGGACCCCCTGGGAGTCAGGTCTGATTCACTTCCAGGAAAAAGTGCTGTTTTCCGCAAGGAATGTCTTGACTACAAGAAATTTCATTTTATTAAAAAGGGTGTCTGTCTATTAAAATAGGGTTTCATGGACTGTTCCTAAACCATGCCTCATAAATAAGACTGAGCTGCTGGTCAGTTACTAAAGACAATTCCCAGAGTAAATTGAGGGCATTAGTCTTCAGTTGGTTTTTTTTCTAACCGATTAAAAAAAATGCAAACTGCAGAGCTTTCAGAGGCAGACTTCCAAATGAAGGTAACATTCATGGTCACTCAGGTTGGGGAATCATCTAAAGTGGGTGGTGGTAGTTCACAGGATCATAGAATCGTTAAGGTTGTAAAAGAGCTCTAAGATCATCGAGTCCAATTGTGCTGTTGTGTCAGAGACTACCTTGTATACAGGAACCAGAATCTGGCCACTGGTGTGTACCTCCACACTTGCAACATTGTGGGTCAGGTCTGTCTAATTCACACTTCTCTCCTCCCTCCTCTTAAAGAATAAATAACAGCTGAAGAAGACAAATTCGTAGTATGATACTACACCCATAATAGAAAATCAGTGAAACTACCAACCACATCTGTTTGATACCTCTGGGGAACAACAGGAAATAAGGGCAGTTAGAGGATGTAGACAAGACCAAAGAGAAGAATATACATGTTTAAGAGATGGAGGCAAAGAAATTTAATGCTCTTTGAACAGGAGTGATTACAAAAATCTCTACCTTTTCAAGATGACCATACACAAAAGCAGGTGTGGCATTTGGGTTGTGTTAAGCAGTGCTAGGGGCAGCATTTATTGCAAAGTCACAGGATGATTTCCATGCAGAAGTATTCTCCAAGGGAATAGAGAAATATGGAGGTGGGTGCACTGTAATGGTGGTGTGTGTCCTTAAAAATTGTATTTTGCTCTATTTATGAGTTGAAGGTGTCCACTGTATAACATTCCTGATAAAAAGATGTCTTGTCTGGCTTAACATTTTGAGGATTCTCTTATGGGTGGACACCTACTCCAGGGTAACTAAATCCTGCCAACTCCACAAGGACATGTGTTGGCAGAAACAGTCCCTTCAGACAGAGGAGGCACATGAACTTTCACAGTCCACACTGTGTGTGTGCAATTTTTTTAACCCTGAGTTCATGCAGGGGAGAAGCTTTTAGCAGCCTCTGAACATTTATTTATTGCTTGTTTGGGCCCATCTCAAGCAGACCAAGGGGAAGCAGTTTGCTCCCAGTGCAGTGGGATTGTCTCCTGCATCTCTTCCCCTCCATGTGGGCAAGAGCAGTCCCTGGGGTGGCACAAGCAGGTCAACCCTGAATGCTTAACAGGGCACCTGCCTTACAAGATCCCTAGAGCTTGAAGGGCAATCAGGTCCCCTGACTTAGTTTGGTTGCCAGATTATGAGAACAGTGTGAGAAAACGGACACAGGTTGCCTTGGGCTGCAAGACCCTGACAGCTGCACAGTGCTGGCCACAGCCATAGACACCAAGAGAGGATCTCCTGTCCCATGTTCAGAGATGTTCACTTCCATCAAGTACCCCGATGCAGTCAGTTTTGAATGAAGATGTCCTGGCAAGCAAGAGGGCAGAAGCCAGTGGTACCTGCCATCCCCAACACCAGCAGCAGAATAAGCTGTTCCCTGAGCTGGGGATGTCTGAAAGGCACCTCCTCAGACAGAGGAACTGAGAAAGTGCTGTGAGCATAGAAGTACAGTGGAGGGTGTGACCCCCCCTCTGGGACTCCCTTCCACTTCCCCACAGTAAATCTTGTTCCACTCTTGTGCTGACAGGCTGGTGGTTGCTGCATTGATTGGGCCAAAGTATCTTTCCAGAGGGTTGCATCCCTCCACCTCTGAGAACTGGACTGGAGTCTGGTGGGTATGTTGAAGCTCTCTCAAGGGGGATCTGAAGTTTAGTCCCTGGACACAAAACCATCCCTCTCCTATCTGCTAGTTCCTCATTCTAAAATCATATTGTAGTTGAAAACCCCAGCATTTCTCATGCCACATGTCACTGCATCCAAAATCTCACATGGAGCTCAGCCTATAAAAGTAAGATAGATGAATATGAAGTTGTAGAGTAATTTAGACATATTCATGCCTTCAGAAAAGTTGGGTCAAAAAAAGTATTGTCCCATCTTAAGAATCAGTGTAGAAGGGAATCCTCACTGCTGTGTGGGGAAGACATCCCAGTAGTCAGCAGGGCTGCTGCCAGGTTGTGTGTCAGAGGGTGCAGTTACTTCCCTCCTTTCCTAGCAGTGAAAGTGTTCTGAGAGCTGGTGTTAACTTACAAAAGCAGTGGTTGAGATCAAGGCTGGTGGTGACTTGAGTTTTTTGCTGCCTCTGAGCATCTGCCACCCATGGTGTAGGAGGAGGGGTTTTCTCTGGGCCACCTCCCAAACTGCTGTGTAGAGGGGATAAAAAGGGTGTTTGATTTCAGGGTCATCAGTGGTTCTCTGCCCAGACTTCACCTATGAACTGACATACAAGAGCTTGTCCTCGACTCAAATGTGCCTGACCAATGTGAGAGCTGCTGTTCAGCTGCACACCACAGAGCTGCTCTACACCTGTGCACCACAGAGGGTCTTGGAGACCTCCCCTTCTATGGTAAAGCACAGCAGGTTAATACAGCTCATGGGGCAGGAAGATGGGGGCAGCCAGGGCAGGGATATGGCAGAAGTCACACACCATCTCAGTTACTCATCAGCTTGTCTACTCAGAGCACCTTAACAAAAACACCTTCAGGACTGATTGAGTTTCTCTCTCCTCCCCTCACTCTGGGCTTTGCACACTTCTTTTGACCCTGTGTTCATCTGAATATTTTCCTTTCTGCACGGCTTCTACCAGGGCAGCTGATGGTGCAGGGCAGGAAGGAAGTGGTAGAAGAGTTCTGCTGTAGACACATGCTCCCAATGTTTGTTTCTCTTGCTTCTTTCCTTCACCTCCTTCCCTCCCACTCTGCTCCAACTCTCCTTCCTGTGCTCAGCACCCGGGAGAGAGCCTCAGGAAAGAGATGCCTGTGACTTTCTTAGCTGCTTGCATGGAGCATGCTTTTTTCCCTTGGTGTTTGGCATATGGACTAATCCACAGGGCTGGGGCTGAGCTGAAGAGACCTTCATCCTTATAAGACTGTCAGCTGCCAGGAGCAACGCCTTGGCTGACACAGTGCAGCTGTAGGTGTGGATTTACACTCGTAGTAAATAAGCATGTGCTGAATGACTCTCCTGGAGCTCTGGCCTGTCAGCTTGGGAGCATGTACCCTTCCCAGCAGGAATGCTCTATGTCCCAGCCCCACATCAGGAACAAGGAGAGCAGACCATCCATTTGGTCCACTCCCTCACCTACTCTTGGCTCTCTGCCACTGGACACTGCATGCAGCCCCAGTTCTGAGCTTTACTTGTCTTTGCTAAGCTCTCCAAGCCTGCAGAGGGGTTTCCTTCTCAAACTGAAGATCACAAAGCAGCACTCAGCAGATAATTTACGAAATTTCTCCCAGTGACATTGCCCCTTGTGATGACCCACAAGAAGAAAACACCACTACAATCCACTTCTTGACTAAAGTCAACTTCTCTGGGCCTCTACACCCCCCCTTCAACTGAATGCACATTGTTATCTTTTTCTCAGACCTTTAGAGTTTACTGGATTGATACTTGGCTCAGCCCATAAGATTCTGAGTTCTTGGCTTCCTCAGTGGTGTCTAGTCTAACCTCCATCTCAGATCTTAACTCAAATGAAAAATAGTAATAATTATAGAGCTGAAAAATCCACACACCATTTTCTGCTAATATTTGTGATGAACAATTTTGATTAGAACAGCAGAACTTAAAAGATTTATCACATCCAGCAATTTTCAGGTATTTATAAAGGTTCAAGTGTAGCTGTGATGCCAAGGATGAATAATCTCCAAGAACACCTTTGTGAGATACAAGCTGCTCCAATGCATTAGGTTTCTTCACTGCTCAGTAGCTCTCAGTTGAGCTAAGCCTCTCCAACATAGCTGTTTTCACCTTTCTGTGACTTATCCTTATCTGCTAGGTCTCACCAATCTGTTACATCTGGTCCTGGCCATGTTTCACATCAGCAGCTCAACATATATTTATCATCACTCTGAGGCTTCTTGCTCCGTGAGACTCACTGCACGTGACAAACCGCAGTCAGCATGGGCACGTTTGTCACCTTCAGGATGTGCAAAACATCTCATCTTCCCAGACAATCCACTCTGGCTCAGGAAGCACCTGAGCACAAATCACTGGGAGATGGGGTAATCTGCTAAGGAAGACGTGCTGCGTGTGTGCTCTTTATTTACAACCTTGCATTTCGGATGTAACTGTGTTATGTTCACATTTGTAGTTGAATAGATAATTATGTTTCTTACTCCTAAAATGGAGTGCCTACATCCTCTAATGTATTGAGACCTTACAGAGAGAAAACCCTGGGAAAGGCCGGGAGATACCCAAACATGAAGGGAATGGATGGAAGAGGCATGACAAAGATGAAAACCCATTTTCTTGGGGTGTGGTGAGAAAGGAGCAGAAGTGTCTTGCTGCAAACCCACCAAGCAGGGCTATGAAACCAGAGTGTGATTGACTGCCCTTTCCTCATCTCCTCTTTGATCCAGTCACCTTGCATTCCTCATGGCAGGTGGCCCGGATTTACCAGGAGGAATGGAGAGATGTTCTTTCTCTGGCTTTCCTAGGAAGTGGCAGATTTCAAATGCCAAACTGATGTCTGTTTTAGAACAAATCTTCTGTCCCTGTCTCTGGACAGGGACCAAGACATGGCATCAATGTGCAGGAGAGCCTGTGCGATGGTCATCTGTCCTCTCCTCTACCCAGCATCAGGGAGCATTGAACTATCCTACAGCAGTGCCTTACACACCTCATGGGCAATGAAATCAGGAGCCTGGGATGGTATGAGGATGTGGTTTCACATCACAGCCACACCAGACTTACAACCCGTCTGTCATCTTTTTTTCTCCCTTCCTTTTTCATGACCAGTAGCTCACCTGACCCTGCAGTGACTTGACTGGTGGCTCCTGCTGCTCATTTGGGCCAGTTACATTAATCCTCTCCCAAGAAAAGTCTTTTTAGTAACACTGAAGTGTAAAAAGGGAAGTGAAAACAAGCGGGAAAGCAAAAGGCTTTATTTTGCCTATTTTTTTCTTTATTTGTCTATGAGCTGCTCATGTAAAACTGTTTAAATTTCCAACAGAGAAGTTGGAGTGATAAAAATAACCCCTTTTAGAAAAAATAAAAAGGAAAATTACAGATACCATTACAAAGAAGGGAGAAGTAAAAAAAAAATAGTCAAACAGAGACTGGTTGAAAGTCTATGGATTAACTCACATGAAATACAGAGGGACAGCAGAGAAAAAAAACAGTGAAATCCATAACATGAGTACAATTTTATTTTGTAAAATTTTCTTTTTCTATTAGTTTTCTGATTATCCTTCTATGCCAAAGATTATTCTTAGAACTGAAAGTTTTGAGGTATTTATGTGATATTAAGAACAATTTAAAATAAGTGCAGTGATGGTTAGGATTAAAGTAAACCTTCTCTTCACACCTTCTTTCCTGTCCCCAATATTTGTAGATGAAAACAACCTAAAGCGTAAATCAGCCTCCAGAGGAACAGAACCTGAGCTTCTCCTGAAGGGTTTTGTGCGCTTTCCTTGGTAGCATGTGGTACTGGAACTATCTGACATGGGAGTATCTCCAGGATGTCAGTCTGGCCACTCAAATCCAGCATTGAAAGACGTCAGTTCCCAGACGTGGCAGATATGCCACCTACAACACCCGTCACCAGCAAAATCACTCCTTGTCTCAACCTGGGCTTCTCCTTTTTGTGCAGAACTTACATTACCTGCCTGTAAGCTTTATGAAGTATTACACTTTCCAGCCCCTAGCTTTTGTGTCTCTTAACTTGAATACAAAATAAGAAATTGCCGAGGATTATTTGCTCTGCTGTTCTTGAAAGTAGGAAAAATGTTTATGGTATCTTTGTGGATAAAAATAGATCATAACCCATGAGCCCAGCAAGTCAGTGAACAGCTTTATTTTTTTTTCCATTATTAATAGACAAATTGATAGATGAAGTCACTCCTATAAGAAAATCTCAGCATGAAAAAGGAAAACCAGCAATGGCTCCACTTAATTACCCTGCTTTACTGACACACGCAAGACAGTAGGACTTGAAGTTATATAATTTGAAATCTGAACATAAAAGTGAGTATTTTCAAAAACATTGTTTCAAATTTGAATGTAATATATGAGTATATAATTTTCAAACTATATGGTTTCAAAACTCTGTAGAGAAAAAAGGGTGTTTTTAAATTACAAGTCTATACTGGGAATTCAGCCTGAGCACAACGCCATCTTAAGATATCTTTCCTCCACTGTGGTGAAGCAGGTAACCCCTCTCTTGACTAGTGCTGGTTAAAACGATTCATGGGGCATTTGTAGGCTGAAAATAACTACTGTCAGGAAGCAGCCAGACTTTGGGATTAGTTATACAGCCTTAATACTTAACTCTATACTGCAGATACAAGCAGTCTTACAAAAATAGAGAAGATATTTGTTAAACGAGAGAGGCTATTAACCAATTGCCTTTCAGGAGGGGAGCTCAGCAATCATTTCTGATGAGAGGAAGATGTTTGATTTGTCTCATGATACTCTGTTCATAGATGTGAACTTTTTGAAACTATAGATTTTTAAATGCCTCTGTGGAGGTGTTTTTACATAGATCCACTTCCCCCTTTCCACAATCTGCAAATCCCACAATAGTAGTAAATGTGCTAATTTGCTAAAATAAGCAGCTGTGGTATCAATAAGCGGAACTGTCATAATTCAAGGTTGACAAGGGACCCAGTTTAAGATAGTGATCCTTCCCTAAATTGTGTGTCCTAGTGCCATGTTACACTACCCAGAGAGGGATTGCACAGGAGAGAGCATGCCAGGTGGTTTGGAGAAAGATGTGTTAACAGAACATCCTGATACAGGGTTTAAAACTGTCTCATTAAACATATCTAAAAGCTGGTAAAACTACTCAAATGTCATACGTTGCACACAGGGGAAGTTCACAGATGAAAAATATGACTCCAAAATCCACCCGTACCAGTGGACTTTTTTCTCCAGTCTCATGATTCAAAGGCTGTGACTCATAATTTTGGGACTTTTGGACCTAGCAAAGTTTCTCAGTCCTCCCTGGGACCATCAGGGAGCAGCTGTTGCAGGGGAGGTTTACTCCATGGTATCTACTAGCTTGTCTGGAAAGGGTCTTGGAGCCAGAGGAACAGTTTCATGGCCAGAAGGGCCACCAGGAACTCCAGAAAAGCTCTCATACATGTGAGGCTAAACTATAAAGCTTGTCAAGTCAAAAGGCTGAGGAAAGCATAGGTTTTGGAGCAGAGTCAGTGAAAGTGAGTAGCTGAGAGCAGCTCTGCTTCACACCCTCTTCCTCACACTTTCACATACAAAGCCATCAGGCACTCCTGTTCAATGACTTCCTAAAGCTGTCACAGCTTAACTGGTAGCCTCGTTTATGGGATCTATTTGTATATGGCTTCTGTTAATCAAGTGGCTCATTTGGAAACCTAACTGGCCAAACTTTCTTACTGGCTCATGCTGGAACTGCAAAGTCTTGGAAAAAGGTGAGAAGTGTGACTCCCATGCACATCTGCTTTCTCCTGCACCAGAGCACTCGTGGATGCCAAAGCACACCCAAATATCTGCAGATTTGGCAGTGAGGGCTTACACATGGATAAATACTGCTCTGGACTCCCAAAAGAGCAGGCTGGGGTGTTGGGGAGCAGGCTGTTTTAACAACACAAGGAGCTAGAGCTGAGTGTGTCTAATTGCCAGATTTAAGGAAAATCTGACTTCAAGCAGAAGAACAAAGAAGCACCAAGGCTCATGTCAAAACCCACAGGTCTACCCCTTAAAAAAGAGTGCTCTGTTATCCTTTAGGATTTCCCCAGCAGCTACTTAGGACATCTTCCTCCTTATTCTTGGCCTTTGGCCTTCAAACAGGACACTCCTGCCAAAACTCTGGCACCTGAAATTAGAAACACACTAGGAGCCACAGAAAGCCCACACTAGAGCCATTTGCACCCTCCAAACTACTGTGACTCAAAGTCATCTCTGGTGCAGAACTGTACACCTGGAGTTGCTGGAGATTTCTGTACTGAGGCCATACACCTCACCCTTCAGGGAATGCCAGCACACGGCCATGTGTGACACCTGGACCAATGCCAGGCATCAATAAAGGTCATCAAATCCTAAGGAAGCAGAGGACAACCACAGCCACCCTGTGGTAAAGAGAGAGACTTGTTCTGCAAGGAGGACATCACCTCCAGAGGTGTGAAGATTGGATCTCATCACCTCGTAGGCAGGCAACGAGATCAGCACATGAGGCATGGCCATGCCTGTGGCTTGTGGCATCCCTTGTCTGGCACTCAGCAACTCTGTGCTCCTGGCTCCACAGAGGCTGTGGGAACTCTTGCTGCCACACAAGAACAGAGCAATGCTGTAGCAGGGTTGGGTAGAGAATGTGAGTTTTAGTGATCATTCAGTTATCCCACCTTGCAGTATGCAGCTTTGCTTGTTTTAATTTGGCTGTGGATGGTGCCTGGCTAATGGCTCTGTTTGTTTCTCATGCATTGGTTTGTTTTTATTAAGGGTTGTGTCTACCCAGGCATGGTCCTGCATGCTGTTGGCCTGTCACTGTCGGGCCCAGGCTCTGTCCTCCATCCCTGACCTGTTCTCATCCTGGCAACCTGTCGTCACCTGGGTCTGTCTTTCCCTGTATGTGGTCTCTGTACTGCCACGGTTCATTCCCACCTTTCACCATCCCACTGCTGCTTTTCCTCCTCTGTCCCAAGTCAATCAGTGGTTTTCAAACCAGGAGATTCACAAATGGTAGCTCATATCTCTTCTGTCAAGTTCCCACGGAAGCCAGAGGATGCTGGCTCAGCGGTAAATGTCCAGTGGCACCAGGCAGTGACACTTGTAGAGAATATTTATTCATAACCAAACACATCTGATCAAATTCCCAGGTTCACAAGCTTCCCTTCATCCTGCACTGACACTTTCACTGCAACCGTGACAGTCACAGGGATCTCAGGATTTTCCTACATTCCCAAAATATGTTTGTCTCTTCCATCCCTCTGAAATCCCCCAGTCAGAACATGGCTTAACTGGACTGCAAAGAGTGAGCATGGACAGGATGCCAGGAGCAGAAAAGTGCAAAGACAGTGTTGAGTTTTGACCTTGTGATAGTAGATTAATTCTCCCCCTGGGGGTCTTGGCACTCCCAATGTGTGGGAGCTGCTTTGACATGGGAGCTGCACTACTGTGGTAGTATCACCAGTACTGAAGAGGTTACGGGGGAAAAACAAAGCAAAAAGATGCCCAAAATAATGTTATGATCTGCCAGACTTAAGTTCACTGACATATTGGTTGTCACAGAAGTCTAGCTAAGTTCTCCTCAAAATTTTTTTACTTTTGCCTAAAGTGAATGTGTCTCAGCAGGTAGGGTCTGCAAAGCCTTGTGATGACCACTGTGCCTTCTATGCTCTAAACAATCCTATTTTTAACAGGGTGCTTAAAGATGGTATTTAACAGTGCTCTGAACTCAGACACATATATTTCCCCCTTGTCCATTTACCATGAAACTCAATTTCTTTGTTCCCTTTTGTCCTATGATTCAACTAATTGGGGAACCTCCATTTTCCTTCTCTGATGTTTGGGTCTCCTCCTATAGCTACCAACTCCCATACTGGCATCAAGGTTTTCCCCTTAAGACCTTAGTCATACCAACAAAAACTGTGACGCTCAAAGATTCCCCTTTGCACCTACACACGACTCTGATGTCCCTGTAAGCCAACTCACATCTGCTAAATCTGTAGTGTCTTGTCTGAATCCTCAGCTCTGATCTCTCCTGACTCTTTGTACATCTACCACAATGAGCACCTCATTCTTTGTTGGGACACTCAGGGTCTACCCTGGAAGTTGTTGATGTAAAAATCCCAGCTGCTGGATATTTCCCAAAGTGTCCTGACACTTGACAGCAGCGCTGTTTGTGTGATCGTGATGAGGCTCTAAGATCAATGGCTCCCAGAGAGGCATAGGAAATGCTGAACCTGAAAGAGCCATCTGCATTTCAGGCAGAAATCTGTACAGAAGGGAGTGATCAATTCAAATTGTGAGATTTCTGTAAATGTAGAGTCCTGTGTACAGAACTGTGGAAAAGTTCTCAGAAGAAAACCACTCTTGCCTATTAAGTGCTAACAAGCAGAATGAGTAGGTTTCTTTCTTTCTCCCCCTGCCTCCTCCTGGCCACCCTAAACGCCCCGCGCCCCATCACGATGAGGTTACTGGAAGTTAAGGAGCTGCTGGTTTAGAGGCAGCAGCAGACCTAAGTGGGATTATGGGAAGGGCAGGTTTAAAATAACACCAGATGCACTTTGGTCTTTGGCAAAGTAGTCAAATCCCAAATATTAACTCAGAATTCATGCTGAGTGCCAGAGATCAGCAGTACTGTGTGAATAAAAGATGGAGAAAAAGAAGGAATGTAGTATATCAAATTAGGCACTATAGACCAGCAGGTAAACTTCACAGTTAAATGCCTGCCTTGCTTTTCCAGCAGAGTAAGGATGAGAGGAAAGGCTGGCTGTGAATTCTCCTCAAAAGAAACCCAGCATTCATATTTCTATTATAATTCTGTATTCATGCCTCATGCACTGCAGTAATAGCTAAATCTAAACTCACAGCAACTTGTATCCTGCCAAAATCCTTCAATCCTAATCTGTCCCTGACTGGAACTAAAGTTGATTTGTAAGAGAAATGTGTTTTTTATAGGAAAGAGAGTTCGTAAGGAAGACAGGTAGGAAAGACTTCGCAATCTGCAGAGAACTCTAATTAATACAGACCCAACAACACTTTTTTGCTGTTATGTCAATCACAAGGAGATTTAGACTATGGTGAAACATCAACAGGGTCTGCATTTCTTAAGCATAAACCCACAGCATGGAGAAGCAGTGACCAAACTAGAACAAAGCAAAATGATGCTAAATAGAAGCAACGCCTTGCCTTGCAGACAGAACACTTACTTTTTTTTTCTTGGTTTGCAGAGGAGACGATGGGGTGCTCCAGCTCCTGCCGTACTCACAGGCTGCTCTGAAAAAACTGCAGGAAGTGTCTAACTTCCCCCACGTGCAGTCATAAGTGACGATCAAAAAAGAAAGCATATAACTTCACCAGACTCTCCAACTGTGTCACTTTTAGTTGGGTGTGCACAGAAAGAGGCTGACCAGTGCTGTCAGGAGAGGAGTTAGGAGAAGAAGCCTTAAAAAGGAAAGTGTTTGCTATCGAATTCTGTCACTTGTACAGGGGTGGGAAGATGCTTTTGTGACTGCCAGACTCTATTTGGGCTCCCGTGCTAAGTGTGCACCTTAATCACTGTGCTGATGTGCCCTGGAGGGACAAGAGACCAATGAACTGCCCCAAACCCTCCTGACTCCTCAGGAGCAGGATGCCTGTGATAGGTGCTTATTCCTTATTTGTAGGGTGGAGGTAATCACCTGGCTGTGTGTGAAATGGCTAAGTACTGAAATAGGTGAGAGCCAGTATTAGACCCCAATAGAAGGGAGTGGTGACACGGGGGAGAGACTATTCTGGTGCCAGCAGTGCTAGAAAAGGCTGAAAATGAGATGGTGGTTTGAGCAGCTTCAAGAAGAAGTGTTCATTTGCAGGAGTTCCTTATTAGCAAAGAGCATTGATACAAAGGAGCACATAATCTTTGCCAAGTGCTCTAGCACAGGCCTTAAGTGAAGCAGGAAGAAGATCCCGATGTTATGTTGCCAGCCCAGACCTTGTTTGTGGGATCTGTTCCAAGTGTTTTTGAAGATGTTGTGTGTGACTCTGCAAAAGTCAGTTATGAACAGATTTATTAAGTTTTCAGGCAACTTACCCATCAACTTCTACCAATTCCACCTGCAGTGGACCCAATGCTTACAGGACCCTGTGAGGGTCTGCCAGTGCTTGCAGGCTGCTGGGGCTAAGGTAGGATAGGGTAGAACTGGGTGGTAACCTAAGGCAGGCAGAGTACTGAATTTGCTTGTATTGTAAGCAAAACATTTCTGCTGAAAAATTAAAGAAATGCTTAGTATGCACTTTCATTCTGGTGTGAAAAAGTTGCTTTCGTTCCATTTTGCTGGAGAGGGTCTCTGGGGATGAGAAGACAGTGAAGAGCAATTTATTCTCTGGATCCAGAAGGAACTGAGGAAGAAGAGGCTGAAGCCAGTTTCCATCTACAGAGGAGAACAGATGAAATTTCTGTCTGTATCAGCTCAGCCTGACTGGGCATAGGGCTGGAACCAGTCTGTGCGCTTCCTCAAACACGTGGTTTCACCTTGGTCCTCCTCTGTGTAGAGACCAAACCCAAAGGAAAACACAAAGAAGGATGGAATGATGTTTCTGAGATGACTAGAGCTGATTTCCTCTGTAGGTAATCATTCTTCATTTAGAGATGTGGGTCAGAAAAGAGCAAAGTGCTCTCAGACCTGAAGAACTGGAGTTTTCATAGAGACCAGTGGGCTACCCTGTGGTGTTTTTGATGTCACAGTTCCCATTTGGATGCAGTCAACTGTGGAGTCAAATACCTGCCTGATTATTCTCTTACTGATGTAGGGTTTAGGATAGTCAGAGGCACGTGCATTTTCCAACTAAATTTCATAATGAAACATTGAAAATTGCATAGTCCTCGTAGGGAAATGGAAGATGACATGTCTCTGTGCCTTTGAATCTTCCAGTTGAACCTGAAAGGTGTTACTATTTAGAGTCACTGCTGCTTCATTCTTCTCTCAGTATAGCCGCAATCGACATCACCCACAACCATTGCCCTGCAAGCTGAAGACTGATGTCAAGATATCAAAAAACCTTTGACAAGATCTTCTGTGACTGAGACGAACACAGACCTAGAGCTTCCGTGGGTGGCAAAACTAAACCAAACAGATGAAGTAAGTTTAGTCTGTATTCGGTAGAGATAATGCAAGCAGTACAGTCATATAAATTCTGGCCTACTACTCATAGTGTAGTGATGTCATATCTAGGCAGTGAAAAAAGATCAGATGAAGAACCATTTATAGCAGAAGGCAGAAACTCTCTGGCTTCTGTCTAAATCCAATTGAAGTAAATGGAAATGTTTCTTTTAGCCTCATTGAGTTTAGATTGAGCAGTTTAAGAATATTTCTTTCTACCATATAATTTCTGCATGCTATTCAGACAGTTGCCTTTATAGTAGCGCGTTTAAGCAAGTTAAGCTGCAGAGGTGTCTTCTCTGCACTCTTGATCATTTTGCTATTGAGGCAGAGCGACTGTCCAAAGAATAAAAGAAAAAAAGAGTCCATCCTTGTTTTAACTCAGTGCTGCATAACAGAGAATATTGGTGGGGATTGTCATAGCACTATGATAGAGAAATTGCTTGTGCACCATTGACCAGTAAACACAAACAACTGTGGAAGACTGCTGGGGCCCAATGTCTTTGAAAGACTTTCAGATTTGAGTTTTTCACTCACTCTTTTTTTCATTTAGAAACTATCAAGAGAAAAGCTGGTAGGATATTTCTCTCTCCACTGCATATGAAAATGCTCCATGTTAATGTTTTCTTCCCCTAGTTGTGACCAACAAGAACCTAGAAATGGAGAAAACTTCAGATTATCTGCCTCTCCTACCTCCATCTGCAGCTGACACAGAGTCATGATTATATGAAAGCTCTGCAAAAGATTACCCAGGAAGACAATTTTGTACAGTTGTTCATCTTTTTCCAAGGCTCATTTTTCTTGGAAAATGGTAGAATATGGCTTTAAATTTGCAGCATGGGAAGTGATCACACGGCTTTCTGGCTTCCCGTGCACACCCAGTTAGTTCACAGCAGGGAGTGAAAGAAGAAACCTTCTTGTTCTGCTGCTGGAAGCAAAACGTGGGAGTTTCAGCTGCTAAGATTTTTGACGCACTGGCTTTTCTACACGTGATGGGTGGGTAGACACAGTCAGATTCCTTCTGGTTATTCAGGTTACATAAATGCCTGCATCTCACATCTGCGCTGGAAAATCCTCTTGCTTTAAGTTTGCCTGTTTTTGTGAATGGTGTGTGGAAATTTGGTCGTCCTCAGTTTTCACTCATGCAGTGGTGTAACTGTGTGCCTTAGGGGTGGAAATCCACAAAGTCACTGATCATTCCCTTACCAGGGAAAGATCTCTCACTCCAAAAAGAAAAGCCCTATCATGTTTGACAGTCCTACCCCTTCATGCACTGGGATTGATGTATTCCCTCTCAGGAGCTCCCTGGCAGAGTGCAGCTTGTTGCCACATGGCAACCGAGAGACCTTTGACTCTACTGACTTCTCTGGGGCAACAACAGTTTTGTCCTCTGTGTGGTGAGAGTGAAGAGATGCCAGTCTGTGCATTGGGGCCCTCGAGACGAGGTGGAGCACACAGCTAGGTGTGTGCTCTAGCAGCCTCTTTGGGAGATTATGCTGCCAGTGGCACGGCCAAAGCTGTGACAGCGAATGTGCTGCGGCTCAGTGGATTTGTCTCCATGCTTTGAACTCCACCTCCAAACACGCGTGTCTCCAAACATCCCACTCACACCACACGTGCAGCCTGGGTTGCAGCCTTTTGACAGATATGTCTGCCTTTTTTTCTTGTAAAAACCCCACCTTATACTAGGAAACTCTAACACCCACAGGGGTAAGGAGGTTACAGTTGTTAGAGCAGGGGGAGGAAAAGGGTGCGGTTCAAAGAATACACATTTATAATTTTTTTTACTAACTCAAAGTAGCAGCAGTTCTGGGCCAACAGTTGAAGTTGGTTTAACCTTCACAAACTCGGAGCGAAGTTCAAGCTGGTTTTGCACCCTGTGCAAAGAGCTAATGTGGCTACCCAGAGCTCTTTGCGACTGCAGAGCTCTTATGTTTTTGTTTATTAGATCTGAGGTTAATGCAAAAATTGTGTCAACCATGTAAGGTTGAGGGCCACTATGGGGAAATGAACTTCAGCTCAGCCAGATCCAATACAACGATGTCATAAAATTTGTCCTCCCATTTGAAATCTCTAGGATGTGGAGTGGGTGAAGGACTGGGAGTTGACATGCACAAAGTGTGTACCTTGGACAAACCTGGGTTTTGGATCCACCAAATCCCATTCAAACACCATAAATCCAGGTTTTTTTGTTTACTTCAGCTGTTTTGCGCTTAGCCACCATCATTTTTATCTGTAGCTAGGCTTGACCAAGCTGGTGCAGCAGAGATTCAAAGGGTGTTTAGTGTTTACATTGCATCTGCTCCTTCTGCTACTGTCAGGGATCCTCAATGCCAGCTCTCCATGGCAAAGATTCCAGCAGCCCATCTTGGAGAGCTGCAGCAAGCCCTGGGAGGGTGGGTAGCTTTAGGAAGCTGGTGCCCTGCTAGGGGAAGCTGACACAGAGCTGGCAGGTACCCGTGGGTTATCCCTGGCACGACTGCACTGGGGCTCAGTGCCGAGGGGCACCTTAGAAAATGCTGCAGGCAGGAAAGCAGGAAACGCTTTGCAGAACAGAGATAACATAGAAAATAATGTTATGTAAATGGTTTGATTTACTGATTTGCACGTACAGGGGCTGACATGTAAGCACACAGGAAAAGGAAACGGGACGGAGGAGGAGTGGAAGGAAAAAGGCAAGAAGACAACAAAACAGGCGGGCAGATTTCATTGGGGGCGGGACTTAATGTCCTGGTTTTTCTCCAGAGCATGATGTGTTGTGGAGGTCTGCAATCACAGATGGACATTGAGAATATGAGTACTTTGGTTCAAAAAAATGTCCCTATATATCAAAATGGGCAACTTGCATCATGGGATTCTTCTGCACTGGGAATTCCCTCTTGTATACAGCTGGAATCACCCTGGGCAGGACAGCCCTTGTCTAGATCAAACTGGTCCCTTAGTCACTGATCTGAACTTCAACAGCTCTGTGAGATGGAGAAGTCACAGAAGAAGTTGTCAGCCCTGTGCTCCATTTCTCAGATTTTCTCAGAAGCCTCTTTTGCGAGAAGACTTCAGAGGTCTTGGTGATTTCATGTGAGGTGAACCCTCCCACAATATGAGCCTCAACAAGCAGTGGGATACACACCTCCTGCCAGCAGCAGGCATCCCCATAAGACCATCAGGCAGAACTTCTCTGCACAATTGATTTTTGTGAGCCCTTGCCAGACTTATTGTGATCCACCTCAGTGGGGGAGCTGACAGAGCTGTGCAGGCTCTACTTTACAATTACTTGTTCCTTAATTTGGTCCACTTCCTTTTTGTCACTGACCTCCAGTGGAAAAACTGAGGCTCATATGTGGGTATGATCTGTATGGATGACACCGTTCTGCAGCAACCAGGCTGTGGAACCATCTCCTGCAGTTAGATGGTTACCTCTGATGTCTTTCTTGAGGCATCTTCTCTTGAATCTTGAGGGATGCTGGTGGGTGTGAAAGACCCCTTCCAGTCTTTGCTGGAATCATTGAGTAGAATCATTTGGCCTGGAAAAGACTGCTAACATCATCGAGTCCAACCATTACTACAGCACTGCCAAGGCCACCACTAAACTACGGTCCGAAGTGCCACAATTAACATATTTTTTCAACACTTTCAGCAAAATGTTTCAACAAAAAATGTATTGTTATAAGCAACTTAATGCTTCGGAGAAAGGAAAGTGCCTGATGAAGGTATGATGTTCAGCCTTCAATTAAAGTGAAAGATTTAGTGGGCCACATATCTTGAGGTATTTGCTTTGCCTTTTCTCAGATAAATTCCCTGATACAGTCTGAAAAAGGAAGTATGGCCTTCCTTAAGATTTCTAGGTATGTATACAGCCCAAGGAAAAAAAATCCAAGCTTTTTCCCCTCCTTTCCCACCAGTTTTTCAGATCCTCTTACTTTGTCATAAAGAGGGAACAGACAACAGAAAAATCTACTGGAAATCACCCTTGAAAATGCTGACTTTTGATCTCTAGCACAATTTTTTCAGTATAAATATACCTTCCTATATATGTCGGTCTTTGTATAGACATCCAGAACTTTTGTTGGTGTTTAGCAGTTTCCATTCACTTAAATGATTAATTTACAGCCTGGGAATGTATTTTTGAAGATGCATTTGTGAACCAACCATATTAATTGGAAAGATTCTTCAACATTAAAAGGCATCCCTTCCATCACCTTTTCTCCTGACACTAGCAGCTTCAATCATTTGGTGAATGGAGCTACTCATGGGAAGACAGATGGTGCAGCTTCACCTGGTGCAGACACACTTTAACATGTGAAACTGAGGATGGGAAGTCTGTCTGCCCTGCAGTCTGTGGTATGGGAGTGGAAGCAGGTGGACCTTGACACCACAAAGCTCTGTGTACTCCAGGTTACCCAGATGTGGGATGTTTTTGCATGAAACTTCAGTACAGGCAAACCTGCAGCCTTCAACATTTTAAGAAATGCAAATATTTGATAATTCTCCACCACCTTTGGTGGAGTATGTTGTCAAAAAATGGGAAGGAAACAGATAACTCAGTTCTGGACTGATCTTGTGGTCTCTTTTCATTAATCTAATCTCTTTCTGAGTTCTAGTTTTCTCTGTTTAAAAGACAGCTGTGATATATACTTCCTTTGAAGATATTTTGAGATGAAGTGGCAAAAAGATACTATATGAGACCCTGGTATTATTACAAATTAAAAAAAAACCAAACAAACTAAAACCCCCAAACCCTAGGTATCTACATGTAATGAACATGCATGATACTTCCATAATTCTACAGGACTAAATATCAGGACTGACCTGACCGAGCAAAAGTGTCGTGCTATGTTGTGCCAATATCAACACTCAGGTCTCAGGCAAACAGGATCACTGGCAGGAGAGAGGCAGGTTGCAGTCCAGCTGCATCCTGGAGCTCCAGCTTGTGGAATACATACAGCAGATATATGAGTGAAAATAAAGTATGTCTTGTTAGGCTCCAAAGTAACAACCCCCCCTCCCCACTAATACAAGAACACCCATAAAATCTGACTTCCATTGGTCTGCAATAGCCCTTTCTTGTCCCATCATGACACCCTGGCACTGTCAGGAATAGGAGGAAAATGCTGTAAGGACAAAAGAAGAAAGAAGATGGTCCAGAGACACAAGCAGTGTCTTTACTCTGCTTCGTTTCAAGATGCCTGAGATGCCTATGTGTCAGTCAGGGCTCTGGGCAGTGATAAACAAGCTCATTTTTTTTCCAGAGAGGTGAACAGGAATATCTGCAGGTAGCTGCAGGAGCAGCCACTGGTATCCTACACATGATTTTAGGTGCCCTGGAGAAACGTGACATTGTACAGGCAGGCAGTCTGTTTGCTTAGGACTTCTTTAAAGACCAGGAAAGCAGCTGCCATAGCAGAAGTGTTGGTCATCAGCCTCCTGTTATCCACCTCAGGTGATTCATGTTTCATACATTTTGCTTTGTTGAAAACAGCTGCCTGTACTCTCAGTCAGAGCTCCAGCAGACCCCTCAAAAGAGCTACCCAGGCCTGCCATTCCTACTGAGCCCAGTTTGCAGTAGTTTTTATTTGTGCCACTGCAGTGGACATGCTGCTGTGGGGACCGGATCCCCTTTCTTAGAGGCACTGCACAAAAGTAGCATAAAACTTGCTACTAGAATGCTGCAAGTTCCAGTTTTACACAGCACCTAAATAACTGTTGGAGCACCACCATGCACTTTTATTGAAAGGGGAAGGTCCAGCTCCCTTTGAAAATTAAACAATAGGATGAGTTTCTGCCATTAAGTCAGAAGAACTGGCCCAACCAAGGCTCCCATAAATGCCAGAAATGGTACAAAGGTGGTTGGCTGCAGTGTTATGTTGGCTCAGCTGCCTTGAGAACTGAAGCATGTGCTTAAAATGCTTTATGAATTGGAGTCTTATTACTGGGCTGGAGCTATGGAGTCAGTTCAGCAACAGGCTCCCAGTGGCTGTTCCTATTAGCACTTGGCAGCACAATTTATAATACCGTAGAATCATAGAATGATTTGGGTTGAAAGGGACCTTTAAGATCATCTGGTTCCAACCTCCCTGCCATGGGCAGGGACACCTCTCGCTAGACCAAGTTGCTCCAAGCCCCATCCAACCTGGCCTTGAACACTTCCAGGCATGAGGTGTCCACAACTGCTCTGGGCAACCTGTGCCAGTGCCTCACCACCCTCATAGGGAAGAATTTCTTCTCAATAGCTAATCTAAAACTGCCCTCTGTCAGTCTAAAGCCATTATCCCTTGTCCCATCACTCCATGCCCTTGTCAAAAGTCCTTCTCCAGTTCTCCTGTATCCCCATTAGGTACTGGAACGTGCTCTAACATCTCCCTGGAGCATTCTCCTCTTTAGGCTGAACATCTCCAACTCTCTCAAGTCTGTCTTCATAACAGAGGTGCTCCAGCATCCTGAACACCTTCATGGCCACCTCTGGACTTGCTCCAGCTGGTCTATGTCCTTCTGATGTTGGGACCCCCAGAGCTGGATGTCCAGTTGGATGTCCAGCAATGGTCCGGGTGGAGTCTTGCAAGAGCAGAGCAGAGGGGCAGAATCTTTTCCCTTGACCTGCTGGCCATGCTGCTTTTGATGCAGCCCAGCACACGGTTGGCTTTCAGCACCCCCAAGTCCTTTTTGGTAGGTCTTCTCTTAATACATTCTCCTTCTGTCTGCTGGCTGTTGGAATGACTGCCAGGCATATATCAGCTAATTTTGTTGCCTTGAAATTTTACTTTAAAAAATAATTGATAAATGGACACAGGGGATACCAGGCTTCTTTCCCTAAAAAGCTTCTTGACAATCCAGAGGCAGAAAAACAGGAGGAGAGACTGTAAGCTGCTGTACTATATATAAAAAGGTCACCTTCTGGTGTTTTCTGTTATTGTTCTGTGGTTTCCCTATAGTGTTTTTTCGTTAAAAAATTATGAGCCTGTCATGGTAATCTACGATTTGTGCACCTACTCCTAGCAGTAACATTTTCTGTTAGGACACCATCTTCTATCTTCCTGTTAGAGGGTGTCTTAGTAGAAGCATCAGTGGTAGGACAACAAAACAATAAATAATCAGTTATAATGCCTAAATCCTTTTGAAAAATGGTAACAGCATGCTGGTATTTGCTCTTCAAAGTCTAATCCATTATTTGGGAATGAAGAGGAGCAACCTCTGACAGTTCAAAACCTTATCAAGCTCAATCACAAAATCAAATTAAAAGCTGCGTTCAAATGTAACTTAATTTATGAAATGAATTATTACTTCATTGAATAAGAAATTTAAAATAGTTTAAAATGAAAAATCAGATTCTATCAGCTCTTGGTCTTTCTTTGTAAACACCAGATTACAAGTAGTCCCTAATTCTATGTCTGCTACTGAATTTCAGTTCAATTTATTTTAGCATATTTGAATGGCGTTTGTTTATGGTATAACTAATGGGAAATTCCAGATTGAAAGGAGGAGTTAGTACGTACAAAGCCGGACTCTGAGCTTTTCTTCTAAGCTTTGGTTTTCTTCTGGGAATGAAAAAACAAAACAGCAACAATTCCGTGTTACCAGTGCTTTTTCATCTGGCTGTGTGGGTGGTATGTTGAAATAATAGTTTGGTGGAGATTAAAGAAAGTGTGACTGCTGTGTAACTTCTATCAGAAGGGGGAATCCCAGCTCTTTAAAGAGTGTGCACAACGAGACATGAGTAGTGTTATTATAGGGTTCAAAAGAAAAACCAGCCCAAACAATCCCCTTCTCACAAAACCTCCCTTAGATTTCCAGTGTGTGCAGAAGTGGGCCAGGTCTGTGACCGGGGAGATCTCTGCCAGTGTTGGTGTGTGTGGCTGCTGGGTCTGGGCTCTGTGTTGAGTCTGAATCGCCCTGGGTTAAAGCCCCCACTGCAGAGATGGGCAGCTGTGCTCTGGAGGTGCAGGGAATGGAGACCCCACCAGTCCCCTGGCATGTTTGGTCACTTCCAATGGTGTTTCACCCCAGTTATCAAAGAGCACTGCTGAGAACTGTCTCCTTTCTTCCAGGCTGGACCCAGCAGGGCTTTGTTTATACAAAAGGAATACACCTGTTTAACACATAAGGAACACACCTGTTTTAACCTTCCCACCTAAAGTAAAGCAGCCTTTAGTTCCTGGTGTTTTCTTCCATACAAGTTCAAGGTACAAAAAAAGGCATAACTCCCGAGAGCCATTCTTAGTAGACACTTAACATGAATGCCCTCTTTCTAGCCCATATCTAACCCACAATCTGTTTCCTCTCCTCAGAAATCACATTTTTTATCATTGGTGTCCCTAGATACCTACAGCTGAGTCTTCCTACATGCCAGTGCTGAGCAGTAAAGCACCTCGGCAGTCTCACTTTTATTCCTGGTAAAATTATGGAGAATAATCTGGGAGTTACTGAAAAACACCTGGAAGACAGGACAGTCACTGGTCACAGCCAGCACAGGTTCATGAGGGGAAAGTCCTGCTTGACAAATTTAATTTCCTTTTATGACAAGGAAATCAGCCATAATAATAATAATCCTTGATCAAGGAAAGCCAGTTGATGTAATCTTTTTGGATTTCAGTAAAGCTTTTGATGCTTTCTCTCATGGGATCATTCTGGACAAAATGTCCAACAAATACCTGGATAAATACATACATATGACTCCCCAGCCAGTGGCGGGTACCAGTCTGTGCCTGTGAGTTCCTCTGAGGACTTTGGTTGCTCTGGAGAGAAGACACGATGAAGAGAAGAGGGGTGGAAGAGGGTGAGGCCTGCACCTCTCCCACCAAAAGCAGGCCAAGTATATGGAAAATTACATCTACGTTTCATAAGGAAAGTGATTGGGGAACTGACCCAGAGACTGGGGAACTCAGCTCTCAGAAGGAAGTCCCAGTCCCTGGTGCTGAGGCTATTTTTGTCTTTTGACAGACAACTGTAGTGGATCAAATGGAAAAACACTCCTGACAGCTGGGTCTGAAACACGCCTGTCGCCCATGCACCCTGCTAAAGGTCATGTTTGAGGCCAGACCTGTGCTGGCACAGCTAGGAGACTGTGCTGATAGCTAGGAACTCAAGGAACAAGTGGTGTTTTGTGAAAATATTTGTGCAATTAGCCTACACACAGTCACAGTAGATCGAGAAGTGATTTAATGTCATGGATAAAGCAAATAAAAGACCAAAGAGCAGAGCGAGTCCTGAACCTCACAGAGGATGGGGTTTGTTCTGATCTTTGCAGGTCACTGTTCCAGGTGGTTGGTTCACGGTTTCCTCTTTTCAGATTCCTTTGAAGAGTGCACATGTGGAAAGACAACCATGCAGACAACAGAAGACAGTAAGAGTGGCTTTACTGGGTAACCAAAGGTTTGCATTGCCCGAGGTCCCATCTGCAGCAGTGGCTAAAAGTGGCCCCTGGGGAGAAGCAGTGTCCTGGGGGCAGCACACAGTGTCCTCTGCCCTAAGCTGCCCCATGACTCCACAAGTCTGCACGTCAGGGACTATTTCAGCAGGGATCTTTCTAGTGCTATGCATGAACATGAAAAGATAGAATAGTTTTGCTACATCTCTGCCTGCATGATACACACACTCATGGTTGACTTATTTCCTTTTCTTATAGGGCTGTACTGGGAACCTGTGCTGTGGTCATTCATTGGTATTCGAAAACTCTCACTTCTCCAGCTCTCATATCGGTTATGGGATCATTTTTAGTGTTTTACAGGACACAGCCTTGTTCCCTGGTACAGCATCTGACGCCTTGGAAAACCCTGAATCTGTCATGTCTGGGCTGGGCTCATCAAAGCTGGAACTCAGTTTGGAAAATAATTCTTGTTGTTCTTTGAAGGATGGCAATCATCCTTTACTGCACTCTCACCCTTAGCTCACAGCTGTTTGCATCTGTCTCTTCTATTTGGCTGTCCTTACCCAGTTCATCCTCTTTACCTTTTTGGAGTATTGATACACTATGAGCCCTTCTTCAAATGGAAGTGAGAGAGAGGTCATGTCATCTCTTTCAGGAATGTTGATTAGCCATAGTCCTCATTTTAAATATTTTTCCCTATTAGACCTTGTTTATGAGCCTCTTGATATTACTGAGCAAAAATGTCAATCAGCAACCCCATGTTACACCTGCACAGTCTGACTTCTTTTCGAATGCAGACAAATATCTATTAAGTACTCTCCTTTTTTACATTACCATTAATTTTACTACCTCTCTCTGTTGATATTCCTGCACTATTGTTAAGCTACTTTTGTCCTTAGTAGATTCTTTCTTCTGTTCTGAGGTGTTTCCAGAGAGTTCTAATTTCACTTACTAATTTCTCCCACTTAGTTATTTCTATTTTATATTAACTGGCAACTGTTTCCCACTTTCACAGCTGTGATAGATCACTTTTCTGTTTCACATTGAGTCCTTCATTTTGTCACTGAACCAGGATGAGATTTTTTTTGCATGATCTGTTTGCACTCTTGACTTGGAAATCCCGACTTTTTGACCATCTGATAAACCCTCATCAAAGGCCTGACCTTTCATTCAGATTTTTCTACCCACATTTTTTCTACCAGTGAATCTGGGTAGTAATTTTCCTTTGAGTTAGAGAACTTACCTTTTTAATGCTGAGTGTTTAGGGCAGACATATAATCAGGTCACAATCATAATGTCTGGTATTCAGAGATCAACAAACTCTCTACCCAGCACTTGGTTCACCATAGTATGTTGTAAAGAATGATCTCACCATGGCTACATACCTCATGGGTTAGAGAATTCACCTGTATCACCAAAATGCTACTTTTTATTGGCTGCTTACATCTCTAGCTCATGCTGCCCACTTGAAATCCTCCGTGCATGTAGAACTCTTCTTTCCACAGACTGGATGAGGGTTTAATTAATAATGGGTTTAGGGAACAACTCATCCTGATTTTTGACTTTCTGATGTTGTTTGATGCTCTGATATATGGATCATTCTGCAGATATTCTTCCTCTTCTGCTGAGCATCTTGTAAATCTGACTTTTCAGCCCCCAAGTCCGTAGTGGTGCTATACAGAACTGCCCTCAGTCTGCCCTTCCTAATCAACAGTTTTACTTCAGTGATCAGGAAAGTCATGTCACCAGGCTTCCGTGACATCAGCTGTGTCAAATTCCTTCACGAGTAACATAACTTTCTGTTCCTCTCATTTGTTACCAACCCTTCTAGCATGCGTATAAATTGACCACAAATTCTCATTTTTTCTCATTCAGTTCTGCCAAGCTGCTGTCTGCGTGTGGAGTGGCGTGACACACTCTTTCTTGGCACTGTGTTTAGTGTTGCTGGTCTAACCAGCCCTATATGCCCCCCCCAAAAGTGTGGGGAACCTACATGTGACACTACTTTTTTTCTGTTTCTGATGTTACCTCTTTTCCTCAAGGACAGGAGACAAGCAAAAGCAAATCTGTTTGCCTCATACCTGTTGTGCTGGCCATGTACAGCTTATAGTTGTTCTGCTTTGCTTTGGTTCACCAGAATATCAGTCAAATATAAATCTTTTTTTGTGATCAGTCTATTATTTCATGTCAGCTCTAGCTGGATGAAAACATGAAAGGCCTTAGTGCTCATGAGAAAATCTTTAGTTTTAAGATGTTACAAGATGAGTTTTGCTGATCTGTTGATATTCATGTGAATATCACCAAGTGAAACCGCTCGTGGATCACATCCCTCTTACAGCAATGAAAAATGAAACATCATCTACAGTATCTGGGTTGAGGGAAGGTGGTTGTGAGACAAGCTGTTGTAGTGGGAGTGTCTTTCTGGAAGGAGGAAAGGAATAGAGTAAGAGACAGTAATTGCAAGTGAGTGTACACTCAAGAAAGTAAGAAACAGCATGAGCCAGACAGCCTCCCACTTTGGGAGCTGCTGCAGGACGTGACAGGGCAGTGCAGTGCCCAGCAGCACAGTCCCAGCTCCTGTCTCCCAGCTCCCACCCCATTGCAGGGTGGCCAAGTCCACCCAGGACTCACCCAGGTGGAGGAAATGTCCTTGCTTCTGGCTGCAGATCCTAGAATGGGCTGGGAGAGCTACTGCAGGTCTTTAAGGAAGAGAACACAGGAGCTCTCCCCAGGAGAGAGGAGAGCATCTTGTGATGGCCTGGAGCTTTGTGGGGTTTCCCTCTGTCCCTGGGGCTGATGGCCCGATAATGTCTTCCCACTGACTCAGAGAATTTCCTGACACCATGCTGAGAACTCTCCCTTGCACAGATCAAAACTGGTTTGTGGTTGGTTTTTTTTGAGCATCAAAAACGCAAAATAAATTTTTTAGGTCCTCTCTGTCTGTCTGGGAAATGGAGTAAGTCACTGGGAAAGCACGTGTCAGAGGGGAACTGGGTTGCCTGTCTGTCTGCCTACTTGTCTGTCCCCAGGCAGGATGTCCTGGATTGTTGGAAAGCTAGGTAGAGGTGCAAAATCCTAACAGCTACAGCCAGGGCTGTCACCACCTGGCCACCTCACCAGCGTCACAACTCCAGGTCCAAAAGGCTACATGAGAGACGGTCTGAATGCAGCCCTGCTTTTGGAAGGAAAGATAACTTTTAAGACTTAAAAGTAAAAATTCTATTTTTTACTTATTAAAAGTGAAAGTTTTAGCTCTTTACTGCTTTGCTACTTTATTTCTTTACTGCTCATGGATAACCACTGCAGCCCCTCACAGATGTAGGTACCTTCTCTCCTCATGGAGATGTATTTGCTTCCGTGCGTCTGAAAGACAGAGCCTGGATTCCCACACACAGAAGAGCACAACTGTGCCTGGGAAGCCACCTGGGAGGAAACCTCACACTGGGCTGGGAGCAGCTCGACAGAGCTCCCTCCTGCTGATATCAAGCTGCTTTTAATTTTTTTCTTGGCTATTTATTAAATATCCTCAAATAAACACCCTTAAATACCCACGTCGAGATATTGTCCTTGTGTGACTGAAGGGATCTCACACACTTCCACACAGAGGACTCAGAGGTGGCACAGAAAAGCTGTCACAATGCAGTGATTTGAAGAGAACCTTTCAAATCTTATGCAGTCAAGATTTTGTCTTTTCCTTGAGTCACTCAATGTAAAACTATTCGAGTTACCCAGGGATAAAGAAAGTTATCAAAGAGTTTAAAAGAGGCAAATTCAGACATGCCTTGACTGTGCAGGCTGCACATCCAACCTCTTTGCTCGTAGAAGGAATGTAGCTGTTTCCACGTTGAAAAAAAGAACATGACTAAGATGCAGTGTGTTTGAATAATAAAGCAACCCAGTCTGGGCCCCACTGAGTGTTAAAGCAAGACTCAGCTTGTAACATGTGGCTTCGAAGCCTCTAACTGATAGGTGATTTTTTTTGTCTGAACCTCTCAAACCATAGGAATTCAGGAATGGCCCAGGCTGACTCTACAAATTGTGGTTCTGCAGAATGTCATCCTCAAGGCATAGAATCATAGAATAGTTTGGGTTGGAAGAGACCTTAAAGATCATCTAGTTTAACCCCCCTTCCATAGGCAGGGACACCTCTTACGAGACCAGGTTGCTCAGAGTCCCATCCAGCCTGGCATGGGGCATGACTCTGTTCTCACTGAGCCATCAATCTGCTCCACTCCTCACATGGTTGTACCTGGCTGGATGACCTTGGTCTTGGGAAATGCTCCATCTTGACAGGGAAAATGTCTGAGATTGCCAATACAACCATGCATTGCCTTCCCATGGTTTGTCCTAGACTTTTAGAGCTGGTAGGTGATCTCATCCCACCCAAGATTTTGTAGAGACTTTGCTTTCCCCAACTCAGTCAATATATTTTTCCTAAACCACCAGCAGCACCACCACCACCATAAATGAATGAATAAATAAATAAATAATCCTGCATCCCTAAAGCAGATTAATTATTCAGGGTTCTTCCTGGGTATAAAATCTTTGGAGCAGTGACATTTAGGAGGCTGTGGATCAGCTAATTTGCAGTGTCATGAAAATTTCATGCTGTCTTGGCAAGGAAGTTAGTGAGTCAGGCGAATGAGCTCTTTTACTGTCTCCCTGACCTGGATACAGACATACACAGTTTCAGATTACTGCTGTGGGTGTACAGCTCAGAGAGGGAGAGACCCAAGTGCATTTAGGCCTTTGACATCCAAGGGTCTGAGTTTCAGATGAGCAACACCCTTAGGGATGTTTTGAGAATTTCAGCCTTGGTGTCCCTAAAATAAAAATAAAATAAAATAAAATAAAATAAAATAAAATAAAATAAAATAAAATAAAATAGCCCTGCAGGTGAGTTGTTGGTTTCTAAATGCAAAGGTTCAAGTCATGCACAGAACATCCACCTGAGAGTAACTTTATTGATCTGCTGGCACTCACTCCTCCTGGTCCTGGCCACTACTGCTACAGCCAGCAGCACTGTCCCAAGGCAACATATCTCACCTGGTCTGCAAAGTGGGGTTGGAGGAATGGAAACAGAAAATGTGTCAGCTATTTGCTGCAGTTTTGAAGTTTAAAAAAAGCCAAGTGTGGGGAAATGGGGGGAAAAGAAAGAAGAAAAACTAAAGCAGTAGACCCAGCAGGCCGGTTTCATGACAGCAGAACCAATTACTACAAAGGGAGAACAGGAATTTTTGACTCGCTTACAGCTTGGTTACACTAATTTTGCTCTACTGTGTTGCTTTATTTTCTACAGCCCCGCCTGTGTTCCTGGCTGTCGCACTCCCACGCTCTCCTGCAAGGCATCAGGACCAGTTCATTCACCTCGCAAATCTTCTCTGCTTCTCCAAGGAGCCTCTACCACCCCGGGGATGCTTCAGCCTTGAGCTGAGGGGCTCGTACCGGCTCTCGCCAGACGGTGTCACGCTAATCCCGCGGATGCTCTGCAGCCGGGAGCTTATCTCCCAGCCACAAGCACTGCAGTGGAGGATGCTGTCCATCCTGCTGCACCCATGCCTTCTCAAGCTCTGCTTTTTGTACCAATCGCACAGCACAGAAGGTGCCATTAAGGCTTTAAAATTTAATGAGCTCTAATAAAACCTCTCCCCGTGATATACAACCCAAGCGCAGGCTATGCTGCGGGAAGGTTGCATTGTGTATGGCTTTATATCTTTCCCTTCTCTCTGTTTTATATTCCCAATCACTTAAATAGCATTTCTGCATTTTTATGTTGTGGAGTTATTGCAGATTAATTCCATAAGGATAGGTAGGTGTCTAATTGCCCCCTCTAATATGAGGCATCTGCCCCACCTAACTGTGGTGTTTGTATTCCTGACACCATGATAAATTCAAACCTGCCTAAATCTTGGCTTGGCTGAAATGATCATGCCTAAATCCTGCTTGATGACTTCCCAGCCCACAGAAACAAATGGGAAATCCATCCTCTCTCCTGATTTGACGAAAAGTTCATCCTCTAAATTTACAGGGTGCAAGAAGCTCTATAAGTGACTATATCCCATAAGCTTTCTCAGTGTACCAGTAATCTGCACTGGAAACAGATGCCACTGGTCTAAGCCTTCTCTCAGGCTGTTGGAAACCCAGACTGAACTTCTATTTCCTATGGTTTATGCAGAGCCTCTCACGTCCTGAAAAAGTGCTGTGAGCATCCAACTGTTAGATCCTCCAGAGAATGGTCTCAAAGTCTCCTGCTGAAGCTGTTCCACGTGCTATAAATAATTAAACATTCGTTGGACCAGAGAGAAGAAGCAAAAGATGGACTATCCAGCCCCAGAGTCAGGACACTCATGGATGTAATGTGGGAAAGTCAAGTTACAGGTTCCTGCTCCAGTGAACAGCTAACTAGCAACACAAGCTGGACCAGCTCCAACAGGAGAGCCTGAGACCCCCCATTCCCAAGGCCATCCAGGGCCTGTTCATTTGGGCATTTCCCTGAAACAGAGGAGAAAGAAAATCAAGAGCAACCTGAAAAATCTGCAAGCACCTAAACTGCTGATATAAGAGCTGAGATGCCTCTGTGGGAAGAACCTGAACTACCTCACATAGAGACTGAGGGATGAGCTGGATCAGAAGGTTACATCCAGCCCCGTGTCTGCCTCCAGCCTTGGCTGAAGGCAGCTTCTGGTGAAAGAGAAAAAACAGAGGGTAAATCTTCAATGATACCTCCCTAGGACACATGTTGGACCACCAGAAGTGATGATTATCTCAAGTGGATGAAAACACCTGGTCACCTCTCCTGTGTTTGCCATAATTTATTGTTGTGCCTTACCCAGTTAGCTTATTTCCTGTGAACTTAAGCCCCTTACTTACTTACTTACTTACTCTTAGATGTACTGTTTTTCACCTGATGCTTTTCTTTAATGACCTGGTTGTGCAAGAGCATCTGAAGTGATTTTATTTAGTCTCAGACTGGTTTTGCTCATTTTTCAAAAAGAAAGGGGAAAGGAAAAAAGTATTTCTTTTTGAAACAAGCCTCCATCGAAGGACCTCCCAATTCCCCAGTCTATTGCACCAATTTTAAAGTGGAAGCAAGGTGTGGAAAGAGAGTCAGTATCTTCCCTCTGATACATTTAGACAGAAAGGCAAGTGTCCAGGTCTTGACTGGTCCTGGTCTGAAGAAGAAAAACTCCAGGCTAAGTTTAGCAACTTCTATTTCAGACCTGAAAAACTGTGGGAGTATCTGAATTTATCCAGATTAGTAGTTGAGCTAATGAAAAGTATTTCTTTGCAGACCTTTCCCAAAGGATATCCTTAGATCATCTCAGCTGGCTGTGACACTCAGCTGAAGTGAGTGGAGCTGCACAGGTGTTAAAACTCAATAGTACACAGAAGACCAAGGCTCTCATGTAGGCTCCTTGTTAGGAGGGTTTTAAAGCACCTTTAAACGTTTGCAATTCCCCTGACTTCAAGTCAAAGCTCCTTGTTTAACACATTAAAAGGTGGAATGACTTAGCTTTGGAAGCCCTGGAGACTTCAGGGAGAAGTCGTTTGACCTCCTTGTGTCTCAATCCATCCAGAACATGAGAGTGAAAAATAAACAGCACCTCATCAAAAAAAGACATAGACAGTGTGACTGACCTGAGCTTGCCTTGGTAAATAAATTACAAAGCCATAAAACTGCTTGAGGAGCTGCTTTGCCCCTTTGAAACAACACCCACTTCAGGCACTCTCTAAACACATCGCGCTGGGGGTGACGCGGATAATCGCCAAGGAGCTGTTATCGTTATCTACCTCTCAAGCCCCCATACATTCTTCCCAGGCTCGTGCCTGAGCTCAGGAGAAAGTACAAACCAGTGATGAGAGGTCCCAATAAACACCAAAAGAGACTGATTTACCTATGAGGTTTCCCAGCTGTTCTTGGCACACAAAAACATCCCAAGCCCAAATTTATACCCACGTCCTTCTCTATAACCAGAGGACTCACCTTGATAGTTTATTTACCTGGGGCATTTAGATGCTGCTGCTCTCAACCCTATTTGCTGCAATGTCCTGTATTTCCTTGGTAAATAGCAGGCTGGCATGAATAGTCAGACTGGGTGATGTTGGAGTTACACTGATGATCCTTAGGGTTTCTTCCAACTCAGGATATTCTATGATTCTATGAATAAGGAGAAAAACAGCCAAGGATTGCCGGGAGAAGTGTCAGAGGAGTGATCTGGGATCTTGAAGATTAAAAGAAATGGCCAACCAAACAAAGTTTGGCACTAGTATGGGTCTATTTAAGCACTGAGGTGACAGAATTCGTCTGAATGAAAGTCAGTGCCTCTATTTCAGCACCAAATCTGAATGCAGAGTGAAAAAGACCCATGACTGTAAAAGCAAAAACTGTCTCTAGAAATGTATTAGTAGGGAGTTCACCACAGATGGGGATTATTACTAATATTACAGGAATCAAAGTGGGGAAAGACTCTACAAACTGCACAGCCAGATGAACCATGATCCTCTGCCATACTACTACTTCAACAGTAAACCAAATGCACAGCATCCCATCAAAAAGAGCAACCTTCAGCTCCTTGCCCAGTGCTGCGTGGATTATCTGCCCTTGGATTACCTGCCTGTGACCTGAAACTCTCATCCTGCCCATTCCCTCACCCCTTGATAACCTCTGTCTCTGGGAATGCAACCTGCCATGGGTCACACGAAGAGATTACAGCCTAGACATTTAAGCTACATCAACACCTGTCCCCGTGCTGTGTCCTAAAGACAGATGGGATGGCAGTAGGATGTTTCCTCCTGTGTGTAAACAGAAACCTTCCTGATAGATCATGGTCTCATCAAAGAGAAGGTGCAAACTTGGTTTTCAGCAGTTGTAGAATAAGTGTTTAACTAACATGGGACTGGTGAGGAAAGATACAGTTTCTTGACATGGTCTTTCTACACTACCTTTAAATTCTTGTGTAATTAAAAAGAAGCAAGGAAAAAAACCCCAAACCACAACAAGCACCACTTTTTACTGCTCGCCCTATGCTTAATGAAGTCCTAAAGATTAGAGAACTGTACAGACAAGACACCTGAGCATGGCAGACCAGAGTTTATGGGCTGTATCCAGCCTGCTGTTAGCGCTGCACACAGTCAACTGCTGCATTATGTGGCTACAGGAGATCTGTAAGTGATTCAGATCACTTATTATCCAGGACAGTGAGGCTTTGGTACAGTGAGTGGAGAAAAACAACCGTGGCACTTACATTAGGTACCCAAATGCCCTTTGTCTTGAGCAGGAGGTGTGATTTTGTGTGTCTTGTCAGCTCCCCTCCCTTCCCTTTAACATTGTGAGAGGCTCCATCACAACCAGATGCTGTGAGATGAGGATGGAGTTTTGTCTTTGTTTTTAAGTATCTAAGCAGCTGTATTGTACCTCTGAGCAAGACGAGTTTGAGAGGCATTTGAAAAGCAGCTAACTGGTAATCTCTGCTAGGTAGGATTGTTTGAGGGGCAATCACATTCATTATTTCATTTTACTGTTTAGTATTGCATATGTTGTTCATCTTGAGGGGGTCATTTATCGAGGGAAGTGCAGCAAAAGCCCAGGATTCCACACCGAGAGGGTAACTTAGATTTCCATGATACAAATATTCTCCTACATACAGTGCAGCGAAAGGAGCTGTTTGCTCAGGATGAGTGAAAGCATTTTGTTGGCCTCCTCTCACGACAACTCATCTTGGGCCAGACCCTGTGGGCTCTTGCTCAGATGGGTTTCTTGATGCTATCAGTAACAGCAACATACCTGCAAATGTCTTAGAGGTACAGACCTTGGCCAAGGCAACCCAGGAGCCCCTGGAGTTACCCTGACATACACTCTGTTTTCCAGCTGGAGCTTTTTGAGCAATCTGAATGACTTTATGGGCAGATTTCCTCAGGCTTAGACGTGCTGAGCTGTATTTAATGGGACATTTTGGAGAGTGAGAGGCTATTCAGTCTAGGAAGGGACTTGGGACTGGCCGTGACTTGGAAATATCATGTACAGTTAAGATCTGCACACTCCAGTGAGATAGTTAATGCGGTTAAAATCAATGGGCTGTGCTAATTTACCTCAGCTGAAGCCTGCAGTTCACATGGCTTTTCAGTACTTCCTTCAAACTATTAATTCCACCATTTAACTGCAAACAAACTGACTGATGGATCAGTTAAAGAAAAATCTACTGTAAAGGGTCAAGGATTTAACCTGTGCTATCTCTATTACTCCCATGCAGATCTTTCAAACCAGTTATTTGCATATGTTAAAGTCTAATTTGAATTGTTCCTCACATAGAACTAGGTAAGCTTTTTTTTTTTTTAATGAGAGATGTAACTTCAGGGCACTATTAAACTCTAATTAAAAATCAGTCAAAAGCACCCTTTTCTTAGTGTTTGCGCCTGCAGCAACACTTCCACTGTGGTATCAAAAGCTCAGTTCATTACTTCTTAATTAATTTTGCCTTGAGAAGCTCTAAGTTCTCAGAGGACTTGTTGGATTTTTAGAGTGTTGTCTACATAGCATTTGCTTGTACACAGCAGCCACGACATTCAGATCAGGAATTCTTACCCATGTAATCCAATTTGATACAATGGCTGCAGCTTGCCAGCTTTTGGGAATCTGAAAGACCCTTGAAGCTCACAACACAGAGGATATCCTGCCTGGAGCTACTGGTCTTGTAGGGATTTTCCCATCTCCCTATTCCCAGTGTGCCTATTTTACAGTTGAAAAGGTTGTTTGGGTTGTTGGGTTTTTTTTTGATGAAGAAGATCATGATGAATAAGAAAGTAGACTTGTTCCTGACCCCTAGGAAATCTTGTTTGGAAGTTCTTGAGTTGGCCAAGATTCTTTTTCTCTGCCAGGCTCCTGAAGATGTGCATGTTTTTTTTCAAGATAAGAATCCTGCAATCGTGATCTCCCAGTGTGATTCATTTCCCCTCTTGGCCCGGCTGCGTGCGCACGTGTCTGAGGGTGGTGAGCCGGAGCTGACCAGTGCCCTGGGACAAAGAAAGGAAAAGAAGGGAAAGGGGTGGGGGAGAATAATCTACCCAGTCTCAGGGGACATTTTTCACTGGTGTAGGGCATTTTCACCTGAACAGCTTTTGTGATGAACACAGTATAAAGGTGCTTGGGGTGGCTTGAGCATCGGAGTATTCCCCAAACTCTACAAGATGAGTTTAACAGGAAAGTGTGAACCAAACCTACAAATGACGCTCTGAGCTGGGACATGTGGAGCCGCTGCCTAAGCCAGGAGGGACGTGGATGGTATAAACTTTCATTAGGAACCTTTGTATTAAGCCTAGTTTGCACAAGCAGATCCTGTAACTATCAAAGGCAATAGTTCAAATCTACCTTCATGTGTGTCCAAGTGTTCTTGCTGCAAGGCACAGAGTTAGATGGGTGTGACTGAGGGAACTGTGGATGAAAAAGCAGCATAAACTGGGAATGGGGAAGGCTTAATATGAGATTTTGAGGCAATGTCAGCTTCCAGATTTCCTCTTGGACAAAGTGCACAGAGAAAAGGGGAAAAAAAATTAAATACAGAAGGAAAAGAAACCTTGATGAGTGGATGAGAGTGAGGCATTTTGGATGCTGGGGAAAGCCCCTTTCCTCAGGTTATCCTGTTCTTTTCTTCAACAACTCTTCAGAGAAAGCTCATCTCTTCTTTCCTCAGATGCTAATTTGGGGGTGGAACAGTGGCTGAATACTTTACTCCTCCTCCCCTCTGCTGGCGATGGTGAGGAGGCTGAGCATGAAAATAGACAGGACATCTTAAGGGGGACCCGGTATAAATTTCCTGTTCAACTCTCTTTTTTTCAGAGCCTGTCCACACTGGAGCCAGCAGAAGCAGACTCCACGGCTCAGGTCCTGAGCCACACACCTTCCCTTTCTCTGTTGCCAGAGCCACATTTAACAGCAGGCTCTAAGGATGGATGGATGGATGGACGGATGGACGAACGAATGGCTCCACATCTAAATGGTCTCATTTCTTGTTGTGGAGGCTAGGAGAGGTTGAGAAGCAATACCAAGTTTTGTTCATAAGCTGTAGAATTTGATGCTCCTGCTATGTCATACTGCATCAACACTCAACAACAAGGAGCTACCCATTGAGATAAACATCCAGTTGAGCTAAGAAAGCTGCAGCCCAGCCTGGGTCAGGCAGAGATGGTCATATTTCTTTCTGTCCTCAGGAAAGAGTCAAAACCTCAGCCCCTTGATGCAGTTGTAGATGTGCTGTCAGTGTGTACTCTTCAACTGTGGCCAGTGCTGTGTTCTACCAACATGGGCATGTCAGTCCTAGAGAGAAGAAGCTGAAAGTCCCTTCAGTTTTTATTCTGAGGTTCATTCAATTTTGCCAACTTTTTGTTAGTGACAGGCATCAAACCTGACTCTAATGTGTCCCAAAGATATCTTCACTCAAATGTCAGGGACCACAGGGGCTGTGGAGCTTAGACAGAAGACAAGGGGAAGGAGGGACATGTTCTTACTTGAGATATAGGAGTAAAGCTGGCCTGGCTTTCCATGGAGGAAAGATCACAGCAAGATTGTGCCAAGGCCATAGTGGTACAAAGATGGCAAATTCCAGGGGAAAACAGAGAGGCCCTTGCCTATTCCATGTGGCTGGATAGAACAATTTTTCCTGATATGCTCCAGGATCTCACAGCTACTAGTAATAAGTTTATAGGGGGGTGAACAGAAGGGGCTGGGTACAGTGTGAAGAGCCCATGGACTATGTAGCCAATGAACCTGAGCAGGGTGTCTGCCCTACACTCAGTATGCAGGAATAGCCTGACTTTCTGCCTCTGTGCCTTCCCAAAATGACTGTCCCTGCTTTGCACTGAGTGCTGATGAAAGAGCAAATACTCTCTGCTCAGGGAGCCTTAGAAGATGTTAGCTAAAATTTGGGGTGGGGAGGTGAGCCAGGCGGCAGACTAGTTTTAGCAGGAATCCCCTGTGTAGTTGAACCTACTCCCTTTTCTCTTTCTGCAGAGAACACCTCGCCATGGGGCTCTGGATGCAGTCTGTGCAAAGAACTCCTGGCAGGGAAAGCTGGCCACTTGTGAAAGACTTCCTAAGGGAAATGCTTGCATCCACTGAGGTTTAGCATACTGGAAAATGTACAAAAAGGAAAAATCTTTGTGCAGGACAGAGGATGGCCTGGATAAGATAAACACTCTTGTCAGGCTCTCAGAGCCTGTTTGCTTACATACACCACAGTGCATCGAGTGAGGGTATATTGGCAGAATCCTTCCAGCCTGTACCTCCTCACTTGCAGCTGTGCAGAAACCCACAAAGGAGACTGAGCCCAACTGCAGAGTTGAGAATGCAAGTGGACCTTTTCCCTCACCTCCTGCTCCGCTTCCAGTCCCCTTCCCTCTCCCACCTCCCCACCACCCCTTCCACTGGCTGCCACCAGTAAGAGCATGGTTCTTGGAGTACGTGCCTCTGACCACCCTGCCTCTATGTTGTTTCAATGCCGAGCACTCGGAGCTCTGGGATTACCAGGAGTAAGTTTCCAAGGAATTCATTTGTCACTACTTGCTAAATAAATGGAGTGTGATAAGAATCTGCATTCTGCTTCCATGAAAACCTATTGATGCTGTAGTTGGTGTCTCAGTAGTTTCTCACAAGAATGCACAAGTCGCTTATTCTTCTCCATAAAAGCCGGAAAGGGCTGCCTGGATCAGCTGGTGTGGTGAGTTCTTGGGAGGGAGCCTCTGCACTTTCATTATCAGCAGTTGCCACGAAGTGTTGGACGGGGAGGGCTCAGCAGTACAGCAGGAAAAGGGTTTCATATCTGGATATAATCTTGTAGAAGTCTCTCCTAGGCCTGAAATTCTTGGCAGCAGCCTTTCATCTGAATATCCTGAGACAACAAGGCAGCAGGCTCTTGTCCTTTGGTAAAGCCAAACAAGATTTTGTATTTTTGAAAAGCAATTGTGTTTTTTTTAAAAACTCCATATGACAGGAATCATAAAAGGAATACATCTAGTCCCTTTTTATGATGGACATAAACTGACATATCCCACAGGTGACATCCTCAACAGTCTTCTTAGGGGACAGGTCTGACTCACGTCTCCAGAGCACCTGAACACCAGATCTTTAGACACCTGACTGCTGCTGAAATCAGTGTGATTTAGTCAGCTGTTTAAATTCCTTCTCAAGTTAAGCCTGTGCTGCCTTGCATGCATTAATACATGTATTCTCATAAAATCTCTCTGAAACAGGACTGTATTTTAAGGTTTGGGGTACAGAGACAGAGCAGCATAAGGTCACATTTTCTGCAGAGCCTGGAGTAAATCCCAGCAGATTGAAAACCTCAGCCCTGCAATTTGTCCAAACTCTGAGAGAGAGTCTGGGGATAATATTCACATCTCCATCCTCCAAACCTGGATTTTGCAGTGCCAAGCAGGCATCAGCTAGAGCTCATTAGCTCCAGTAGTCTTTTAATTTTTCTGTTATTACATACAGTCTTTCCATTACAGAAATATCAGGCACTGGGGAGGGAGGGAAAGACTTTTGTGCTTCAAATAGGTCTTCACAAAAGGGCTAAAAAAAAATCCCACAGAACACCCAAGATGACATTGTCATCTGCAATATTAGTAATGCACCCAAAATGGAAAACATTCTTTGTTGTGAAACTCTCAGGTTGCTGTTTTGTTTGGTCCTTATTAAGAGTTAATAAACAAAACTGTTTGGGTTAATTTTGTCATGTGTACTGTGAGTTGCTAAGGAACACGGCTCCACTCTGCCTGGAGTCTCTGTAGTGAGACAACTAAGAGAGGCATTAAAGTGCTATAAAATAAATGAGATGGAGCATGTTACGGTGTACCAGATCCTGGCTTGGCATTTGGAGCATGGACAATTTTTTCCCCCTTTTTTTGTTTTAGGTGTAGAAAAACCAAAGATACAGAGCCCACCTGACGTAGCGGGGGCAAGGAGCAGGATCTGCTGTTGGCAGGTGGAAGCTGTGCAGCTCTGGCTGGGAGATGATGCCCCTTGCTGAACTCGTCGCTGGGCTGAGGGGGATGTGAAGCAAGAGGCAGGTACCAAAGGGCCAAGGTGGGCAGTGAGGAAATTATCCTGGTTGTCACAAGATCTGGGAGGCTTATGCACAAGATTTTTGGTGAGCAACAGGTGGAGGGGCTTGGTGTCTCTGAAGGTCCTACATGGTGGCCCATCATAGCAGGGAAGGCATGTTGTGTGTGTCTGAGGTGATACAAGAGCTACAGTCCCACCACATTTTGTTGATGCTTTTCAAACAAAAGGCTCTCTGGATGTATTTTACCTCCTAGCAGGGCCAGGCAGGCCAGGCCAGGCTGGGAGAAGGGAAAAGCTGGATTAAATGGTGACCATGTGAGCTGCTCTGAGCCTGTCTGTCGTGGAGGGCTGGGGGAAAGGCGGTGATTTTGCCACAGCTGTCAGACAAACAGACTTCTCCTTAAAATGGTGATTATCTCTGTCATATGAGAGTAAATTGAGAATCATTTTCTACAGACAACTACAAAAAAAGGTACTGTGTGTAAGGTCTAATTTAATACTTAAAGTAACTGGCAGAGAACAAGACACTATTTTAATAGCAATAGAGATGGAGCATGTTGCTGGGATGGGAATTACCAGGGAACACTCTTAAAGGTTTTATCACATCTCTTTTGCTTAGTTTGAAGGCATCGTTCAGTTTTTGAAGAAATCCTAATTTGGATCAGAGAATTTCAATCTTTAAAAGTGGTGTTAGCAGCAGAGTAGTTTGTTTCTGCCTCAGTCTCCTCCCAGGACAGGTTTTTCTCACACAGCTTTTTTTGTGTTTGGGCTGAGGATCCTAAAAGAAGAATCACACATGTGTTGCTTAGGACCATTTCTGTTCCAGGACTGGAGATACAGTCTGAAAAAAGCAAATCATGTTAGAAAAGTCTTACATTGGTCCATTTATAGGGTGAGCCACAAATTTTTAGCATATATCACAGCTTTCAGAATTATTATTTCAAAGCAAAGATTAGTGTGTTCAGCATACGTTTTCAAATACGAATTTTCCCCTTGAATTCAGTCACTTTAAATAGTATCAATTATGCTGCCAATTAACCAGGGGTTAGAGGAGAGAAATGAAATACAGGAATACCAATCAGTCGAGATAGATGTTGGAGGAATGTGAGCAGTGCAAGTTCAATATTTTCAGGACTTCCCAGATTTCTTAGGGCTAAACTAATACTTATCAGTAAAGAAAAAAAACCAAACCACCCACCCCAAAACTCCAAAACTTTCTGGCTTCGATGAGGTGTGGGTGATAACTGCTGGATTTAGGACTCAAATGACCACTTTCAGAGCACACCTGAAGCTATTTGCTTACAGCAGCCAGTCAGATATTCCCCAAATGCCTGCAGACACGACAAGAGACACCTCCTAGCACCTTCTGGGGTTATGGTTAAAAGCACCAGGTTGGCACTTCCTAAGACACTTCAAAGCATACATGGAGCTCATTTATGGCTTCTACAAGCAGAGGTTGGGCAGGATGCATTTCAAACTGCTTACGTGTAGAACACATATAGATGATGCCTATGCAGCCTGTTCTATTTTGCCCGCAGTGCCTGACATAGCCCTGTCTGACAATGAATCACACACACTCAAACAGTTCCAGCGAGCCACAGATTTAAACATGCAAGTGCCATTTCCTATTGTCCCCAGTCCAAGGGGCTGGTGGAACATCATGCTAAATAATAGGGCTGCTATTAATAAAGCTGGCGGGTCTGTGTTCAGCACTGCTACATGACAAAACACATCTGTGAGGCTGAGGTTCTCATCTGCTGACACAGGCAGACAAACCCAGCCGTGCTGGAGCTGCTAACACGCTTCTCAGTCTCTCTGGAGACCCTCTAGAAACACTGAGATGATTAACACAAGACAGAACAATATGACTAATGCAAACCAGGAACCCACACCGCTTCTTGGAAATGCTGCTGTGTGCATTTCTGCTGGTGGAAGGGAGGCCAAGTCACTGGCACTGCGTCAAGTGGTCACCTTTTTTGTATGAAATTTGCTCTGCCAAATGGATGCTTACCCAAGGGACACCTTCGGATCTCAGAGGGAGGGGAGATGGGGGACACCTATTTTAGAGAGAAGTGTCTTGGGAAAGTAGCAAACACAGCAGATTGAGACAGTGAGGTGCCAGGGCATGGACAACAGACCTGCCATCTCCCAACAGGAGGAGGAAGCGTGAGTGACAAAATGCAGTGCAGCCAAAGGGTTATTTGAGTGCTGCTTAGTCAGACGAAGGTGTCAGGTGGATTATAGATAGTTGTGATTGCACACTGCATGAGTATTTTAAAATTAACTATATTCTGACCTGGAAGGGAAGATTTGGTGCCGTGGGTTTGCAAGGCTGAACTTCCCCAGACCAACCTATGCAAGTGATGAGCACCGGCTGGACCAGGAACCAGGAAAAAAGCCTTGGTGAGAAACTGAGGCTCAACTTCATTTCCCCTCACTGTAAGGACTTAATTGAGTGTCTGAGCACCACAGCTTCCTCTGAAGAGACATATTTGGAGACGTCTAATCCCTACCTGAGTTGTGTCTTGGGGACATTTGTCTCTTTTGGGGTAGCTTTTTGGTGCTTGGCGCTGTGGGAATGAATCCAGGACTGAGCAGCACCTGGGACCACACCAGGAAGGATCATCTCCTCCTCAGGGGCACAGTTTCTCCCCTGGCTGTTGTCCTCTGCCACTTTTCTACCCCTCTTGACTTTCACTGCATCCTGACCTTGGTCTTTGCTGGAAATTCTTGACACCCAATCTCCCTCCCAGAATGCAGACTGAGCCTTTGAAACTCTGACATTTCAAAATCAGTTTTAGCATCTACACCCACCACGAAAAGCATCAATAGATGCCATATCCTTCTCATTATTTGCTTCCCAAGAAAATGGGAATGCTGGTCTGATTCTCCACTCTATCCTCATCTCTGCTTCCCACTGTGTGATCCCACCTATCTGGTGCAGATGGGTCATACTGGCAAAAATCCATTTAAATTATGGCTTGAATTGTACTTTAAGTGGCATGAAGGCCTCTCAAGGGTCCTTCTGAGACCGACTGAATTTCAATTCATTGAGAGAGAAGTTTCTTTCTGAGCAAATGAGAGAATTGAATGGGTCTGTGCTCTGCTACGTGGCTGGGGTTGATATGGCAACAAAGGTTCTAAAAATGATGGGACTCAAATGATATTCTCCTGTGTTATAAATAGCCGTGTCAAGTTGTTATGGAAACTGTCAAGTAAACTGGGTTAAGAAGGGCTACTTTTTCTGCTCTCTTTTGCCAAGGCTTTCTGAAACAGTCTGTACCAGAACAGTATGAGAAACTACAAATACTGGGCAACGCATTGATTAGAGAGTCTCTACAAATGAGGTGGGATGGCAGCACTTTCTCCATGCTCCTCAGAGGCTGGGACTTCAAATGACATGCTGTACCTGCTCTGTTCCCACAAAGGTGAAAATCATGACCTGGGCTCACCAGAATCCCCTTCTGGAGGCCTGGGGCTTGATGCTCTGTGATGACACAGTTGTGTGGGTATGTTTTTTACCTGAAGTCCCCAGGAAAACACTCAGGTGGGTGAATGCCAGATGGAGCTATGGTCACAGCTGTGCATACAGTAAAGCACATTTGGGACAGGCAGGTGGAAAAAGCTTCCACCAAGATTAAAAGTGTAGTTCAGTGGGTTTTGAAACCAATGTACCAGCTGTGAACTGGAGGGGGCATCATATATCCTTTGATGGGAAAATAAAAAATGTGAAAATCAAAGCAAAAATGTTGAATTGCACCTTGGGCACTAATGTTTTGTCTTAAAGATATTTCAAGAGCAGACAGACCCAAAACATGCAAATACTCTGTGAAGAATCCTTCTATTCTTCAGCTGAAAGATTGCTTTGACGTCTTGTTTTCAACCCCAGCCCCTTTTGTGAGCTGCACAGAGGCATCACTTAGGTTAACCTCCCCTTATGAGATGCCCACTGTGTTGTATTGTCAGATGGGTGATTTTGAGATAATACACTTGTTCTTGATTCATTTTAGTTCCTTCGGAATTTTCCAGTAATGAAGCGCAACTTGATATCTATGAAAGATACCAGGCAGGTAAATGAACCACTCACCTATTAGTGCTGTCCTGTTATTGTCACTGCATCTGTCCAAGGCCATAATTCAAGCAATACAACTGCTTATGGCATGCACAACCCTCTTATCTCTGTTTCCACCGATTCAGTTATCTGGCATCTATCCCTCTCAACACAATCAAGATTAGAGTCAGAGGGAATGAGGTTGTTGAAAGGTTTGCCTTTCATATTTCCAAAGACATGATAGCAAAGAGAATTTTTAAAGGGTATTCCTGTGCTGATGTACAGTGGGTATTCAATTCCTATAAAAAGCTCTCTGTCATACATTCAATACACCTTTCCAGGGCTTAGCAGTCAGCATGTGGAGTTATGCCACAAGGGGTTAGTGGAATGTACTTTGTTCCTGTGTATAAATAGCTGGCTTTTAATAATGAGCATTCAAAAGTATGCAGAAGCGAACAGGATGTTAAGGCTGAGAAATCCTTTTCCTCTGGAGCTGTGCAAAAAAAAAAAATTATATAAAAATTCACACATACAGAGGAAAGAAAGTAAAGCACAGCAAATTGGCTTAGTGCCAGCATTACAAAAAGGAGCAAAAAAAAAAAGGACAAGAAAAGTTCACCTTTGTCTCTGGGAGCAAATTTTTGCCTTTATCCCTTCAGTGAAGAAAAATTGCCATTTGCCTGGCAAAATAATAGAATGTATGCACAATGGGGCAAGGCTGCAACACAGGGGTCAAACGGTAAAAACCGTGCCCTGCAAATCATTTTTGAAAGCTGAACAAGTTGCACCACACTCATTCTGGGATGTAGCTCCCATGGAGAAGAACCTGACCCAGCCCCTGTCCGTGGGGACATTACTGCAGAGTTGTTGTAGGATGGAGAGGATTCCTCCAGCTGCTTGGTGCTTGTTTGTGAGGCAAGAGATATTGCTTGTGTCACACTTAGGGGAAACCACAGTCAGGGGCAAGGAGGGCTCTCATGAGGTCCAGTTGAGGGGTGTAAGAGCGGTGGCCAGTCCCTCTGCACCCCAGGTGTCCATCTGCCTTGGCCATTTCAATTGTAAAGACCTCAGATGATGGACTGTTCCTCCCTGTGGGCCTGGCACAACTAGGGCATGTTTCTGGTAGTGATCTCTGATTCCTATGGGGTATAAAAGTATGAATAAGTAATGAAGATTGATAAGGAACAGATGTAATGGAGATGGGCAGCAGTAAAAAGACCTGACATAGATAGGTAATGCAAATATTTCTACTGAGTGGTAAATCTTTCACAAGGAAAGAGGAGAGGATCAAACAGGAGAAGGAATCAAGCACGCAGCTGAGAGAAAGAAAGGTTCCTGGTAAATGGCTCCCAGCCAAGAAGATGTTCAGGCAAAGAAGTGGAGAGCAATACCCCATCATGGGGGCAGCAATGCAGGGTGTTTCAATATGTGATTTGTAGGACAGAATTGGGGATCTAAAGAAATGCATAGAGGAAGTATCACTCTCTTAATTTCTGTCCTCCTGAGATGACTACAGTCCTGGCGGGGAACAGGAGAAACTTTTCTACCTGCAGCACATCTGCCAGGTTTACGGTCACCCCATCAGGGATTTCAGAGGCTGGAGGCTGTCCCCTGTCACCTGGAGCAGGATTCCTTCACCCCTCTGCTGCCTTGTGAACATCAGACTTGTGGGACAGGAGCAGAGCCAAGGCAAAGGACCCATATGACATAGTGTATCTACTGATTTTTCTTGCCTTTCTGCTGATTTGGTAAAGGATCCAGGACAACATTGGGACCCAACCTTTTTTCAATGGCATGAGTATGTCCAAGCTATTCTACAACTTCATAAACTTCATATTCACCGACCTTACTTTTATAGGTTGAGCTACATGTGGGGCTGTGGGTGCAGAAGAAATGCTGTATTTTTTTAACATTTAAAACATGATTTTAGAATGGGAACTGGTAGAAAGGAGTAGGATGGTTTTATGGTTCTGAGTCTGGATGAACCAAGACTGACTCAACAGTGTTTTTGACTGGGGATCTTCTTTCAGGGGTTGAGCTGGGCTGGTTATGGGAAGTACCTGAAGGATTATGTCCAAAAGATGGAAAATTAAAAGCTCTGCCTACCAAGGTTTAAAGTTTCTATTTTGAAGGTGGCTCATAGCCTGAGACCTATTCCTGACTATAAAAATGGGCAAGGCTATTAAAATTGATGTCACACCTCCAAATGAGGACAACTAAATACAAAGAAGAAGCAGAGCTACAGAATTGAACTGAACATTCACATTTCCTGCGGGGTTTTTTTCAGGCTGTTTAAAGGAAGACTGCAATGGAAGAGGAACTTGGTGACAATTTCTCAGAAGTCATATAACTCTTAAGCAGCTCCTGAGTAAAAGAAACAAACAAAACACCCCCTGCATCTCAGGGCACTGTGCAGTGATTTTCCAGTCCTTTTCAATTGCTTCACATTGCGTGGGCTGAGCAGTGATTGGAAGCTCTTACATTTTAATGCCAAGTTTCAGAAAGATCTTTCTCGATGTCTACTCCACCTTTGTTTCCTCTTTTCTTTGTGGTTTGGGTCCACCCAGGCTCAGAAGTCAAAGAAAAGTGGATGGGCTGATTCACTAGACTTTGCACTTGAATGGCTTCAGACATTTTTCATTCATTCCAATCCTCCTTGGAGGCATTCAGAACATTTTTGCCTTTTTTTCCCCCCCCCCACAGCCTTACATGTATATACATCGCACTATCAGATAGGGTAATAATGAGCATTAAAGAAGGAGTGTGCTTGTTCACGTCTTCTGGGTGATGTAAGACAAAACTGTAGCCCTCAGCTCAGCTCTCTAATGTTGTGCAGCCACACAGACGCTGCCCATAGCAGCATCTCTCCTGTTCCCTGAGCCCTATCCATTTCTCAGTTTCATGTTCTTCCTTGTACCATTATTTCTCCCTGGGATCAGGATGCATGTCCCAGTTTCCTACTGATTTTATTCCCGTTCAGCCCATCTCATTTTAGCACTTTTTCTGAACCAAATCTGTTGTCAACTATGTTCTCAGGCATGTGGTCATCCCTGGAAATGTGATCTTCTATCCCATAAACCTAGGGAAAGTTGGCCCTAGAGAACAGACCTATGGTCCTTGCTGTTTTCTTGCCTGATGGGAGCTAAAAATTCCTTGTTGAGTCCTCCCAGGAGATACCATACCTCTCAGAAATACCCTCCCCTTTTTTCTTTTTCCCAACAGTGGAAATGCTTTACATACTTTGCAGATGTGTAAGGCTGTTACGTAAAGCATCACATGAAGACAAGGGCTCTTGCAAATAATAAAACTGCAGGCTAGTTGAAACCAGCCCCCTTATTTCATTTTCCTTAACGAAATGTAAATCTACACCCACACAAACTATGCGCGCTCGGAGCAAAACAGTATTCCACGTTCTGCGGCCGGGAGGGAGCCAGCCCTGTGGAGGGGCAGCTGCCTCACCACACTCCCTCTCCCCTGAGCTTGTGCTTCATTTCCACACCAGGTTTGATTGGCCTGGGCATCGGCACAGGTGCTGGCAGAGGCACTGAGGTGAGGAAGTGGCTTGCCCGTCCATAACTCATCAGACAGCCTTCCTTGAGGCTCTGCCCAACCCTGTGGGCTTTGCAGATGTAGACTGGAAAGTGCTCAGCCTGTTTTCCTTCATGAAGTCTTTCATGTGTCCAGGCAAACTTCCCAGGCATACACGGGCACGAGTGCAAGAGCAGGAGAGTGGTGTCTGTCCAGCCAACGTTCACCCTGGACCTTCTCCATCTGAGCAACCTGGGTCTTGTGCCCTCTCTCTCCTACTTGGGGCTGGAGTTGTCCCACTTTCACACTAGCTTGCTTTTCCATCACCTGTGTGTCTGGTTTAAATAAAGATAATAACCCTACTTTCCACCACCCCCTCCAAAAAAGAAAAGGCATAGCAATTTGGAGCAACACCTTAGTGGGCATCTCAAAATTACCACCACAAAATCACTGCCAAAGAAGGGACAGGGCAACCTACAGGATGAGACATTTCTCAATATGATATCCAGGAAACTGTTTAACATGACTAGCTTCAATCAAATTAATTATCTATTATTCAATTAAAAATAAGGAAGTAAAGAGACAAAACCTTATTTGATTTCTTTCTGTCATCAGCCTATGTAATCTGCAGTTTAATGAAGCTGATGGGTTGTCTTCACATGAATAAAGAATTTTTCCTCAGGCCACCTACTCCAGTCATCACTGGGGGATGGGAAATCTCAGTTCCATTAACAAAGAAGTCCAAAGATGCTGCTCTGCAGATGAGACAGGACAATTCCCCTTTGCTATTAAAGCGCCTTAACTGGAACGGGCGCATTTGGGCTTGCAGAGGGACAACATACTCCATTTTCCAAGAAAACCGACTTCCTTTTCTCACATATATTTTGTGACAATTCATTTCCACTCCTCTTCCCAGAGGTGACCTGTTTTATATGCAGTCATTTCATAATTTGCTGTTAGGCCCCAGGAACTGCAGTATGGACACAGAGAGATGCTTGCGAAAAAATCTTTCCACTGAGTATGGATGTGTTGGCTCAAACCTGATATCAGGGAAAACTGTACAGAAACCCAGAGCCTTCTCCGTGGAGAACCTGGAAGAGGAACTCAGGCTGCCTGCAAGTTGCTTCTCTGTTTCTCCAACCTCTGGACAACAACACAGGGCCAGGCTTAGTTTCCTTGAAATTATGCTCCTTGAGACAATATTAGAAAGCTTCACCTGCATGGTTTTGCCCCATGGTAATCCCCTGTCAGATCCCTTTCTCCAACAGAACTAAAAAGCATAATTTGAACTGCATCTCTATGTTTCCTGCACCTACACACAATACTTCTGGTCCAGTTGGAGAAGATGAAGTTCAACACATGGTCAGTTAAATTAGACTTGAAAAGGACAGCCAATGGGAACAGGAAAGATAAGGAAAGGCTCTATTGAACATGGCATGCCAGGTTACCCCAGGTAATCCAGATGCTGATGGAGCTGGTGATGGCTGTTGCAGTCTCTCTGCCCTACTGCACACAGAAGCAGGTGGCCAGGGGTCACCAGTTCCAAGAGACTCTTCATCATTTTTATCTCACTTCTGAGTCTGACATCCACTTGCATGTTCAATGAATGTGCACACACACATTTCATTGCACTCTTGGTGTTTGTGCCATTTCCCTGTGCTTTTAAATCACTGCCAGTCACGTAGACCATCCTGCAGAAGACACTCTGGTTTGTGAAGGCTCTTGGGCCAAAAACGTGATCCTAAATCCTTCGGGATGCTAAAGTGAAACTGCAGCATTAACAGACTCCCTGGTGTGGCATCCCCAGCCTCCATGGGGATCCATGCTCTCAGCTACCTTTGTCAGCCTTATATAATGTTACAGCTGCAGCTCGTATGACACTGACACCTTTGTGTGACTGTGAGGCTTTTGTGCATCAGCCAAAATGCAACGCTAAACCAATCAGGGTGATAAGCACCTGCCTGCTCACACATCGCTTGTTCCAAAAGTGGGGGTTTTATACTATTGATAGAAGAAAGAAAAACTTTACTCACAGTATCCTGGAATGCCCAAACAAGGAACAATATAATCTTAGAGCAATCCTAGAGAATTGGATAAAGGGATGTATTCAAACATGGAAGATGTAAACTAAGCTCTGTGTGCCCAAACAAGATAAAATAAAGAACAAATATAACAGGTTTTGGTGGTGGAACACAATGATGCTGTACCTGCTCAAGAACTGAGGTCAAGATGACAATGAAGACCCAGAAAGACCAAAGAAGGACTTCCAATAGGGGTGTGACTATGTAAACAAAATAATGAATATGTATTAAGTAAGCGAGAATATCTAACGAATATGTGAACAGTAGGTATAGTAAAAAGCCCTGTCCATCTGTCATGTGGTACATTCGATTAGAGGAGCTGTCCTCCAAACATCCAGCATGATGAATAAAGAAGAATGCCCTTTTTAACATCTACAAATTGGTGTTAAGACTCCCTTTTCCCAGGCAAGATGCTCTGGTAGAATTTGAAAGCCTTTTTCCCTTGGCAGAAGCCTCCTTTGCCACTGTCCCTCCCAGAGCCTGAGAAGTGCTTCCGCTCAGACCTTCAGGATGAACCTCGCCTGACAGAGCTAGAGCTGTAGGAGGGATCAGGCTTTTCTTCTCCCTTGCCAAAAATAGAACAGAAACAAGGCAGAACAAAGAAATCAGAGGTGTGGAGGGGTTGCTTGTCAGTCAAGGCTCCAAGTCTAAGGCAAGAGGTCAGAGGATTCCCTGTGAAGCAGTCAGAAATTACAGGAGCAGATGATAAACTGGCCAAGGTTCCTTTAAATCAGCATCTGGCAGTGCAGGGCTGCCCCAGCCAGAGCTCTGGAGTTTGAAGCACTGTGCAAATAAAGATAACAGTGACACGACATCCTGTTAGGAAGCTCGCTAATTGGGCGAGGAGCAATCAGGATGAAGTGCTGTGAGTGTTGGAAATGCCATCAGTGAAGGTGGCTGTTGCCTCAGGGAGGTGGCATCTCCCTGTGCCCCTTGGGGTGGGACAAGTCCCAGCTTGCACCATGACCTTCCTGAGCGTCTGGTGTGCGGCTGAGGGGGGGGCTCAGGAGTGGCGCCGGGCTTGGGGTCACTGCAGAGGGTGAAGGGACACATCTGGGTGAAGAACAGCCCCAGTTTTAGAGATTCCTACTGTCCAAGGACAAACCCCCTTCCCTACAGCCTGTTGTTATGAATAGTGGTGGCAGTGGCTGGGTCTGCAGACTCCTTTGCACGTCTGCCACTGTGCAAAGCATCTCTTTTCCTGATTCAGAAAATAGGCTGTAATTCATGGAAATAGGTGTTTAGTCACAAGTTCAGCTCTCTTGGTCTTTTCTGGCAGCTACTGAGATGTAACTGGTAGGTTCCTCTGTATGGCAGTCAACAGAAACTCTGGTTTTAAGTCACACATCTGAGAAACAATTTCCCCAGCTTTTAACAAGAAAGGGAAGGCTGGTTAAAGCTATCCACCAAGAACTGTAGCTCCAAATGCCTTTTGCCCTAGGCAACTCCAGTTATCCAGCTCCAACATCAGCCCCCGGCCAAGCTTGATCCCCAAATTGAGGCACCCCAAGCAGCAGAACAGAGCAAGGTTTGCACAATATTCCTACTTGTTTCCAGTTTGGTGTGACTGTGACTGCCTCCTCTAGCACTCACCTGACTGGTAATTTTGGCCTAAAGCATGTGACTCCAGTTATCTTCTCTGAATTAAGACATGCATTGAAAAATTTAACATTTTTTTCTGTACGGCCTAGAAAAGCATATTTTTGACTGAGTATGACTTGACACCTTTCTGGAAAGCATGACTGCTTGTCTTTTAGTTTGCCCAATGGGAAATGTAAATTACCAGTAAGCCAGCATGACATATCAAATTCAGCTCCCTGAGTAGAGCATATTAAAATGCCATTTTTACATCCCAAATTATATTTCATTATGCAGTTACAATTTTGACAGTAGCAGTGTGCAGAATGCATTTCATATGCTAACTAAAACAGACTTTTTTTTGCTAATTTGCTGAAAAAATATTATGGTATATCTAGGGCATAATGTTTCTGGAGTGAAAAGAACAGCAGCATCACGGATGTAGTCTGTGATCTTTGTTTTGGGTGCCGATTGTAATTGTGCACTCTGCTCAAGATGAAGTGACAGACATTTCACCTACTATTGCTAAAGAACCTTCCCCCATTAGGATTTTTTTTGTCTAATTTTAAAAATTCACACACAAAATTGTATAAAAATACTGTTTCTCTATCTGAGATGCAGTTGGATTAGAGGATCACTGTAGGTCCCTTCAGCTGAACTCTTGTATTCTACAAAAGCAATTTGCTGATTCAACAGCTTATTGTCATAGAAAATGACACATTTTTCCAAACGGGTTTTAAAATCCTTATTTCTTTCAAGAAAGAGAAGAAAAGCCGTACCTAGGGTTATAGCTTACTCTAAACTTTATCTAAAATCTGTCTGTAGAGGTGGAGATGGGGTTTGGCACAGGGCAGAGCAGAGACCATTTCTCTTAATGCACATTGACGAATATGAGAGACTGCAATAATTTTATTTTCTTAACTGGTCTCATGGTCTATGTTGTTTACTCGCTCAGGGAGGGAGGGGTATAAAGTGTCATCACACCTCTTGCTATGGTCAGCAATAGGACAAGCTGTGACAGCAGGGAAGTGTCATCTTTTTGTCACCTACTTTGTGACGTTGCTTTCTGTGTGCCAATCAGCTCAGCTGGAATTGGGTATAAACTGCATCCAGATCCAGCAAATGCTGCTTCCTGCCATCATCAGGAGCTAAATTAGGAGTCAGGTTGTGCTTCAGGTGCCTCACAGACTTTTGCTTTTAATACTGCTGCCTACACCCTGCTGTTGTTTGGGGCTGGCTACAGCCCTCTCCTAAATGGGTTCCCTACGTACTCTGTCCCTAGGAATTCCCCTGCAGTTTGGCCTGAAGACACTCCATCAGGAGCTCATGTGCCTGGTTTGGGTGTTCATTGAGCACTTCATTCCTTCTGCTATTACCTCCTGCTCCTGGCTTTTAGGCAGCCTTTAGACACTGATCAAAGATCTGTTTAAACAGTGGTACTACATTAACAAGTGACTGATGGGGATGGTGCACAGTGTGCAGGGGTACCAGGCACATGACAAGGCTCTGAGCACTCTGTACCCAGAGGCTCCCTCCTCCCGGGCAGCAGTGCAGCACCTCTTGGCAGCTCTGCATTCATTTTGGCTCGTGCCAGGCCAGCAAAGAATGATAAGAGATAATTAGTGATTAAATGGCAACCTTTTATCTCGGCAAATGACAGTTACTTCCTCGTAGGCTGCCTACATTGACAAGGAGTATTCAGGACAAGCTGAACAAATCTGTTTGCTTTGATCCTGAATAAAAACCCGGGAGAAGCTTCCCAGTCCTAAGGCGAGGCAGGATGGTAGGCTCTGGCGGCTTCAGCTCTGCAGCCTCTGGGAGCCTCCTGCGAGAAGTTTTGCTGGAAATGGATGCATCCATCCGACCATCTCCTTGTCCAGGGCTGCACAGCAGCAGAGGGCAGTAGCTCAACATGATGCTTCCTCCACTGCAGATGCCTTCTCTTCGTCTCATGGCATCTTTTCCTACAGGTTTTTGCAGCCTCCAGGTAGCTGTGCATGCTATTAATGTCAATCATGACTTTTTAAATAAAGCTGGGTGTCCTCTGCAGGGAAGGAGGAGGGCTTGCCTGTACCCCCAGCCTCTTGTGAGGCACCCACGGGCAGCACTGAGTGCCTGCAGCTGACTCACTGACTGCCTTGGTGCCTCCCCATCAGCCCAGGAGGTGGAGGTGGCACAAGGGAATTAAGGCATCGTGTGGAATGCGTAGGTGGAGCAAGCATCCTGAAAACTGAGATTGAAGAATCAGGATGGCTGTTGTGTCTCATTAGGCTCTCCTCTGCAATGGATTTCGATCCCACAGGAGAGACCAGCAGTCTCTCTCTATGGTGCAAGTAAGGGTTTCAGTAATACCCATGTGGTGGCCGTAAGTCCTTGGTCAGTGCTGGCTGGTGCAGAGTCCTGGATGTCAGTCTTTGGGAATAAAACCAGCTCCACTTCTATTCAAGGGTAGTTTCTGATCTAATGCAGAGCACCCAGACCTTACCTCAGCAGCATAAAAAGTCCCTATTCTCAGTCTTATTCCTTGTGGGTACGACAGTGACCCTGAAGCCAAAGACACATAGGACACAGTCTCATCTAGAAAAATAGGCAGAGGGACAAAAATATGATTCCTTCTAAAATATGATTCCTTCCTCAAAAGCCTCTTCAGAATCTACAGAAACCTCAGCAAAGAGAAGGGAAAAAAATCATGGAAAGCTGTGATGAACCCCACCCTGAGCATACCAGCGTACACGCTGCTGAGGCAGAGAGCAATAAAACCAAGGCACATGCAGCAACATGGCAGGCGGGTGCTCACAGCCACATTTTACACAATCCAGTGCAGGTATGCGAGTTATTGCCGAGTGCCCTCCTTCCCCGCCGAGACGCAGCCCCAGAGCTGCACAAACACGCCCAGGGAGCTGCAGGTTATATCTTTGCCTGCTTTGGCAAGCTCAGCTCAGCCATTAGGTGAGTGAAAGCTCTGCCTCACCGCAGGTCCCGGGAGCTACAGCTGGCCCAGGCAGTGCCTGCTCCGTGTGTGCGGGTGCGTAGGCTCGTTTCCCAATGCAGCTCCGTGAGCCGTAGCTCACCCCCTACCCCTCCTTGGCTCCTGCGAGGCCACGCTGCAGGGAGGGTGCTGGCTGCAGCTTTGTGCAGGAGAAAGAGTCATGAAGGGAGACAGGGGTCTCCAGCACAGAGCAAATCTGCTGGAGCAGCACATTTCCCTTGCCCCTGAGGTGCCTGGATGCTCTCCAGACCCAAGCAGACCCCCAGAAGGGCTGGCACTCGTTAACCCCACCATGTCACAGAATCACAGAATGATTCAGGCTGAAAAAGACCTCTAAGATTATTGAGTAGAACCATTAACCCAGCACTGCCAAGTCCACCAGTAAACCATGTCTTTAAAGCACCAGATCTACATATTTTTTGAACACCTCCAAGGATGGTGATTTCCTTCAGGGCTGGAGAAATCAAATGTTTTTGCTGCAGGCTCCCAAGCATCTGGTTTTTCTGTGTCTGTGAATGTCTTTACTGTGTGAATGTCTGTGTGCCCTGCCACTGGTCTGCACACTGAACCTATAACCTTGCACCAGACCTTGGTCTTTCCTGCCTGCTGCCCTCCAGGGAGCAAACACAACAGGAAGGAGAAGGCCATCATGCTGGAGTGCTTCCTTCTCGCTGCTGCGGGGGAACACCCGGCGTCAGACCCATCCCCGGGACAGACTTCCTTGCCCTGTAATCCCCTCTGCAGGCAGGTCCCTACGCTTTGCAACCAGACTTTCTGACTGCAGTCGCTGTATACACCACATAGAGAAACCTAATGGGAGTCACTCAGAGTAGGGTTTTGTAAAGTGTTCAGGCTGGATCAGATTTGAAAGGATATTAGCACATTATAAATCAGTACATTTCCCATCTGCTTTCTTCACTTCTGTGGAAAAAGAAGATCCATACAGCACCTTGATGTTCCAGACACAGTTTAAGTACCATCAGGATTTGTTAAAGGACTTTTTTTGCAATGTCTAAATCACCAGAAGTAAATGGATTCTTGTCAGCCTTATTGTCTTAATGGGTTTCTTGTCCACTTCTTGGACCCTAGCATGAACAATACTCAGCTCTGGATGTTCAGCCCTGAACCCACTGAAATCAATCGAATGATTTAGGATCACCTCAGACAACCTTTCCCTCCCTTACAGGAGGATGTCACAGCTCTGCCCAGTGTCAGACAGCCACAAAAGTGAAGTGATGTGACTAAGAGCAGACATGAGCTCTGTGGCAGAGACTCCACTTCCTCTGCGTCAGGAAGAGATCGTCCAGAAGCTCCTAGAGCTGAGGTCTGGCTCTTGATCTCTAGTCAGAGGGTTGGAGACTTCAATCTCCGTGGTGTTGAAGCAGCCCATGACACAGACCTGCAGCAAAGCCATCTGGATTGACAGTCTTATGGTGATGACTTCAAGGACAATCTTGGAAGAGAAAATCAGCAGTCCCAGCTGCCAGCAGTGCTTATCAGAGCTGAAGAAGGCGCTGATGAAGATTTAAAGAGAAGGATTTGCAATTAACTTGCTGTTAATAATCCCCAGGCACTACCTGTTGCTTGCTCTGTAGATGGCAGCACAAGGAAACCAACCAGCTTCATGAACTCCGTGCAAGGCAAGTACATAGGTCTGTCATTAACAGGGTCGGTGGAGGGGGTTATTTCACCTGAGACTTGAACCACTTTCAATTTTTAACAGCAATGGGTTAGGAAAACAAGAAAGAAGCCACGGCTGCAAAAAAGTAGTAAAAGTAACTTGTAAAGGAGAGGTCCTGTGTCACGTGGAGATAGCCTCCAGCTCGTAAAACCCTCTGATGGTTACCACTTAACTGATTTGATTTATTAAGAGTGTGTGTTCTTTTGGGCACAAACCTGACCTTTATTCTGTGTTTAAATAGCAAATAGGGGCTTCTTGTCTCAATCACCAAATGTTTTTGCAAAAGGGGCTGGTATGGCAAAATTTATCAAAACAGAGCATGTTCTAAACTGCTTGGAATTTCCATTTGAAAAATGTGAATAGCTAATAGTTCTCAATCAGCTCCTCTGTGTATCTGCCCTGAAATCATTTGGTTGCATCGCGATAAAGCTTGGCTTTGCAATTTAAAACCATAAATACTCCCTCCAGGGCTTTTGTTTTTCCTTCCACAGGGTGCGCTGGAAAGGGAGCCTGGAGGGACCTTCATCTCATGAACTCCCAGGGCTGCTATTTCTGAGCACCGATTTCCTACTTGGGATGTAGATCTTGACCTCCATGCCCCTGGCCGGCTGGTTTGCATAAACAAAGAGCATCGCAAAGAAGTCAAAGCCGGATGTACCTACAGCAAATAAATCTCTTCCTCTCTGACAAACAGAGAATGAATTGACCTCTTGCACGTCATGTCTGGTTGTCTGACCAAAACTGTCACTCACAACTTTCCCTCTGGAAGCCTTGGATGAGACAAGGGATAAAAGGGACATAAAAGTGACATCAGTAAGACTAAAACAATGAATGACAGGATTTCCTCTACCATCTCCATTACTTGATTCCTACATGTTTTCCAATAATGGCTGGTCAAATCCAGACAGTGTCTGTGTGCATTTGACTCACACACAGCGAACTAATAAACCATCGCCTGTCACTCCTGTCCCAGCCCCACTTTTGCATTCATTTTCTGGAAACGGTCCAGCGAACAAGTTCACCAGCCTGAACATTTGGGCTGGAGTGAATTTTAAAGCAAACATCTGGGATCTCTGCAAACAGGAAATCCACCACACTTCTGGGCTGGGACATTTGTAGCTGAGAAGCGGGTGCTTTCTGCTCTCCGGACGTGAGATTCCTGGGAGACGCCCTGAAATCCACACATCCAATCAAGCCCTCACAGTTCTCCTCAAATTTCAGGTGGTGAATCCTAGAAGCACAACGCTAGGAGTCATATCACGAATTACAGCTGGAATTATTATATCCTGAGTCATGGGAAATTAATCTGTGAGTGCTGGACATTGCTCCTAGATAATTTGGCCATGCCCAGACTAGGGGGGGGACATAAACTCCAAGGCAGAGCTTGTGTCCTCTCCAGCCTCATGGAGGGAGTCATTCCCTGGTGAACTGGGGAGACAGGATGGGGAATCACGCATGGCCAGCATGTCCTGGCACAGTCCCACAGCAGTGATGTGGCTGCATCTATTGCCTGGGTGATTTAGAGTGAGGTGCTTGCTCAGTTTCGCTAACAATGTGACATGGAACAAAATGTCACAGACGATTCCATCCCAGCAAGATTTTCAGCCACAGCCACAGAGCCATGTTTTCTGGCATACACCATCTGGCCCTATGGGTCCTGCATGTGTTTATGCCAGTGAAGGATCTGACCCAGTAATCTCTGCAAGAGATATATATACACACACACATATACACACATACATATATATATATATATATATATATATACACATCTCCAGTTTGCAGGGTCAATATACAGGGCAGCCTGTAATGAGAAGCACCCTCATGAAACAGCAGTGTGAGATCTTAGAGTACAAGTGCTGCCCCTTGGATACCAGCCGAGGCTTTGAGACCCTTTCCCAGCCTTTCAGTTACCTGTGAGATGTGAAAAAATACAGGGTAACGTCCTCCCCATGAACACCCCACAGGACTAACCAACTCCTGCTGAAGCCTCCTTCCAGACCTCCCTGGGAATGGGGAAACTGAGGCAGCAGCTGCTGCAGGGAAGACTGTGGCAACTTGGTCTGTCCAGGACCCTTCCCCATCCCTTTCACACTGAGTTGGTCCAAGAGATGCCAAACACTGGGACAGTGGGCCTGGGCTCCTGGATGCACGCTGAGCTCCCTTCTCATCTGGGCTGACCTACTGCGCTGGTGTAAATCCAGACTAATTTGGGTGCTGTCTTTTCTTGTGGGAATGATGCCTGGAATGCACATCTGTACAATTTTTGTCCTTTTTAAAGCCCTGGCAGATTCCAAGGTTGTGAAGAAACAGCATGTCAGGCAGGAAAGCTCTGCACCATCAACCAAAGCAAAGAGAGAATGGACATGCCTGCTGGGAGATGCTGAGTTGTCTCCACTTTTCAGTGCAGCCTGGAAACAGGGGCTCTTTTCTCAGACTTCAGAATTTAAACTGGGAACTCCACCTAATGCTCTGAAGCGCACATATGAAAAACTCTGAACCTGCTTTTGGGAAGTGTATGTTTTTCTGAAACAAAAAAACAAAACAAAAAGCCCAAATGGACTGTGATTCAATCACAAAGAAGGCAAAGGGGCAAGTTATTTTCTGGTAGTCCCAGCTGCTATATGTCTAAGAGGAATGTAGCCCATGCATTTATTTACACCATTCCCACTCTCCTTGTGCTTCAAGGAAGGGTTAATATCCTTCCTTTGGAAACACTATGTGCAAAGCAAACCAAAACTATACTCCCTGCAGTGCCCAGCATGTTCCTGCAGTAATTTTGGAAAGAAGAAGGGTGCAGGATGCTGTTGAACTCTTCATGGACCATTCCTCCCTTTTGGATCTGGATGCATGAAGCTGAGCCCTGCATGGTGGCCAACTCGGTCCAGACCTGGCTTTTGGGTACAGGTGACCTACAGGCTGCAGTCAGTTCCCTGGAAAGGACCCAGATGTATCCTTTGGGCTTTGCGTGTTCTTCCCCACATGCAGTCTGGTCCCAGTCCTGCCCTCCAGCCCTTGCTTGGACTCACTGAAATGGAGGGGGAGAAGAGGAGGAGGAAGGGAAAAATATAAAGGAATGATGAAGGCTCCACTCTAATTCCAGCTCAGCTACAACAGCAACCTTCCATTTTTGTGGATCTTGCATTTGAGAATTCATCCTACCATTATGGAGGTTTCTAGTAAGACACAACAATGCACAGGCTGGGGGACAGAAAGTCTCCCTTTGCCTCCATTCAGTCAGCTCAGTGCTCCACAAAGACTTTTCCTGGCAGCTGTGAGCACTGGGAAAGGGTTAGGAAGGCTTCAGATGGTAGGGAAGTGCCTCACTCATTTGTTTGTTGGTTTGGATGTTGTTTTAGGAGCAGCACCATCTCTTGTTCTGTTGCCCCAGAGGTCAACTCCCATTGCTGGCCTCGGGTTTACTCTGCCAGAAAGGCTTGGAGTATACACCCTCAGGCATCACCTATTTATCTACACAACACTTCTGTGGGAAGGGAAGTGCTGTTAGCCCTTAAAAAAAATAAATTAACATAGAGTGACTGACAGGCAGATGAAGGCTCAGAACCCCAAATGGATGCAAATAAAAATCAAAAGAAAGTGAGGAACAGGGCTGCATGATTTTCCCAGTGGTGGCACAGGTGGGGCATGATTCCTGACAGCCCAGTGGTCCCTGGTAGATTTGCCAGTCCCCAGGCTACCCTCTGTCCCTGCAGTGAAGCTCTTGGAAAAGAACCCTGAGAACAGCAGCAGGCAGGCAGGCAGGCAGGAGGGGCCAGGCGTTCTCCTGTGTATCTTAGGATGCAGCTCAGCTAGTATCATATCGTGCTGGGCTAGAAATCACATTTGCTTGAGTTCCCAAGATAAAGCAGCATATAATATCTCAGTAATTTTCCATCCATCCATTCAGTCTCATACACTCAGCATTTACTATCATCAACTTTATTGTCTCTTCCAATGCAAACAGCCCTGCAGCGCAGCCTTTATCTTCCCCGCCTTATCTCCAGGCTTCCAGGCTGGGGGAGCCCTCTGGAAAAAGTGAGATTTTTCTCAAAGAGAAACATGATTGCAGGCAGTTCACTTCAGATAGGTCCTACTACTTCTCACTCCTGTAGTGGGGAGGCAACCCCATTAGGAGCCCATGTACGAAGTGGAATACTTCACCGGCTGGGAAAAAACCATCCTGCTACTGAAAGTGAGGGAGAGTCACATGGCTCCAGGCAGCAGAAACCAGGGAAGCTGTGTGGCCTGGCAAAATGGACCCTTCTTAGCATTGCCGGGTATTTATTCTGAGCAGTAAAGGACACCTCACATTTTTTCCAGATGAAGTTAGACTCCAGGTCACATGGAGACAGGAAACATTTCTGAAAGATGGAAGGAAACGAAGGAGAAGCTCCTCCAGACCATTGCTGGTGGCCATGAGGGAAGGATGGCAGGCACTGCAAGCAAGACTCATGGAGTGGGATGATCATGGTGCAGGGTTCATACAGCTCTGCATGCTGGAAATTCTACCCACTTGGTTCAGTTTCTTTAAAAAGTCATTCAGAAGAATTTGGAGAAGCTGAAAGAAGCCTTGACTGGAAAGAGGAAGTGCAGATTGAAATCCTAAATTCTTTCAATACTCAAAGTCCACATGTGAAGCATGATTTAAATGAAGATATGTGTTGCCTAACTCAAATGATTGCAGTGACAGTTACATTAACCTCTCTGGCACTGGAGAGAAGATCACATCCCACTAATACCAGCTCTAAACACCAAAATACTTGCCAGCTGAAAAGTTAACACGCAACTGGCATCATCTTTGTTTTCTATCCAGGCTGTGCCAAGATACTCCTTTCTTATAAAGACTTGATCCAGTTCAATTTAGAAAAAAAAGAAAAAGTAAAAACCCCCAATTCTCTGAGTCTGAATCCCAACACTTGGCAAGCTGCGCCCTGGCAAGTACTTCTCTAAGCAGGACACGTCTTGTTTGCTGGAAAAGCTTAAAACCCAACACCTCAGGGTTCATTATTGCAGGAACTTTTTATCACGAGGAAGCAGTTTCCTGAAATCACACGGTGAAAAGGGTGTGGGAAGGTATGGAGTTTTTCTTCCATCCTACCCTGGTGAAAATATCTTCTGCAGAAGCAAGATTACTTGCATGTGGGTTAGACTTATGCCTCAGCCCTCTTGTTCTGTGGGCACGTAGCATCAGGAACCATAGCTGAAATCTGGCCTGTCTCAAGGCCAGTGGAAGTGAGCCATCTGGTACCCTGGTGTAAGGAACTCTTTAACCAGCTCCTATGTTTGGAAAGGCCAAGATTAAGCAGAGCTTGAAGACTGAGTACATCCTCGAGGTCTAGAGTGCAGCAGGTCCTCTAGGATTGGATCCCATGAGAACAGAGATGCCATAATACAATGCCAAGAGGATCTATATAAATATGTCATTTCCAGTGATTCACTCTTCCCACAGATTCTTGTCTATGCCATGTTATTATTAGTGTTATAAGCAATTTGTGGGTGAGATGGTGTTTTACCAAGGACAATATCAGTGATTCAACACTTTCTCCCATCCTGCTAGTTCAAGAGCACGTAAAAGAGACATTTGGATAGAAGATATGTTTCGTAGTTCCTCCACATGCTGGAGGGTGTGATTTCCGAATTCTCACTTCCCTGACCCAAACCTTTTTGCTTATCTGTGCTGTGGCTCTGCCTAGAAGCTCCAGCTGAAACTCAGGTGGTGGTTGTGCTGGGTGCTGTACACAAACATGCCCCAGATGACACCCTGGCAGGAACGAGCACCAGGTTAATGCATATTTGCAAACTCTTCCTCTCTCTTTATCACACCACCCCCCACACACCAATTTTTTTTGGAGTAAACATCCCCATTGCTTGTTCTCCACACTCCCAAATGAGAATTACCGAAATTGCCTGACTGTGTGGCTCCGGATGAAGCTGTTGCTCTGAACAAGTACAGACAGACAGAGCGATTGCCATAGCAACAGAAGTTATGTGTGAAATCCCTGGGAACTGGTCCTCCTCCTCCTCCTCCTCCTCCCCCGCCCATTCAGGTCCCTTTTCAGATTTCTTTCCTCTTTTTTTTTTTCCCCAAGGTGCCAGTGTCAATTCATTCCTTGTGCTGAACACCTAGGGAGATGCTTTTAAAACAGCCCTCTGGGTTACGACAGCCTGCCACCAATTACTGCAGTGGCAGGACAACTTTGTGGAGCATCATATTGGAAAAATGCATCCTGCTGGGTCTTGGGAAAGTCTTAACAAGGCAAATTGAAAGAGGGCAGATAGTGGGAGGGTTGCTGCCTGCATTTAGGACCTCAAGGGCATATATCAAATTCGTTCCTGATCAAATCTGTGCTGAACTATTTACTTTTTGAGACACTAAGTCAACAGATGTGCATCAAAACAAATTAAAACCATTTAATGTCAAGCTGCTAATGGCTGGAACCGCACAAAATAATGCAGGTTATTAGCCCCATAATAAGGAGCTCATTAAAATGGGAATTACCAATTAGGTTACTTAGGAGTTCCATTAGGAGAAACACAAGCAACAGAAAAACCACTAAATATTTGCCAGTTGCTGGGTGCAACACACTGTGAAGATCGATGGCCAAGGAGATGTGTCCAACTGGTGTAGCATTGCCAAGGGCTGCCACGCAACCAAACTGTCTTAAACCACAGCAGGATAAAGTTCAAATGTCTCATGAACTCAGCTCAGACCTTAATGAAGAGTATTTTATGCAGGAAGTGCTGGAAGCTTCATTGGTGGTCAGGGTTAAGGATGCCAGTGCTACCACTCACATTTGAGTTTGGATTGACATTTAGCTTCCCTTGGCAAGCAATGCTTCCTTCAGGTCAAAAGGGGCATATTTAAATGCCCTTTGGACATGACAATTAGCCCAAAAGTTACCAAAAGCCTTTTATATTGTAATCTCTGACAAGAGAGACATTTAATTGGACTATAGCTATTAGCAGCCTGACCTTGCACGTAGACATCCTCAAACTGCTTTGGAGAAGAGTTTTACTACTCTAGTCTGTGCCCTGCATTTTACTATTTCACACAGCTCTGCAGCTTTAACTTATTCTTCTCAGGTACGGGCATTTTTCTGTCATCTGGAGGGAGCTCACAGTCTCTCAGAACTTTCCTTCCTTTATATATGTAAAAATATATTTTCCCCAGTACACTGAAAATGGCATGGACAGAAGAGACCTTTAAGTTTTATTTTGTTCATGTATAAAACTAGCACAATAACATCCTCATGTTGAAATCCTCATTTCCCAAATGGCATCCTTCTTGCTGTCCCATTCACACTTGAGGGGATTTCAGATATCACCAGGCAATCCTAAAAGCAGCAAGTGCACTGCCTGGCAGACGAGCTGAGGGTATGGAAAGACAAAGAGAGAAATGTGCATCAGCTCTGTTTCACTCATAGTCTTAACTCTCCCAAACCCCAGACTTGAGCTGAATGGTCCAAAACAGGCTGTTAGACATATCAAGAATGGCTTAAGAATGACTTCAGAAAAACACTTAAAAAAAAGAAATAATCCAAGTTTTCCCTTCTGAAGGCAGAGAAAGCCCCAGAGTGTCAGGTACTTCTCAAGATGGGAGAAGAAAGAAGTAAGATGCTTCAGGAAAGCTGGGGTTATGCCTGAGTGCATGAGGGGTCTATGATAGACACAGTTTCCTGAAGCTCTCAGAAAGCACCCAAAAGGGGCATGTTTTCCTCAGGAAAGGAGCCAGCATTGACCCTGGGAAGACAACAGCTGTGATAAGCCCCTTCTGTGGCACAGCTGAAGCTCTGTACCTCAGGGGCCGCACCATCCGGGGATATCAATCACTGCCAACCTAAATGCCAGTCTTCTCACAAGGACTGAACTTCCGGCAGAAGTTACATTTAGTCAATTAAGTCACCTTCCACTTTGGCAACACCCATCTTTATCCATGCTTTACCTTCATCACCCGACATTTGCTTTATGCTCTTGTTCAATCCTTCTGGTGTTGTTGAAGTAGCCAGTTATTATCCATGTTTCCTGTTAATAAATGCATTAAGGAGCAGCTCAACTGTTAAACTGAGTGCTTTCCCTGTAGTGCAGACTGTGGCTGACTGTGGGGCCAAAGCACATCTGTAGGCTCCTGAAGCACGAGAGAACAGCTCCCACACAGCTGTACTGGGCTCTCCCCTCAAAGCAATGAGGAATCTCTGCAGTACCAAGCTCAGTGGCATGTCAGGATACATCCCACTGTGGGTTTATACTGCACTGCCTTGTTCTGGGGTGAGCTTAGCTGGTAAGTGAAATGCCACTCCTGCACCTTGCACACATTTGGGAAAGCTCTGTTCCAGCCTCTGCTTAGTCCAGCTTGCAGTCCCCATTGAGAGACTTGCTTAGGATGCTCAGTTTCACTCATGGTACCAGCAACCACCCCAAAGACATCTGGGGGAAATGAACCCAGGATGGGGGAGAACATACAGGAGTTAGCTACTCCATCCCAAAACATTGTTAGTCCCTGACAGCCCCCTCCAACATCCCCTAGGGAACATCAGGGTGGGGAGATGAGAGACCTCACAAGGGACCATCAGCGTGTGATAACTCCAGGCAAGTAAAAAGCCCTGCCAAATCAGAGTTTTACATGGGATCATGAGAGCAATGTGTGTGTACTTCTCTTTGACACAACTGGCAAGAATACTGGCACTTCAAGGGAAAGAATTATATGAGTATATCAGTAATATCTTCATGTGGTCCAAGGTGAACACATGGAAGTTTTTTAATAGGAAAAACTGTGCTTTGAACAGTCAGCAAATCAAGGTCATCTCATTCAACAAAATGACAAAGAACAGCAAAATGTTAAATCAGTATGGTCATATATTTACAGTGAATAATTTAAGCAGCACGAGAGTTGAAGCCAAAAAGATTTTCTTCAGTGCTTTGAATTCAGCTCTGTTTTCAGAACCACTTAAAATGGTAAATTATGTTCTTCTATCCCATCAGTCTCACAGAAAATCAGTCTCTCCCATGATAACTTTGTAAGGAATATTTGCCTTTAAAGATTGAGTGGGGACAGATCCTGTTCTCTTTTGTCTTCCCCAAGGTGTTAACTTTTGCCCATGTGCTTACTGAGGACAGAAACTGAGATTAAACAGGTTTTACTAGCATTGTTCAAGAAAGCATTAAAAAGATGTTAAGTATATTTAAAACCAGAACTGTGCTGTCATCTCAGCTGGTATAGACTGACATATTTCCAATGGCATAATGGATCTATGCCAAATTACATCAGCTGGCCACAGCATAAGATGTTGAAACCAACTGGAAAAACTCATCTGATATTTAAAAGCAACATATGGGAGCAGCAGAGACTTCAGGAAGATACTTCATTTAGGATATTTGGAAAACAAAATGTATCCTACAGTAGCAGGGAAGGAGGTGTATTAGCTTGCATCTGTGTCCTATGGACAGTAATTATAATTTAAATGTAATTAATATTGCTCCACATCATAACACCCATTGTCATGGTCTTTTGGGGTAAATGAGTAGAAAGTGAATGATGCATTGTCACATCACAGAATCACAGTCATGGAATATTCTGAGTTGAGAAACACAAGGATCATGGAGTCCAACTCTTAAATGGGGATCAAACCCACGACCTTGGTGTTATTAGCACCATGAGCTAAATGAATGAACAGAAATACTGTCCCTCTCAGGACTTGGTTTTGTAACTCAAATGCTACAAAATATTGTATAGAATATGTACAAAATATGTACATTCGAGAGAGACTGTTTACAAGGGCATGTAGTGACATGAGAGGGGAGAACAGATTCCAACTGAAAGAGAGTATGTTGAGATTAGATATGAGGAAAAAAGTCTTCCCTGTGGGGGTGGTGAGGCACTGGAACAGGTTGCCCGGAGAAGGTGTGGATGTCCCATACCTGCGAGTGTTCAAGGCCAGGCTGGATGGGGCTTGGAGCAACCTGTTCTAGTGGAAGGTGTCCCTGCCCATGGCAAGGGGGTTGGAACTGAACGGTCTTTAAGGTCCTCTCCAACCCAAACCATTCTATGATTTTATGATTCTATGATTCTATGAAAATGCAGAGACTCAGATAACTACCAAATTTGAAGAAACTAGTGTTCTGCAGACACAGAGGCTATTCTTGGCAAAGAGCTGTGAATGGTCCTATCTACCTGAAGGAGTGAATGTGTTCAGCATACCCATATTCAGCAAAGTAACCTCAAGAAGACATCAGTATAACCTGGACTACTCTCTGAGCCAGGATCTGTCTCACCTTTGGTTTACACAAGAGTCCCACCTGCAAGCTTGTTGATGCTCGAATGCACAAATGGTGCTGTTTGTAGAACAGACACCATGAAAGGATGACACAGGGAAACATGGGAAAAGAGCCTACTTTCTCACTCTCCTTGGCAGCAGGTTGAAGAGCACAGTGCATATTTTGTAGTGATTCAGCATTTGACTACCTAAAAAAAAGTCAATATTTCCTACTCTGTTTCCCTTACATTTTTTTAATCCTTTAAAGAAGCTGCAGTGATGAAAGCATTATTGTAAGGACTGGTCTCATCTATAAATGAAAAGTAAAACTGATTTTTCTCATCAAATGTGAGCCTGATATTGCTGCAGGGTTTATGAAGGAGAATTAATTTCGTTCCCATGAAAAATTCAGATGAGGCATAATGTTAAAAGGTATTTTGTCAATGGAAATATTGTTGAGGTAGTTCAAAGTTTGGCACAGCTTCCCCAGCTTGGTGTAAAATCTCATGCTTTATGAATATACTCAGCTCCACACATTGAGCTCATCACAGACCTACTCTGAAACCCACAGATTCCTTGTCAGGGCACTTAAAACTTAAGAACAGAAACAGAAAGTGACATGTGTAAAGCATAAATCAAAAGTGGCATCAATATTGCCAAGAACTCTTGGTTTGCAAGCACTGACACCTCTCTTTCCACCCCATTGATTAAAATAAACTCATGCAGTCATGAATAAGAAGCACTCAAACTGAAATGTTAAACTTTCCTATTAGCTGGCAAGAGGGGATGGAGAATTCATCTCAGAGATGTCTACAACTCAACCCCTGCAGAAGGCCGAATACAAGGGCACAGAAAATACCTGGGCAGGGACTTAAGGCTTCTGTTCATGGACTTGAAATCTATGTATGACCTTGTGGGGATGGTGTGGGTGGAAGGACCAGATCACTGCCAGACTGCTCCCTGGTAACTGTACAAGCTCCAGGGCAGTTGATCACACCCAACCTGACAGGTGCAGAGATGCTTATGTGTGAACCCCTTTGCACTCTGGCAGAGCATATTTTTCTTACCAAATTGTCACATTGTGACAAATGGGAAAACCCTGGGAAGAGTTAATTGTCCTGCCTGGTTGGCAACACTGGTGATTCTTTATGTTCTCACAATGAACACGGAAGAGTCATGTGAAGAATTGCTCTGCAGTTGTTTCTTCAAAGATTATGGCACCTAACATAGATTAAGCTCCCAAATTTCACACATCTGAGGTTGTATAAGATGATTTCAGGACTGGATGTGGCCCTCAGTATCCTCAGCCACTTTGGAGATCAAGCCAAACAAACCCAACCAGGCAGCAGAATCTTTTCACCACCATCACAACTCTGACTCAGGCCCACAGCACACAAATTCTGTGCTCTTAGCCTTAGAAGGGTAAAAAGCATTAAAGTTTAAAGGCAGATCATATGCATTTTGTACAACAAAATGACTCGTTTATACCATCATGTTTTGATTTCCTCGGGAAAACTAGGACAATTAAAGGCAGGAAGGAAGATCATAAATTTAAAAGAAGTTTAGGGGATCACCACTCACCTGAATAGGAAGTTTAAAATACTCTATCATTGACTCACCATGATTTGGAAACAGTGTAGCTTACTCTTTCTTGCAAAACATAGAATAGATATTATAATTATGAATTAAAATAGACTTATGGTAATCTGTACCCAAACAGATAAAATACCTACATTAGTTTTAATTATATGTGTTATCCTTTCATGGTGTAGACATACAGTGAATAATAGCTAGTTCTGGGAGCCATTACGTGAAAATGAAGAGTTAGTCTTCAGCCTTTCAGTCAAAATACACTCTCCATCACAAGACTTGGCCACTTACAAAACCACTCAGCCTCTAACACATTGCCCATACCAGACAGATAAATCTAACTCTTTAAACCAGAGAGACAGATACATGTAATATCTAGTTAGCCACGCTCTGTAAGAGTTGTTTTCTGTAATAGTCTTCCTTTGTATAAAAGAATGTGGTGGGAGAGCTGAAATTAGTATAAATATTGGTAATGTATATAATGTATATGTCCTTAATGAAGATGAAGTACTCCATTGTGCAGGAAGTTGTGCATTTTTATATTAAATCTTCTCCTCATCTCCCACCATTATTTAATAGATAAAATAGATGAAATGTGGAGAAGGATAGTATTAGCCTTATCTCTTGATAAGGAACTGTTATACATAAGGGTAGGAGTATTAAGTAACTTGGGTTACGGGAAGCTGGGCTAGGACTAGGAACTGACCCTGGACTACTCATCCCACCTTCTCAGCCACGAGCCTGCCCTTCCTCTCATTTAGTAACAGCAAAGTGACGTGCAATTTGAAGATTAGACAATGTAACATTTCCCTTGAAAATATAAAAATTAATTTTGGGACCTTGATTACTAATCCCAAATCCAACAATTGTTCCTATATCTGCATATTCCCATTGCGATTGTTTCTCTGAAACAATAGTTATGCAAGCACCACATTGTCCAGTCAGAATAGCAGCCCTGGAGCCTTGGGATGCCCCTTAAAAACTATTTTCAACAGCTCATAGCTCCTGCACATGCGTGGCCTTTCCCCGGTAACCAGGCTCAAAAGGCAGCTAACTCAGCCAGCATTTGAGCAAGATGGTGCCTCACTATGGCTTCTGTGCAGCCAAAACACACTTCTGAAATGGGCACGGTAACCACAGATGAGCAGATCCCAAATATTTTGATAGACAGAGCCCCATAAAACATCAAGTTGGAAACTCGGCAGCCCACGGACAGCCATGACTTCAGCGGCTGCTCCAACCTGTATCTAAGCAGCAACCCACATGAGTCAAGTGGTGGGAGTAAATTTCTCATCCCCTTCCTTCAGAGCTTCCGTTGGTGTTGCTACAGTCACTGTTACGGGCACCCGAGTGATGCCATACGATTACAATGCTCTGTCACCCTCCCAAACATGTGGGCGGATTTCATATCGCTTAGTAGAGTGAAAGCCTTTCCGTGGAGAAGAATTGCCAGGAATTCCTTAGCCTGCTGTGAGCAATACTGCAGGAGCAGTGAGGTGAAGAGCTGCCACTTGTGGTGAAGATCAGATAAGAACGAGGAGCGTCTCTGCTGGGTGCAAATTCAAGAGCAGAGGGCCTGCTGCAGGCACATCCTGCCACGGGCTTCTGAAAGCCCTGTGTTAATAAAGGCTTGGAGGTGATGTGTGTGAAAACAAAGAAGAATTTGCTATCTGACCATGCACATTTTGAGATTTCTGGAACATAACTCCTTTGGGAATCCCAGCCAGAAGTTGGTGGGCAGACAACTCAGAGAAATGGGAGCAGCAGTTTTGTAAGGAAATAACTGAAATTCTCAATAAGTCCCATCATCTTTTTCCAGATTGGTGGTCCACAGAGAAAAGAGGGACACTGAGAGATGATGGACAAAACTAGGATTCAGGTGTAGCATTAATCTCTTGTCTATGGTGAAAGTCTGGTTGAGGTTGTGAGCTAACAGGAGTTAAGTCCTTGAGGTGTGGCGTGTGGCAGTGTAGCATGTCTTTCTCCCAGTTCCCACACCGGAGAACTGTCTTGATATCCCTGTGGCACTACCACAGGGATATCAAGAAGAAGGTGAGATTTATCTCTCCATTGGCCCACATTAATTAGTCTCCAAGAAAGAGGAATAAATAGCACCACTGCAAAGGACATCTGCAATCTTTCTTCTGGGACTGGGCTTCTCCAAGTGATAATTTATGTCCTTTTCTTTACCAGTTGATGTTTGCCTTGCCAAAGCCTGTTTGTACACATCTGGAGTTATCTAACCCCGCAACACTAGGATTTTCCACCTCTTCTGCAGCAACATTCCTTCCACTCACTATGACACTTTTACCCCAGTATTCAAGCTCTGATGATTTTGCTTTCATTTGCACATCCACTGGCCCAAGGAACATTGCCAAAAATGTGACTGTAAACATGCTGGGATCTCAGAGGCAGCAAGATGGTGACTCAATGGAGCTGGAGAACCAAACACAAGGCCAGAGTTTATGGTGGGTTTAAACCCTATTCTTCTAAACAATGCAAGCCTTTCCAAGCCAGTCCTGCTGGAGATCCTGTGAAGTTGTCAGACCATTACCCCATTCCCCTGTCCAAGTTTGGCCATGTATATAGCCCCACCAATGCTCTCTGATGAGCCCTGGTTCTCCCTCCCACTCAGCAGCATTCTTTCATGTTCAGGTTTGTCTCTATATCAAACTGTACCCTGCTGCCTTCCTTTTTTTTTTTTTCCAGGCTATTTATGTGTTTATTTCCTTTGATCTTCCTAGTAAATAGGTCATTCCTTCCACCCTCTTGTCTATACCAGTTAATCTATAATATTACCTGTTTGCCTGTACTCTTTTCAGTAGGCCCTGCCCCAAGTGGTATTCCTATTAGCACTTCAAAAGCAGATTGATCTGGGTGTTTTTAATGAATTATCAGCTGTAGCTTTCTATCAACATTAGCATCCAAGGAGCTCTTCTGCATTACTCCTCTCCACAGTCTCTGGGGTTTCTGCTTTGACCTCTCCTCAGTGAGCAATGTTGCCCTGTGGATGCTTCTGCACTTAGATTTGTTCAATTTCTTGCTATTCCCACTATGTCCCACTCTTCATTTATTGAAGTCCCTTTAGGATGGTGCTTCTAATAAATGATTTGCAATTCACACTCCAGCTGAGTGTTATCTTTGGATTTGATTGATGTATTTTTCTTCTCCTTCCTCGATGCTACTGCAGATGAATATAATGTCCAACGCAGCAGGAGTCCCTGAGGAGCCCAACATGGCAATATTTAAAAGCATGCTCCACTTTCTATTGTAGGGGCTGATTTTAATCTCTTTCATTGTTATTCTCTGTATCCACCCTACATCTTTCTTGTAATGCTTTGGGCCCAGTCCAACCACTGTTAAAGTCAACTGTGTCTGCATGGAATCCTTTAGGGATGGATCAGGATCTACAGGACTACCATGTCTGAAGAAACTGAGTAAAATTATTTACTGAAATCAAGGAGCTTTCTGCAGAAGAGTTATCTGTACAACCAGCTGTCTTGTCTGTGAGTGAAACCCTTACAGGTAAATTTTCTGACTGACTCAAGGGATTGTATCCCTTCTTCCTCCCACCAGCATATTCCACTACTGCGTATACTCATCCCACATGATGGATAAGCAGCTGCTTATCCTTTACTCTCCCCACCCAACACTTCCCACCCCCCGTGATTTTCCTCCTCCCATCAACACTGTGAGTATAATCTGCCTGTAAGGTCTATCACCTGGGTGCAACTGCTTTTCTTAATGTGACCTCTCTATGTATGTGACACATTTCTGTTTTTTTCCTCCTGCAGAAAAACTACCAGTAATTTCTGAGTATTAGAGACCAAGTTTCACCTGGAAAGGATGTCAAGTTAATTGATCTGTAATTCCCCTTTTGGAAAAGAAGCGTGATGTTTTCCCTCTGCCAGTCACCAGGGCTTCCTCAGTTCTCCAGGAGCACTTGAATATAATGGATAATGGGCCTAAGAGTTTTTCAGCTAATTCCTTTAATACCCTTGGGTATGTACCATCTGGCCTTCTGTGCCGATTTGAATGCATTGTGCTCTTAATATTTCTTTGCTGTTTCTTTAATGATTTTGCTAACATTTAGCTCTCAGCTTCTTGGCTTTCATTTGACTGCTCATTGCACACAATATTTTAAAGGAATTTTGGAAAACTGAAATAGGTGACTTTTTCTCAACTCACTTTTTAAATTAACCTTTCATCAGGAAGCATTGTGTCTCAAAAGTCTGAGCTGCAATTATTGTTTTTCACCCAATCCAAGCAAGACGGCATCTACAGAATATTTTCTGTTATTTGAAAGAGAAAGGCATGCAAGAAAATTTTTTCTTAGTCAGAAACCCTATATCCAAGTCTTGTCTTCTCAATACTGGTAGGGAATTTTCTCTTCTTCCTATTGTATCCTATTTTCTCTCTCTTCAAGTGCATTTGTGTGACCCTGCTTACATCCTCCAGATACTTGTAGATTCATGTCTGCTATTTTCTTATCTCTTTGCCAGCTTACATTTAAGCATCATTTTATCTTCCTGAATCAAACCCACACCAAATGATCTGATCATGTCTCTACTCTTCTTTGGGGCCTCTGATTTTACAGTGTTTGGCATTGAGATTCCAAGAAATCAACAGCAACCTTCCAGCTGTATCTAAGCCAGGCAGGTTAGCTGATGCCTGCTGAGCATGGCAGGGTCTTTGGGAATCCAAGCTGGCTGCCAAAAGTTACATGTACCCTTTCCTCCTGTATCACCTCCCAGCCTTTTCTTAACGTGGCTGCTTCTGAGTATCCTTCGGGGATATTTTTTCCTGAGTGCTGGTAGCCTATATTATTCCATGTTTCATGTTACTATATCCTGGCCTCATTGCTAATCCGTGTAGGTGCCACAGGGTTAGTTCTCTGTTCAATAACATTCCAAACTCCTCCCATTTTAGCATCAACACCATCTTGCTGTACTGTGCATTTTCCCTGCCTACTTATATGTGACTTGTTTTCATTTTTCTCCAAACTTTGCTTTCTATTCTCCCACATTCTTCCCAGAACGTTTTTTCTTTAAAATGGTGTGTATAGGATTTCCTTTTCCTTTTTTTAAAACAAACAAAATTTTTTTTGCCTCTTTTTTACATAGGCATATTAGACACAACAGGTTTATACCTGTCTGCCTCTAATATATAGTCTCCTTGAAATAGGTACAGAAGACAATGGGTCTTCCCACATGCTGAAAGATATAGTAAAAGGTAAGTAAAATTCATGAGATGAAACAGCAAGTAGGCAACACAGCTACCAGGGCATGGTCGCAGGATGGTATTGGTTTGTATGTGAATCATTCCCTGTACAATCCATTGAGGTTGGAAGGGTACAGTCTCCTTCCTTCTTCCTTTTAGGTGGCACTAAATAAGAAAGTTCCTGTCTTAGGTCAGACTCACCAAAAGGACTATATTGGAGCTGCTCTGCACTTCTGACTTTCCTCAGCTCCTGTATGGGTGGGGCAGGAGCAGGTCAGTTCAGCTTCCTGAATGCTGCCACCTTTGATGACACTGATGCTGTTAGTTAAGGGTATTCCCAAGGATGCTCTCAGGACCCAGCTGGCCTCTCTCCTGCATGGCACAGGCCCTGAGCATAGCCACAGAATGCCTTGGAGGGGCACACCAACCCCACATTCCTCCTCAGCCCCAGCACTCAGGGTCCTGGCAAAGACCTGGGGAGTCCCCAGGCCCCTCTGCACATTAGCAAGGAGACTCTTAGCAGACAGCTTAAATGGCCTTCAGTCTTCTCCAGAGGCTGCTTCCAGTGTCATACAGACATTCTCTTCAAGCCAGGTAGTTGTGGTTGCCTTCCCTTCACCCCGACTTTGGAAAATTGTCATGCCATGGACTCCAGCACTCCATTCCTTTGGCATGTCCAGCGAAGTTTTGCCTGGATATGGACTAGTCCATGCCTGTCAAAATGCTGGATGGGAAGCAGAGCAGGATAGGACATTCGATAACTTTCATGAGCCTTCAGGCTTCAGAGGAGAAATGACCCTTTTTTTTTGCAGAGACAATAAACAAAAGACTGCATTAAAAGCTTTGTTTGCAGGAGATCATGAAGATTTCAGTGATACCATACTCCCCTGCAGGAGGAGGGATTAAGAGTGTTACGGAACAGATTTACAAGCCCTGGAGAGAGTAAGTATCCAACAGAAATCTTTGGCAATCTCCTTCCCTTCCTCTTCTGAGTCTCACCCTGGCTGCTGGTAACACTTAGAACAAAACCACCAGCTCTTGCTTATTCTAATGTGTTCTCTATTTTACCCTGAACCCAAATGAAACATCAAAGGTTTGGCTCAAGCACTTGCAAGTAAAAATAGCTCTAAAGCCAATATATTTAAGGCCCTTGTATGATATCTCTGAAATAACTCATCCTAAGCCCATGAGAGGGTAATGGTGTTGTTTGTTGAAGGAATGTGTGTGGTGCTGATAGTGGGCAGTACTGACATGCAAAGAGCAACGAGTGATACTGCAAAATAGAAGGAAGGTGAGAAAAGGGGCATGAAGGCTGTATTAAACTGTACTGTGAAAAAAGAGCAAAATATATTTAAGATAAAAGCCAGTTTCAAGATGCCTTTATTTTCTTTCCAATCTGATCCTTCTCTTCCCTTCTTAGAGAATTAGATTTGAATGTATCTTTCTTAGTACACAAGAGAATGGTGAATCTTACACAGGGGCATGACCCTCTCTCCTCCATAAAGTACTTTGTTTATAACCACCCAGGACTCATTTATTCTCTGTGATGTGCCTGTTTTTGAAGTAAGATGAATCAAGGCTATGAAGGCATCAGGTACATCCCATGTAGTCCCTTTGTCTCCATTGCACTGTATTTCAATAAAACACTATGCTTTCTGTTCTCTGTTACTACAGACTTCTGTCTTAAATTCCTTTGTTTCATAGGTAAATAATATTTTCTCTTTCCATCTTCTAGTAACAAGGTGCATGTACCTCTGCAGTCATTAATCCATGCTGCCTTTGCATCTGCACTTTCTTACTGAAACTTGGGTAAGGATAACTTGAGCCACTGCGATACCAATACCAGCTGGGATTTTCTGGAATAGATCAGTGTAAGTCCTGTCTTCCTCGCATCTGATGTTTTTCATCCCCATTTTTCAGCAAATGGTTCCCAAACACAACATTTCTAATTAGTCTTTCTCGGATACGATGGAGGGGTGTCACAGGGTATTCCACAGACTCCTGCCTGTCCCGGCAGACAATTCATGAAATTACTTTAGTCATGAAGGAGGCTTTCTTTACTATGATGGTACTCAAAAGAAGTTGGAAAGTATACTGGATTTTAAGAACACACGTCCTTCAAAGGCTGCTACGTAGACAAACCCACTGAAGTGAGCATATCCTTATGGCTCACCACTGAGGAACATGAACATGGACATATGGAGCAGATGCAGGTTTCAAACCGCTGACTGTGAGCAGTGCAGTTGAGAGTCCCATTAGCTGAACCAGAGAAGAGCACAATTATGGGTCAAAAATGGACAAATACAAAAGGAGCAAGTGCTGGAGGGTGTGATAAAAACAGTCTTGTGTCTTGCAGCTCTCAAAACTGCTCTATTAACATGAGGGCTTGCTGCAGTTTTTTCAGCAGAATGAACAAGATAAAAAGGGCTTGTTGGTGTTGGATGCTGAGGCAGTGTTTAAGACATCCCTGACTCACAGCTCACAAGCTGGGACTCGTTTTGCAAGTTCAGTCTCTGTTCAGATAGGATCAGGGAATGTCTCTGGGCTGGATTGCGAAGGAAGCAGTCTTGCCAAATATGCTCTGCCCACAGCACCGTCCAGACCCGTCAGATGATATTTCTCCTAATTTTACTAATGTATGCTTGGCCCCGATTCCACGCTACCTGAGGCTACAGCCGTAATAAAAACACGGCACACATGCTGTGGGTGGGTGAATGCAGCTGGTGGGAGTTCAGGCACGTGAAAATGAAAAACACAACCCTTTCTTAATTGCAGCCTAGAAATCAAGAAATAGCGTTGTTCTGGTTCCTTTCGTTCTCCCTCTCTCAGTGGCACACCCTCACCCATAGCCCTGTCAGATGTCAGAGAAAGTGACAGCAGGTTTCCTCTGTACACAGGTTGCTCCAGACCCTGAGCAATGCTTGGGTTTTCAGGCAGCAATGGGCTTGTAATGCCACACACAGTTTGTGTTCAGGTGTGGCTCCTACGGTAGGATCATCCCACGTACCCACCTTGTGGGTTACACTGGTGGATGGTGTGTTAGTGATCTAATCCCTACCTGAGGATGAAACCATCAGGCTGCTGTTTTACCACAGTTAAGCAGGACATACACTCCTGGAATGGAGTGAAAGAATCCTGGTCACACATTTGTCTCCTGCCCATGAACTGCTTCCATAAACCCTTCTCATGGAGGTGGGCTGGATTGCAGCTCTGGGCTGTGTGAAAATCTCACTCAGCAGCTCCTGGGTTTAGAAAATTTGGACTTCTTTGGGCCATGAGCCCTCCTGAATGTGGAACTTACAACAACATCACTGTTGTGTCTGTAGAAAAGAAATTAAAACAGATGCCCAAGAAAAGGCATGGGCTTGTTGGGGAAAAGAAAAGCTAGCCCCAGGACCTGGGGGTTTTGTTAGGGAGGGGACGTGGGGAACCTGTGGACTTTAGTCAAGAAACAGTACTGAGTCTGAGATCACACCTCAGGTGGTTCCTGGGCCAGGTGTGCTGCCTCAGTGGGGGTGTTTGCCCTTGGGGCACACTCCTCCAGCTACCAGTACTGACCCTCACCCTGAAAGGGATGGGAGGAGAAGAACTCCTTGATGCAGCCCTTGTTTCTGCTCTCAGGGTGTAAACACAGGCACTAGAGGGATACTCCATCGAGGGACCAGAACATGTTGAGGTACTAATACCATCCTCATCACTGAAACCAGCCAGCTGCTCTTGAGCTCCCTGCCATATCATCCCACTAGCATGTAGTCCTGATAGTTTCAAGCTTCTGACAATAGTCTGAATCCTTAATTGTGAGCTTATAGTGAGCATTGCAGATATCAGAAATATTTTCAGTCTAAAAATTTGCATTCATCACAAGTAGCACAGTGTATTTGTTTTGATTTCCAACAACAGCATTCTGTTTATTGGCAGCACTTTTTGCTGGGTGATGTTTAGCATCTCCACCTGCTGATGCCCAACTCTGTAGGGTGATATGCAAGTAAGATGATGCAAGAAATAGAAAATGGTCACTTCCTTCTTCCACTTCTGATTCATTTCAGACACTTGGTACACTGGTGATTGTTTTTTTCACTGGTCTGTGCTGTCATTTGTCTCAGATACCTCAAAAACACTCACCCAAGCAATGCACTGTCACATCAGTAGAAGCCTCTTTTCCTTGCTCTCTCCGGGGAAATCTCCACCCCTCTCTGGGCAAAACACATGAGATGCTAAGCCTTAAAATTAATGGAGTCTGACTGAAAAGCCAGGATGTCTCCTGGTCTCAAGGGAAGGGAAATGACCCTTGGCTTATTTTGCAGTCACTCCTTTTTGGAGAAGGAAGTGCTAATAAACACTCACTTGAGGCACAACAGCTTAGTACAAATGAAGGCCAAAAAGCAGACACATAATTACCGTGACTGGGATAGAGGAGCCAAGAAGAACACGTGAGAAGTTTCCCTTGTGAGCAGAGCTCTGGGAGCGAGACAGACCAGCAGTCACAGTAATGTCTGAGGGAGGAGCTACCAAACATCCAGGACTGCCCCTGGGGTCCTGCTTCCCTTCCCAAGGCAGCTTAGTTGGAGCTGGGTGCTGGGGATGGGTCCATGGTTGCAGCACGAGAGAGGAGACAGAAAGGAGAGGCAGCACAGGGAAAAGGAAATGCCTAAAAAACATCCCAGACATTGGTAGGAGTTAGACATGGAGACAGTCCGTTGCACACCCTGCTGATACACAAGCACTTGAGCAGTTTGAGAACAGCTCTGAAACCCCATCACACTCACCCAGGGGAAACCTCATGTGGGATTTCAAAGCACAGCATCACCAGGTTTTCAGGAGCCCTCCCGGAGGAGCATCAGGCCACTTGCTCCCACTGCACCCAGAACCTTCTCCTCGAGATGAGCCTTCCCACAGCCTCCTTGGTGGGGACACCTCCTTGGCTGTGACACTGTGAGTTGTCTGCCCCAGTTCCTGCTCCACACACCCCAAAAGTGACCATGTTCCAGCCCCCATGGGGCACAACACACAAAGCAACATGGACCCAACACATGATGCAGCTGAAAGCCAGAAGGGACCATTAGTTTGTCTTACCTGGCTTGGCAATCACAGACCATCAGATTTCACCTGAGAGATTTCACCTGGGTACTGCATCTGGTGACTTGGTCAGGCAAAATGTCTTGATCCTCTCAAGGCTATAGGGTCTCAGTCAAAAGTCTGGGAACAGAACAGACTGATCCTGCTGTAGTCTGATGCCTCAACAGTGGCAGAGAAGAGCTTCAGTGAGCTGTGCCTCCATGATACCAGCAGGCAGCCAGCAACTAACTGCTGTAGAGGAAGGCAAAATGAAGCCAGGTCCTTGCTCTCTGGTCCGAGGAAAAAAACAGTTTTGACCCTTAAAAGCTGTATTCACTTTGACCCTCAGCAAGTTAGAGCCAAGAGTCAAAAGGGGATGTGGTAACACTGCCTTCATAACTGTTACACCACTTTTCGTGTTGCACTTCCACTTATTGCCCAAGTACAATCCTTCTGGCCAGGATTTGCCAGTGTTATACTGAATAAAAGCTCAGCATGATAGTGTGTAACATCCTTATTTAAGACTGTTAATAGTTCCCAGACAATGTGTAAAATGAACATAAGTAATTTCTAAAAGACTAGGTGCACCCAAAACAGGCAACAAATCTAGGAGTCCTGGACAAAAAAAAATATTTTGGTTTTCTCATTTCCATGGCCTTTTCTTGCTGTTAAATACTACAAGGTCTCAGAAGGGGATTTGCTGTCATCTATGTATGCAAAAACACATTCCCACCAGATCTCACAGAGATGATGCCCCTCTGTAGTGACCTCATCTTACAAGAGTGAGGGAATGGCAGCACCTCAGCCTCTCCCCAACTATCAATTCATCAGTCGACAGAGGTAATTATCCTGCTGTATTGATAAATTCAAGAAAGATGCTAAGGGACTTAAATGCATCTAGAGGAGGATAACAAAGCTGGTGAAAAGACTGGAAGGAATGTCCTGTGAGGAGCTGAGGACTTTGGGCTTGTCTGTTTTGGAGAAAAGGAGGCTGAGGAGTGACCTCATTGCTCTCTGCAGTTCCTTGAGAAGGGGAAGTGGAGAGAGAGGTCTGATCTCTTCTCCGTGGGGCCAAGTGATCGGATGCATGGGAATGGTTCAGAGCTGCTCCAGGAGAAGTTCAGACTTGACACAACAAAACATTTCTTTACTGAGAGGGTGGTCAAACACTGGATCAGGATTCCACAGACATGGTTGATGCCACAGCCTGTCAATGTTTAAAGAGGCATTTGTACAATGCCCTTAACAACATGCATTAATTTTGATCAGCCCTGCAGGGGTCAAGCAGTTGGACTGGATGATCATTGTAAATCCATTTCTATTCTATTCTATTTCCTTTGCAAGAGACCTTTTCCCTTAGCACTCGGCTGCTGCTTGCCTTCCACACTTGCCACAAAGTCCAGCTTCTCTGGGGGACAGGTTGCTCAAACAGAGTCTACAGGAAAGAGCTGCTTGGTGAATGTGGTTTGGTGAGTACAACCCACCAGCTCTGTGGGTACATGCCCCCTGTGCACATGCTCTGTCCGGGGGCAATGGCACCTGGCCGTTTCCAGAAAGCCCAGCATCCTTTCACTCGCTGCTTCTGGGAATTCCCTGCTGGATCACTCAATCCTCTGCAGACGTACATGCACTTCCTACTGCTTCTCTCTGGAAAAACCAATCTGTGTGCACCCTCTTACAGCATGTGATGTCTGCAATGCAGGCAGGTATCAGCAAGACAGAAGTGTATTTCCAGGAACACTGCAATTTTCAGGTCTGTCCCTTTTTGCTGTCATATTGGAAACTGGAAGCATACTAACCCTTCAGAGGGAGGTGGTAAATGAGCAAAAAATATACTCTTGGTATGCGTCTACTCCTGGAGGAGCCATGAGCTTGTATTACTCCTATATTCTGAAGACAGAGCCACATACTTGATAACCACATTGAGGACAATTGCAGCTGGCCTTTTTCTCCACAACATCCAGGAAGAGGGAGAGCAGGAGTTGGATTCAGAGTGAAGAGTACTCCCCACACCATGCAGCCTTGCCCTACTGTACACACTGACTTCACTGAAGAGTATTCCCGGTAGCTGAATCAGAGCACATCGTGCAGAAAAACGTCCTTTCTTGCTGCAACAAAGTGGGAAGGTGAGATGTCAGTGGACTCCTTACTGCAAGGGTGGTTTTCCCAGATGTTGTGTTGTTTCCTCATGTTTCACCTTCACTAACAAGACTCAAAAGCATCTCCACTTCCCCTTGTTCAGTTCTCTTCAAGGTAGAATCACCCACTGGCAGTGATTAAGTAATTTCTCAACCTGCTGTCTGACAAGCAAAAGGAATGCTGGTCCTCAATCCCAAATCTCATTTTCCAGCTACATCCCCACTTCACTGATCCTCCTTTACACCCTCCAGTGTCTTCACATCCTCTTGCTGCCCTAGCATGACCCATTCTGGTATCAAATGCAAGATTGCTTTCCTGACTGCGTGTCACTCCACCCTCCATCCCTCTGTGAAAGAGCTAGACTTTTCTTGTCACCCCACTGCATAGAAAGCATCTCTAGACGTTGTTGGCACCACTTCCCAGAGCAGTCTCCCATCCTGTAGGCAGACCCAGGGTTTGCTTGAGATGGAGAGCTTGCAGCCATGCCAGGCTTTTCAGGTAGCATTTGCCAGAACATATGTAGTTTAAGCGAACAGAAATGTAAAGAACAGCATGACTATCCCCACCCCTTGCTAGCCAAGTTCTGCACATGTTCCCCAGTAAAAATCCCAAATGAGGTCAAGGCATTGAACTCATCATCATCACAGTGTTCCCTCCCAGACCGAAGGGTGTCCAGATAGATGACAAACACTCTATCTAGGTAATATGGATGACCAAAATCCGCCACTGCAGCACAGCTGCTTTGGACTGGAACACAGCTGTTTTCCCGAGCCAGGAGTGTTACACAACCATTGCCTAGAAAGGAGGAAATCAACAAAACTTCCCTAGTTTTAAATCACAGCAGAAAATTAAGTAAATAAAAAATGGGCTTGGCCAATGATACTCAGACTCCAACAGCTGGGAATGGGAGATCCTGGTGGTTCTAGTGGCCACAAGCCACCAGGAAATTAGAAGTAACTTTCTACTTGGAAGGCTGGAGGCCAACAACACCATGGCCTCTACCAGCACTGAATTAGTCCTAGGTTGACCCAACCTGACAGCACTTCCTGCAACATCTGGATATTCTTTGGGTGTCTCTGCCAAGTTGCAGCTTGTTCCAAGTCTGTTGAGTTCATGTGACCTGAAAACAGACATCTGCCTGGGAACTGGCAGCATCCAAGGCAAGAACTGTGCTGAGAGCTTGGTTATCCCTTTGCCAGCAGTCACGTGGGCATCTGCACAGCCTGGGCACAGGTCACCGGAGGTGGTCCTCACTTTGCTGGCAACAGCAGCCCCACTGCTGTGTGGCCATGACAAGGCTGCTCGGGGACAGCCAGATCCTGTCCCCATCCCTGACAGCTCTTTCCAGGGTGGTGGCACACACAGAGCAGCCTGCCTCCAAGCAAGCTCCAACAGGATCCGTTGGCAGGGAGGGATTCGCCCTCCGTTACACAAGCTGACGGCGCAGGATGGTGAGTCACGGCACCTGGGAGGGCAGCTGAGTGAACAAGGCTACCTGAGAGAGATACGCCTCTGTCTCTCCCAACCTGTTCCCTACAACGCCTTGGGCTATGCTTGCCCACAGGCACTAAACTCCAGAAGAATATTCCCCATCTCTTGTGCAACCTTCCACCCAAGCAGGGTTCTTTTCTATGGATCCACCTAAAATTTTGGTGCCCCATGGCTTATGGGGCATCTGCACTGTAACAAAACAACAGATTTGGTTTGATAAAAAAGTCAGCCTCTGTCAGGAAGGTCCTACAGGATGCAAGGATGCATAAGGACACGAGGAAATGCCGCAGTCCTTGGAGGTGCCCCCAGCAGTGGGTCACGATGGCTGGCGGAGCTGATTGGGGTGTCCAGGCTGGCGGTGGCACGGTGGGTGACAGGCATTACAGGTGTTTCCTCAGCAGCACAGCTGCCTGGGCTGAGCTGAATTTTTGAAGAATAAAGCAAAGCCCTGGTGCAGTGTTTTTGTGCACGTGGAGGGTGTGCCCTGGAGCCAGAGTGTCTGGGACAGCCGCGGTCAGAGGAAGCTGCTGCCGCTGCTCGCGGAGGAGGAAGTCGGTGTCCCCAGGCTGGAGGCACAGCGAGTGCTGGTTTTTGCTGGAGAGCAGGGGAGGTGGCGGGGGGAGTTGGAGAAGGGAGTCCAGCCTAAGAAAAGAGCACGGAAGGAAGAGGCTTGCAAAGTGCACTGCTGATGCGGACGCAGAGGAGAGGGCTGGGAAAGGAGCTTGGCCCTACAGAGAACAGGACGCAGCTTTTGTGAGATGTGGGAGAAAGGGCTGAGGTTTTGAGATGGAGGGAGTGGAAGGAGCAGGGGCACTCCAGGTAGACACTGCAGGGTGAGGTAGAGAACTGCTTCCAAGTGGCAAATAATTAAGGAAATGGTGGCTGGAGCTGGAGAGTGAAAACCCAGTGGAGTAGGAGATACAGAAAAGGTCACTAGTGACCAAAAGTCATCATTCAGAGCTGCCATAAAGGTCCAGGCTGAAATGTGTGTGAAATGAGAGGCATCCTGGAGCAGCCAAGGTGAATAAAAAACAAAACTTTGCCCTCAGGTATATGTAGCAAACACGCAATCCTTCTTGCCTTGTAGACTCATGGCTTCATTTCGCCATCGTTTTTGTTTTGCTCACCTAAAACCCTTAAGCTTTACCTGGCACTGTTTAAATCCGATGAAAGGGAGCAGAAGAGCAGGGAATGGGCATATGTGTTTTTTTCTGGAAAATCCCCAAGTGCCTGTACACAAGCAGGGAGCAGACCAAAGTCATGCAGTCCGGACCAGGCTGGAAACATCCAGCAGTACGTGAGACACATCACCAGCATGTGCTGCAGGAATCTCCTTCACTGCATGAATAAGTCAAGCCAGCAAATACTGGCTTACACAGGCCCCAAGGGCAATGGCAACTAGCCATGGGGCAACGGCAGGGCAGGATTTCTAGGGAGCTGGGGCAGGAGAGGAGGTCTGCTGTGTTACAGCCACACAGGACAGCTCCCCATAAAGGAGTCAGGTAATGGTGCTTTCTGGGTGTGGGTTTTACCAGTCAGTTCTGCTAAACTAGATCCAAGTGTGCGTGTCCAAAGCAGGGCAATGAAGCTGAGGAAGAGTCTGGAGCACAAGTCTGATGAGGAGCTACTGAGGAAGCTGGGGAACAGCCTGGAGAAAAGGAGACTCGGGGGAACCTTATCGCTGTCTACAACTACTTGAAAGGAAGTAGTAGCCAGGTGGGCTTCGGCCTCTCCTCCCAGGTAAAAAGTGATGGACAAGAGGAAATAGCCTAAAATTGTGTGTGTGGAGGTTTAGATTGGACATTAGGAAAAATTTCTTAACTGAAAGGATGGTCAAGCACTGGAACAGGTTGCCTGGGGAAATGGTTGAGTTACCATCCCTGGAGGTATTTAAAAGATGTGTAGATGTGGCACTCAGTGACATGATTTCGTGGTAGACTTGACAGTGCTGGGTTAATGGTTGGACTCGATGATCTTAGAGGTCTTTCGCAACCTTAATGATTCTAAGGTTCTAAGTGCTTCCTGCCCAGCCCAGCCCAGGACTAAAAACTGTGTATGTTATTATGTCCTAACACCTATATGCCTTTGAATATGCCCTGGAGATGTCCTAATCAACTACTGATTGAGTAAACTCCTTACCCAAGGGCAGTGCAGCATTTAGCAACAGCCTACAGTGCAGCTGGCAGCACCAAGTCTTTGATCCCCAGTGCCTGGCTGTCCCTTGGTTTGTGCTGCTCTGTCCCTGGCAGTCGCTGTCATCAAGGGGTTTGCAGAAATCAGGATGGGAGATCACTGATGCTGAAGCTCAGCGGTGTCAGGACTGATCTGCAGCACTGCTCTGTTTGGCTCAAACTGGCTGGAGTTCAGCAGAGATGTGTAAGTGAAAGAAGTGTGTCTTGCTGATGTGGTTCATAACTCCTGGGCTGCGGGCTGAGCTTCCCGTGTTGGCATCTGATGTGTACCCAGCAAGTCTTTAAAACAAGTAAGTCCAAGAACAAAGAGGCAGAGCCAAGCTGCCCAGGGCTGCATGTCTTGTGACTGGAGACTCTGGAGTCTAATAAAACACAAGATGTGGCTGCGGCTGGGCCGTTACAACATCTTCTGTAGACACCTTTTGTGCCTGCTGTGGTTGAGGTCCTTTTGCTGCTTTCCCCTGCAAGTTAATGAGGTTTCTCTCTCCTTAAAGGAGAGACAAGTATTCACGGAAAAAACATGAGTGCAGCATATCTGAGTGCCCTCCCCTTCTGCCAAGTGTTTGTTGCAAGCGGCCAAAATGATCAAAAGTTGACCACATTTGCAAATCTTGACTAAAGAAACTGCATGAAACAAAGCTACAAAATTGTAACTACTTTTTAGTTGAGCTTTACTAAGGAGTGGCATGTATTGTGGCTAGCTCATACAGAATTTGGATGTATTAAATATTTCTAAAATTATATGGCACTCTGTTGTGTGTTATTATATGCCTATTTGGGGTTTTTACCTGCAACAGCCCTAACAATTAAGTCTGTATAATTCTTGCTAAACCACCCTGCAAGGTCAGAACTGTGGTCTGTGTTTCAGCAAAAAGAAGAGATGAGGTCTGCGAAGAACAACTTGTCGAGCTGGAAAACAAGTATCACCTGCATTCTCCCATCACACATGGGACAACAGGCACTGGTTTTCCCCACCAGCATTTTTCCTGAGTGTCTGCAATATTTGTGCTGAATACTGGCAGCCGGTGAAAGGAAGTGACAATGTCACAGGCACTGAAGTAATTTGTAATAGCCATAGAAATTGTCCAAAAATGGCTTCCTGCAAACAAGATCTAAGTTCACCATTCCTGCTCCCAATGAGCAGCACCTTTGGCAGTTCTGGATGTCTTCTTGTGACTTGTAGTGTGTTAATATTAACTACAAATACCAAAAGCTTTGCAAGTTCTGCTGCCTTGGATGGAAAAGCAAAGTATATCCCATCTTGTTTCATGATTCAGCTCTGTAATTGGTGGTTTCAGTTCTGATGGCAAAAATCACCATGGTAGTAGAGAGATGCAGAAATAGTAAGCTGTTGTTCAGATTCCCAGCCTGATCTTTACTGTCCGAGTTGTAAACCTGAAACTTGGTCAAAATAAAAGCTGTATCATCTTTCTTAGCAGACAGGGAATTTATAGAGCACAATATACAATTACCCTAAAACGTATATTCCTTTCTTTAGTAAGAGTAAGTCTGTCACTAGAACCTTCCATTAAATATGGAAAATTTAATTTAAATGGATTAAGTATTTGTTATAGAAAAATACTGGCAAATATATATACATATATGTATATGTAGAAATATGTATATGTGTGTGTATATATATATACATATACGTCTACATATATACACAACTAAAAGCACACACGTTTTTTTCATAGATTGGCCATTTCTCACTGCAAGAGCCTTCTGTTAGTGCTGGGGTGCAGGTGTTTACCTGCTAAAAATAGTATATACATGAGGTTCAGGCAATGGTTCTTATCAGCCCTCCCTTCCAGTGGCTGCATCTCCACAAGTATGACTGAGCTTTTACAACTTAAGCAAATGTTTAAAATAAAGACCTTAAATAGGAAAAGTCAGCCTTGCCAGGTTGGTCTTAGACACCTTTCTGCCTGCTTTTAACCTGAAATCAGCTTTCTATGAGGCAGGGAGGAAAATGCAATGAAAAACTAAAGTATCCATCCATTAAAGGATGAGGAATACATTCAGTAAAGAGATCCAAAGAGAAATAAAGGTAGGGCTTGTGTTTCATTTTAAGCATGAGATAAGAGTCTGGCCAGGAAATACCTCAAATGGAGACATTACCAAAACCTGAACCATGTTTTCTCTTACAGCAGCTTTTGCTCAGGGAGCTTGACAGTAAGGTCTAGAAATGAAAGTGATGTTGACTATACCCAGAAAGGGATTTCTATACCTAGAGACTCGATGTACAGGACTGACAGTGAGCACCTACATGTGTTGGACATCTATAGATGTAAAAACATTGTCAGATTTTGCACAGGTGCAATAGAGAACCGTAGAAATGAGCAGCAAGTTACCCAAAAAGCTTGTTCTGTGTCACTCAAGGAAGGTTGCACAGACACTTGGTAAGTAAGCACATTGCCAAGGAAATGGCATATTCCTGAAGATGTTTGGAGCCAGGAGAGACTGAGGTGCAGGGTGATGTAACCCCACCAGCTCGGATCTGGAAGCTGCACTGGGCCAGTGCATCCATTTCTGTGTTTGACCCCATTGCAACATGCTTGGTTTGATCTGCACCCACCCTTACCAGTTGTGCATTACCAGTGAGAGTGTTTATTCACTGGAACAAACTGGGCAGGGAGTTGTTAGCATCTGCCTCTTTGGTCTGGCTGGAAGCTTTACTGTAGCCTCAACATAAGCTACAGGCCTCAGCTCGGGGCTCAGTGGATGAAATACCGTGACCTGTAACATTCAGGAGGTTGGCCTAGGTGACCTAAGTGTCCCCTTTGGCCTCACGCTCTATGAATACTCCTGCAAGACCAACTGCCTTAATCCCTCACCAAAGAGATGGGGGGATACTGATCTTCCCTCGTAAGACTTTCCATCTCTGTTACTGCGCACAGTCTTAAGCAGCTCACGTTCACCCATATGGCCAAGCACATACTTTGCATTTGTCTTCTGCTCTGGTGTTAATGATCCTACCAGATGCATCCACATACGACTGCAGGAAATTCACCCAGCATGTGCAGTTTTGGAATAGTGCACCGAGTAAGAGATACCATCTTTCAGAGGGTGAGTGTATTCACTCATTCCAGCAAATTTTGGAGAACAAAAGAAATAGGCGAATTCTCTTCTTCCTTGCAAAGTTTCCTGCTACTGACACAAGTGTTTCTTCAAACAAAGGATTTTCCCCCTCCTCAGATGTCCTCAGACACTGAATTTGTAGTATCTGATAACACACATTTCCATAGCAACAAATAGTGATGACCCAAACACAGGATTATGTGACTTCACTCAGAGTTGAGCAGAATATTAACAAGGATACTGATAGCTAATACTTTCCATTCTGTGGCACCTCCCTGCAGAGGATTTCAGGGAGCTTTACGCACATCATCCCCAATTTGCAGATGGAGAAATGAAGAGGAGAAGTAAGTGACCTATTCTAAGATCAAGAAAAGAGGCTGGGCTCAGAGTGCCCAGGAGGGAGAGAAGGAGAAAAAGAGTCACAAATGCCAGGTCTTTTGGACTCCAAGCAGCAATGGAGCTGACAAGGTCATGCTCTGCCCTGTTCCCAAGAGCTGCTTTCTTTGGGATAACGTCAGCCTGGCTGCTTCCCATCCCCTCTCTCTGTCCCCTCAGAGGGTTCCCTGAGGTAAAATGGCATCTGTAGGTCCAGCTGCCTTCTGTTAGCATTGAATGGGCTGGCATTACCCCCACCTAACAATCCCTAAAGGCCTGGAGGTTTCCTTCACTCAAAGTGATTTACTTGGGGTGATGTGAAGGCAGAGGCAGTTGGCAAATACAGGGTGCCTGGCCTCAGACCTGAAATACGTGATATGCAAGTCCAGGAGTTTAAACTTCACCAAAGGGATGTGAAAGATGCAACTGGATGAGCAAGCACCACATAGTGCTCTATTGGAGTCAAGGGAGGAGGGATAGAGATCCCAGTGTCTGAACTTGCACAAAACATCATGGAAAACAACATGTATCTCACTGACGGCAAGTTGAAAAGACTGTTGCATCTTCAGAAAATCAAGGAGTCTTTGAATTTCAAAAGAAATTTAATGAAAATGATAAAAGGAAGCACATCGCTATCTCTCCTCCCTCAGATAATTGGGTGTAAATACCAGCTTCTTTTCATGCACCAAACCTTTTATCTGTAATTATAATTGGCTTCATCCAGATCCACTGGTATCCCATGCAAAGAGAGTTCTGATGGTGTAATAAAATGCCATGTGATTATTTATTTATTTATTATTATTATACTTGTCAGAACAACTTCCAGAGATTTGTCTGGGTTTGGAAATGAAACTCCAAAAGGCTGCTCTTGCTAAAGCCCAAGAAGAGGTCCTTTAGCAGGTCTCTGTGACACTGTGCTGCTGTGGTTGTCTGTTCCCTTTGTTTGAAGAATGGGGTGAATTCATTCAATGAAGAACTTGGGCATGAGTTTGCCTGCAAGTATTGTAGAAAATACCTTTAGAAACCAGGAGAAGTTAACCACGTGCTTAAACCATGCTTGAAATATGCTGAGGCTTTCTTTTGGTTTGTTGTGAGTTTCAGAAAACCAATAAAGCTTTAAAAGAACAGACCAAATAAAACATTCTTTTTCAGTCCTAATAATCTGTTTCACCTGGGACTACTTGAGGACTTCTTTTACTGGAAATTAAAAGGATAATTTGGAGAGAAAGGGACCAGAGTTGCAGACATTTTTGTAAGTGTGGGCAGGATAGGGAAGCAGGGACTGGATGCTACCTGCATGCCACAGCCCAGTGAGTAGGATGCCCACCTACTGAACGGGAATCCCCTTTTGCTGCATTGGGAGAGCACAGTCTTGGTTCTTCCTTCCATCCCTTTGGGTGAGGGCCCAAGCACCTATTTTGCAGAGCGCTGGTTGGATGAAACCTGTTTTTAGGGTGTCTATAAGAAAGTTGTAGCTTGCAAGGAAGTTGTCAGATATCCCTGTGATGTGACCTCTGACCTGAAGCATATAAGTGGTTTCTTATGTCATTAATGCTGACCCAGACATAACGGGAGAAGGACTTTTCAGATCTCCAGATGCATCACGTATTACAAGAGCACCCGAGAAAAGCGTCTTGTTCTCAGTCTGCATCTTCTCACCAGAAAAAAGCGTCCCATCACCTTTTCTACTTCCCACTTGAGATAAGTTTGGGTTTAAAAAAAAAAAAGGTACTTTGTGACTCTCAGGGCCTTTTAGAGGGAACTAATAATATTCTGTGACAAAAGACTTGACTGGGTTTAGGGTGGAATTTCTGAGTGGCAGACCTTGCCGAGGATTTGAGGCAACCCCATATCCAGTTGCCGTCCTGGTTCAGGAAATGCTGTCTATGTATAACAAAAAAGGTGTAGTGTAAACCAACTGAGTGTTAAAGTTCTAAGCGAGCTCATAAATTAACATCCACTATGAAAGAAAATACGTGTGTGTTACTGCATAGTTATTACACATCTCTGCTGGGGAACAGCTGCAAAATCCCTGAGCAGCTACTGGAGCCACGGGCTCCACTGTACAACTCAGAGAGATTTTAGCTATGGCTCATATACCCTCTAGAGAGACAAACTGGGCTTTGGAGAAAAAAACCAACAAAGCCAAACCAAACCCACAGAAAACCAGCCTTACCTTGGACTTTCTGCATGCAACTTGAGCAGTCAGCCTGTCAAAGGAGAATTCCTTTGGATTATAACTCCAAAGCACATTTTCTTGCAGCTTGTTCTAAAGAGGAGACATTTGCTATTTTTGAATGACAGAGGGTGTTGATAGAATTTGCATTTGTGAAACTGATGGAAAGTAAATTTCTCTTTTGCTCCTGTGGCTGGAGCAAAGTGGACACAAAGTGCTGCGTCCAGATCCTGTCACATTTGTACCTGGATGCAAAATGCCTGGATGCTAATTCAGGGATTGTAGCATTTTGCATGGCAATTTTTTTCCTGTCAGCTCTATGGTACCTGTTGCCTGCCACGTTCTTCCTACTAGTGCTAGCTTAAAAAAAAAGAGGGAAAGGCGATTTTGTATCAGCCGATGAGCTGAGCTACCTAAAAATTGTGGAGCAAAGAAGATCATCTTCCAAATAAATTAGGCCCAGTAGTTAGAAGTGACTTGGAAGCCACAGTGTGTGAGGTTGATGCCAAAAACAAGCTGCAGCGCATCCTGCTGAAGTCCAGAGGGATCGTTGTACCCTGAGCTAATTGCAATGGCCTTGCAAACACCCACCGCCACCAGCGGACATGTTACAAAGCAAGAGGCCTATCTGGAAACCCAAGTATATCCCTGAATCCTCTGATACATCCAGATACGTGGACCAAGGAAGCCATCTGCATTTCTGGACAGATGTCACCCATATCCCCTTGGATTCCAGTGGGGGCCCACGGGAGTCCCCAGCGCAATCGGACCCTGCTGGCAGACCTGTTGCTCATTGTTTTCTTCGAGTAAAAAGCAGGATATGACGGGCCGAATTTTGCCCTGAATTCTGTGGATGGGATGACTCAGAGACTGGGATTTTTCAGGGGGAAAAGAGATCAGGCTGTGTGCTTACTGGGCCAAGGAAGTTCTCTGCAGTGAGGAAGCTGATGCAAATAGTCCTTGCCGTGAGGGAGCCGGCATAGCCTGAGCTCGGCTGCAGGGACAGCCAGATGCTTCTCCTCCTCACCACGTCACTGCAGACATTGCTTCAGTTAAGTTGGTGAAGAAACACTGCAGGGGAAGTGACTTTGATGTTTCCTGCAGGAAAGTACATATAGACCAGCCCATGCCTTGTGCTTTACACGCATGGCCAGGTCAGGTGGATATTACACACAATCACACAAGAGTTGTAACACAATGGACCTGTGTGTGACTGAGAGAGGGACCAGATTCTCAGATGCTTCCTTCCCCACCCTGCCAGAGTAGTGGCATGCACATACCTTGCTTCTTCTCCTTCCTAAGGAGCATGGCCATTTCCAGCTCCCAGCAGTGCTCTCCAAGGGCCCAGCTCCTGGCTGACTACCATACAGTAGGCTTCATTTCCACCACTTGCATTATATAAAATATTCGTTCTTACTAGGTTTGGGGTTTTTTTGTGACATGGAAGGAAAAATGACTTTGGAAATCCCAGACCATTAGACCTTCAGAAAGGAAAGTGGTTTATTTCTTTGAAAGTTGCCTAAGCCCTTAAGAAAAACTTAGAAGGAGAGGACTATGAAAAGAGGATGAGAATTGAATAAAAAAGAAGGTGTTTCCAAATGAAACAAAGAAAATTCAATATCTTGTTGGATCTTTTGATCATCATCTTCAGCCCCTCATATCCTTGTTCTACACCACATCCTTACACAGCATGTGTTTGCATTTAGCTGGGCTAAAATTTACCAAAACTATTAGTAAATTCCACCTGTTTTCATGAAAAGAATCCATTTCTCCAAAACTGCATTTGTGGGTTTGTTGAATGGACTATTTTGAGCAGGAACCCCATCCAGCTTTAACACTTAAATCAGCAGGAAGCTATAGGTACCTCTTTCTTCCTAAAGTGGTTATTAAAGCCCTTTTCCATCAAATCCTCCTGGGAGTAGAGATTAAGGAAAGGCTTAAACATGGGCTGAGCTGTGACATCGCTATTGCTCAGTGGGGAGGCTTGTCCCCAAGGTAACTCGCACTGGAAAAGTTTGTTTGCCGTAAAAGTAAACACTACTATAGTAACCTGCCCTGTGCAGAACAGCCCATGCCAGCAAATCTAATAATTCATTGCATTCACAGAAGTAACTGCAGGGCAGATGCACCCAAACTGCTTTTAAATGACTCACTTTTGAGCAGCACATTGCTCAGTGCACGCTCTTGTTCGAGGCTTAATCCCACTGTCTCTAGTTCTTGCCTGCACTGTGCCCCAAACAGTTCCAGCTGCCCTTGTCTTTCCCATTATTTCCTGACCCAGTCTGCAATGAATCCCAGTTTCATACGTGGAGCCTTCACCAAGGCTCTGTATTTTTCTTACCTTATGGCCACGCTTTTCCTCTTCACCTCCTGCTGCCACTTTATTACCTGTTTCATTTGCCTGGACCAAACACCCACCATCTCCTCAGACTCTAGAGAAAGCATCTTTGCCCAGCCAGGACAAAAGTCCTCCAATCCCTTGTGCTAAGGGCTCCCTGCCTCTCTATCTGTGTCACATCAGTCATCTCCTCACACAGTTCTTGGGAGTCCTTGCTGCAGGGTATTGGAGGGTTCAGACATCTTCATGAAGTCAATTGGATTGAATCAAAAGGATTGAGATTATTTTTTACTCTCTTCTCCTCATTTCAGAATCTCCTTTGCTGTCTTTTAGGCATCTCTAAGAAGCAGATGAGCTCTGAGGAAAGCTGCAGGGTCTGTGAACATGTTCAGTAGTAGACAGTTCACTTTTACTGATCATCTTACACAGACCAACTCTGTACAGCTTTTAAGACATCCCTCCACATGTATCTATAAACCCAGTCCTCAGCCTTTCAAATTAGGGGCCATAGAGGGGCAACCAATTCCCTCCCTACCTCATGCACACAAAAAGTATCACTACATTAGGACACCTCATAAATAAAACATATGTCAGAAGTTTTCCTTGCATTGAACACAGTAAACAAAAGCATTCAGTCCTGTTTGAGTGAGGAGATGTGTGTGCCAAGCAGTGCTGCAGGAAATCATGTTTATGCCTGCACAGAAATTACTCAAGATCATTATGTCCTTGCGAAACTATTACCTTTGTCCCTTCCCTCTCTCCCCTAACTCCACCATGGCCAAGTCCTGGGAGAGCCAAGGCTCTTTGGCCACAGGGTGGAAACCATGGAAGTGCAGCACATGCCTGGATGCCACTGTCTGTTTGCTCAGTGACTCTGAGCACTCTTTTCATTCCTCCTCTTTCCTGGTTATTCTTTGTCTCCTCTCATTTTTTCCCATGCCCAGATTACAGTGGGAGCTCCTTCCTCCTCTGAAAGGCTGGAGAAATCCCCAGGAGCAGAACATGGCCTTTGGGAGAAGGCAGGGAGCTGCACTCCAGTCCCACCCAGTAGCCACTTCGCAGGGCAGCTGAGAGGGTGACAGAAGACAATTTGCTCCTGACATCAACTCCTAATAAAATATGGCAGGAGCAAGGAGGGAAGTGGGGAGATGTCTGGAGATGCCATCCCTTTGTGTGCACCTGCAGCAGGCCATGGCTCAGAGGCAGATCACAGCCCCTGGGGCTCTGCTGTCACACAGCAAGCCGAGGAGCCCTGGCTCTGTCTTCTGTGGAGGTCAGAGCAGCAACACAGGTCTTCTGCTGGAAAACATCTTCTCCCACAGTGCCTGGAAATCTTCATCCAAAGTGCACATTGTGGGAGGGCGTTGCTGCACCTGGGCCAGGATATGTCATGCCTGGAAAGGGTCCAAAAGGCAGGACAGTGGTGAAGACAAGTACAAGAGAAGTGCTTTAACTGTTCAGAGAAATGAGCTCCAAGGTGCAGTGTTGTACATCCTCTGTACAAAGATGGGAAAGACACTGATTTTCAGGGTCTGGTATTTTTGGGAAATGAGTGTGGACTCACTTCTATGGTCTTCCATCCTCAGTTTCTGACTTTTCCTTCTTCTGCTGTGATCAGCCATCATGATGAGTGTACAGAAAGGGTCGAGGAAAACACTGAGTGCAACAATTGACCCTGTTATAAAGTATCAGCACAAAAATCCTGTCCAAACCATGTATGTTTTTGCATACTAACCTCCAGCAGCCTGAAGCAGGACTACAGCTGGATCCAGTCCAATTCAAAAGCTCAGAACATCACTGACCAATAACAATGTCTGGGAAGGGGTGAAGATGGATGTGACAGAGACAGAAAGCTGACTTCTCTTTCTAATTCTATTTATTGGGAATGAAAGCAGCCTCAATTTTGGTTTTGTTGTTGTTGCTGTTGTTTTTTGGTGTGGTTTGGTTTGGTTCGTTGATTGGTTTGGTTTGGTTTGGTTTTTCTTGGGGTTTATTTGTTTTTTTTTTGCTCCTGAATTTGGCAATCCATAGTAGAGTTGGGATGATACTGAGCATCATCATTTCTCCTCTGTGTCTAATGAATTGCTGAACAACTGTTTTGCAACAAATCTATTCAGAGCAGAGACATCACAAGTCAGGACCTCTTCTTACCAAGGAGAGACTTGTCCATGTACACAGAATAGCTGGAACCAAGCCAAACCCTTGGCAGGGCTAACAAATCCGGTGATGTGCCTCTGAGAAGAGGACACTTTGCTCAAGAGGAGCAGGTGATCAAATACTGAAGAGTTCATGAAAATGAAGAGGATGCTTTCATTATTATTTATAAGGGAGCAGCGATGATAGTCACTTCCTCTGTTCACTTCATGGCAGAGAGCAAACATTTGCCACCAATTTATCACTTGCAGAGAAACAGAGGCCGGTGTGAAGTGAGAGGCCATCACCTTTCCCTGGACTGACTGTGGGAACAGTGTGAGCTGTCACACACCTCTTTCAGTTGAAGCCACTTCATATCCCAGCTGCCAAACCCTTGCAGTGTTTCGTAGCCCCGCTTGCAAAACTTGGAGTTGTCACTCCTTGGATAATTAGGTTGATCCCATAGAATATATATAAATAATACACCTGAGTAAATGAAAAATTACAGCCTGTGCTGTGTCTGTTATATCCTTTGGCAATGCCCTACAATGATAATTTGCTGTCTCTGATCAAGAGAAAATACTGTACCTAACTGTAGTATTTGTCTACATGGAGCTGCTGGACATCAGGTATGTCTTTTGCTTTCTAATTATTTAATATTTAAATATGGGGCTAGGCAGAGAGATGTCAGTGGAAGTAAGACAAATTGTTTCTATTAGAATTTGGAAGATTTGTAAAATTGAGCAGAAAAGTTGTTGAAACATCCTGTTCCATCTTTCTCAGAATGAAGTAATTTATATTTTCCACCATGGAACAGATTCTTATTTTGATATCCTACTGTAACACGGATCATAATGTAAGGAAATAGTAATAAAATATAGAACACAATGGAAACATTGAAAACCAAAAATTATTCAGATCAATAGATTTAATTTAAATCAAGGAACCACACCTAGTGTTTGTTTGTATTCTTTTTCTCAAAGGTTTCCCTTACAGTAGTTTTGAAGTTTCAGGTTTCCAACCCCACTCTGAACAAACTCTGGAATTCTTCCTGAGGTGGAACATCAACATTCAATTGATGGACCTTCCTAGATTTATTTTGCTGACCCAACATAAATTACCAGGAAACACAGCATAGTTATATCAGATACAGAGCTCCTGCCATCAGTATATACACAGCTATATCTGGGGTCTCTGCCAACGTAGCCATTCCAGCACAGCCTCTGAAGGAGAAACACGGCCATCACTGCTTATCCTGTCTGTTCCTGTTTAGCTTCATATTTCCACAATGGTTCAAAAATGTGCATTTATCTAAAATAAAATTTGAGCTTTGGATTTCACTTGGCTTGTGAAATTTGGTCCTACCCACTTTTATTTTGTTTGATTTTTTATATACTTACACATGCACATACATACATATGCACTCACACATACACAAAAACATAAAATGTTAGACATAATATAGGCTTTTTCTAATGTTTTCCAGGTGGTTTTCAGGCCCAACAGCTAAGATCCCTTTTTTTTTTTCTTTCTGAAGTACTAAGAGGATAAATATTGCCATTTAAAAAATAAACTTCCTCAAAATTGTCCTTTCTGTTCTGAAAGACCATCTTGTTCTTTGGGTGATTTATGATATCAAACTGTAACTACACGTGTATTGTTCAGAGTGTTCAGCAAACAAGACATGAGTGTTTGAAATACTTCAGGGCAGGAAGACGCACAAAACACTAAAACAGTCTCCCAGTTCTAGTATGGGCACTTAAAATTCAGTGTCTTCTTTCCTGTTAATTCATCTCATGCTGTCATTGCCTCTTCATTTCCACATAAACGAGCATTGACGGGCCAGCAAAGCAAGGCATTTGCTGTCCAGAGACCAAAAGCAGCTTAAGCTGAGTACATTCCCACTTTTTACAGTACTAGACCATGGGCCAGGTGGGCCAAAATTGTTTGGTGTTTTTTTTTCTTTTTGAGTGAACTTAATGCCCAGAAAAGAAATTCTGCCAGATTATTGCAGGCTTCCCATATCACGGGTGGCAATGTGGGAACACAGGCCAGGTAAAATGCAAGAGCACGATGAGTGTTAGGAAACTGGTGTACCATGACCATGGAAACCACCTTTTGGTGGCAGAGTTGGGTCAGCTCTTCCCCTGGCTCGTTATGTCCCAGGGTTTCCCATCAGAGTGAGGGCACATGGAGCTGCTGCCTGAGGAAAACCAGTGTTTCTGTTTCAAGGGGCTGGGACTGCAAAGTCTCCAGAGAGAAGAGCAAAGAAATTAACCATAAAAGATATAGACCCAAGAGTATTATGGGAATCCTGAAGGCCACAGCCTGAGGGTTCCTGGGCAAGAGGGAGAGCAAACCCATCCTCCTGCAAGATCACATGTGTTAGGGAGAAAGAGAGCCAGTGGGGAGGAGAGGAAACAAAGAGAGGAGTAAAAGGAAGAGCTGGTAACTTGGTTAGAGAATCAAGAACCAAGAATTTTTGCTGGGAGGCACCTCTGGAGACAACTCAGTCCAGCTTTGAGCTGGACAAAGATCAATTTGCTCAGGGACTTGTCTAGTCCAGTCTTGAGGATCCCTGAGAATGGGAAATCCCACAGCCTCTCCGGATGACTTGTGCTGTATTTGACCATCGTCATGGTAAAAAATTTTTTGGCCTTATATCTCACTGGAATTTTCCGTGTTCCAACTTGTGACATTATAGGGCACATTCCTGCTTGCACCTTTTGTTTATGAATTTGTGTAATCCTTTGGCCCTGCTGGCACTCCTTGCCTCCACAGCCTTCTAAAGCAACAAACTCCCCAAGATGACTACCAGCTGGCCCAAAGGCTAATCCTGGTGGTCTAACCCAAGGATGACCTTGGGCTGGTGGTGGGGAGGTGGACAACATATAACTCCCTCTTCATACACTTTCTCCCTCTGTTAAGACTCATTTCTCCATCATAACCTCTTTTCTAGGCTGGGAATCAGGGACTAACAGTTCCATGAATGTTTGATTTGCCTGAAGAATATTGTAAAGCTTATTAATTTCATCAGTGACTAATTTGCATAAATTTGTTCAGCCAGCACTACAATAGTTCTTTCTGGCCAAGTCTGAATGAGTTACACATCTAATATTATACATCTCCCACACATTTTTTGTGTATTATCTACGTGCACACATATTCACACATACATTCATCACCTTGATACACGCTTTCATGTCAGGTATGTGAATTATTTTGTTTATAAGAAACAAAGTTCCCTCCCTGTGCCAGGATTAAGAAGACCTGCGTTCCTTTCCTGGCTCTCCTTGGGATCCCATGTGATCCGGCCAAGTCATTTCATGCCTCTGTGCCTCTGCCTCACATCTGGAGAACAGGGGCAGCGCTTCAGAAGAAAATGTGGTTCACTCTCATCGGAGCTGCATCCCAGAGATGCTGAGCGGGAAGAGCGGGGACGTGTCATTATCTGCAGAACAATGGCAATTCTGACATTCCTAATGCCATGGCAATATGAATATTCAAAATAACAGGGCCTTTGTTAGAGATCCTGATTAATCAGTGATTAATATCACTGTCATTTCCTGTAAGCTTAGAATAACCTGTGCTATGCTCTTATCTGAAGAAATGGGAAAGACAGAGGGGAAAAAGATAGTGCTTGAGCATACTAGTACGTGGACTTCAATCGTGTCTACGAACAAAGGCAGGAGACTCAATTATGAACAAACACCGGTTCCCAATCCGGCCTCATTCCTGTGACATTTATGCTGCTCAGGTTCATGTACTTAACACTCAGCCCCAGGAACCCTCCCTGATTCTCAAGTGCTGCTGGTGTAAAGTGTCAAATCCACCAAACTCCGGGATAACAATGACCACACTGCAGCTATTTTCATCTTTCTCCCGTGGACACGCCATGGCCCTCTGCTGATCCAAAACTCTCCTCTGAGCCACAGAGCGCATGGAAGATCCACGTCATACCTTGTCGTCACGCCTGTCCCTAATTAAGTTGTTTCAACAATAATGCATCTTTGAAGGACACGCACATATTTCAGTGGAAAATTAAATTATTAAACACGGTGTTTGGAATGTTTCTACTTCACTGGAACATCTGAAGTTAGCTTTACCATCAAAGAGAGCAGATCATGTAATTGCACTCAAACAGCTGGCCACAGTACATCTCCAGCACACCTTCTCACCCCATTATGTGGCTCAGACAGAAGAATTTTGCCCTCAAATTCTTCTTATGCACACATATAATGCGTATTTTCTTGCTTGACAAAGCTTAACTGTATACAGTTTCTCCACAATGAATTACATCTCCAGGATTTAACTACAAAGGCCCCTTTAGATACTATAAATGCAACATCGACCCCAAAGGACAAATGCTTCACTTTCATCAAGGCAAAGCATAGAAACCACTTAACTATGGCAAAACATGAGCCAGAGCACTAGCAACACCTCTCCAAAAGGGGTCTAGATCTTAACAGACAGACATGTCCTCTTCAACCAAGGAGCTAATAAAAGAATCTAGTTCAGTATCTGGAATAATCAAATGGAAGAGCTGAGGCACAAATTTCATTCATACCTAAGCTCGGTAAATTGAGATGGATCTGAAGATGTGTGTTTCTAAGAGGACACTTAAGCAAAGATAAGCAGTTAAGTACTCACAGCTTTGCTTGTGTCAATGTTATCTGTAGATACTCTTTTTCCATAACACTCTGAGTGACTTTTTAATGTATAGATAGTATGTTCCTTAAATGTAGCCTATATACATGCACTGTGAATTGCTCTACTGCTAATAATGTGAATTTTGTAGCTTAATAAAAATATTATTCCTTTCTGGATTCTTCTATCTGATTTTGTTTGAGGAAGCCTCTTTAAACATGCTGAATGGAGTATTTCAGCAATGGCTTTTCCATTACTGCTGGACTAGACTGCCCTGTCTGCTGAGAAAGGTGGTGCCTCTGTTTTGGTAGCAGGGAGGGAAGTTTCTTGCCAGAAGTCTCACACTTGCAATTCTTAAAAAGGTCAAGGATGGGGACTAAATTTTAAACAGATGCAGACTTTGTTTCCTTGTTAAAACCAGCCAGATGCTTCTGGGTTTTCCAGGCCAGGAATGTCCTGGGATCTGATGGAAATTCTAATGTCCTGGTTGCTCATGATTTTCTTCATGAGGAATCACTATCAGCAATGGCCAAAGTTAAAGTTTTCACTCCCAGTTCATGCTTTTTCCATCTTCCTCCACCAGTCTTGGCAAAATCTCCATCTACCCTGTCCTTAGTGCTCTCCTGATCATGTCTCCTTCCACTTTTACTGTATGATCCCGGCTCTGCCACTTGCTCTTCTGCAAAATCACCCTTCAAGCCCATCCCTGCTCCAGGTTTCCACATCGTTGCTTTCCTCATTTACAGTGAAAAATGCTGCCAGAACCACCTCCTCCCTAATGTCCTTCTGGCCACCTCCTTTCAAAGGGTGACAACCAGTGGGCTGGGAAGGAAGAACGGGATCATGGCCCACAGGACTCGATGGCAGCGGTATGGGGTGTGCTCACACTGCGGCCGGGGAGTCGGGGCATCAGCATGTTTCAGGACTCTTGATTATGGCACTGGAGACATTTCAGTCCACCCCTGAGAAAGGGCACACAGCTCATAGCAGAGACAAGGTCTGGCAGTCCCCTTCTGTAGCAAGGTTGTCCTGTTCCAAGTATTAAATCTCACTTGCAAGGGATTCAAGGGTGTTGCTCTTCCTCCTTCGTCTCAGTGTTGTCTCAGTGTCTGCACCCAAGTGCCAGCTTGTAGCATTGACTATTTTCTCCTTATGTGATGCTAGTTGAATGGCTCTTGAAAACATAGGCTAAACAAATCTATATCTATCTGTATCTATATCTATACCCATACCTATACCTACATCTATGTATCATGCTCAAACAATCTTAAGTATTGCAGCAACAAAAACAGCACTAGACCTTTTCTTCCCTAATCTAATGATATTGCTTCTAGCATCTGAAAACTTAAACAAGATCAGCAGTAAGCTCTGTATAAAGAAGAATATATAGAGGGATATTTACTTGTTCAAGGAATTTACAGGCAAAGTACAGAAGAAGGGAAATGCGCACTGCAGTGATGGGAAATTGAGAAATGAGAGAAGCGCAGGCACTTATCAAGGTCATGCAGGAAGCTTGTGGCAGAGCATGGTATAGACTGCACAGTACTCAGGCACCAGCCCAGGCCTTTGCCAAGCAACTATCCAGCTTTTTAAAATATTCATGGAAGAAAGGCAGGCTTGTGCAATGCTCCACAAAGAAGTCAGAACAAATAAGGAGTCATTACCCTACAGTAGGGCAGACTGCAGAAACTGAATTTGAGGGGTTATTATCTGCTGGTAAAAAGTTGTAGGTATTGCCAAACACTAATTTTAAAATTTTCTGGTCTAAAGTGCTTAGAAAAAGTGAAAAATCTTATTCTCAGCCTTAAGCATTGCAGCACATTATGTCCGGTGTAGTTAAACTGGCCATGTCTGCAATCCAGGATTTATATGTCACTGTTTTATCAGATTTCCAGAGACATATAATGTCTCTTTCTGCTGCCAGTAAAACCAGATGCAGAAGTATCCCTGTGTGTTTATTTAGCACAGGATTGTTAATGGCTGGGAGTAGCATACACTGGGGTGTGGCTTCCATGTCTTGCACACAGAAATCAGCACTAAGAGACCAGAATTAAAACAGACTGAAGCAGAAGTGCAACCGGTTGACCTTGGTGCCAGCAGAGTGGGAAAAACGTTATGAAAACCTGGACACAGGAGCCAGGTCAAGGCTGATTTTTACCCCTTGAAATTCAAAGGTACTTGATATGAAACATTCATATAAGTAAGTTCTTTGCTTTCCATTTCCTTAAGGAAACAAACTTCCAGGCTGCAGGCAGTCCTTTTCATCTCAGCTTGAAGGGAAGAAAGAAAATCCTGGGTTGGTCTTTTCAGTGAAGAACTTTTTGCATAACTTCATTAAGACAAAACAAGATGCCATTATAGATTAAAGTAAAGACATCTGTTAAGCAGGAGGTTAAACAAGCCTTTAAATGCAGCTCCTGCTTCATGTGCTAATCCTGATTTCCTGACAGGTTGGAGGCACAGTCTTTTCCTCTGGTTCTACTTGGCTCAGCTTGAGCCTGAGCATCCCTGGTTGAAAACCAGTCTGGCACCTGCAGCATTAACTTTGGGCAAAAAGGGGGTTTTCCTCCAAGATACCTTTGGTGGGAAAAGTATGGTCTCAGTGGTGTTATCTCCTCTCTCACCCATGCAAAGCTCTTCATCAACTAAAGGCAACGCACCCTGAATTTTCCTGCAGCTCACAACACAGAGGACTGAAACATTCATAACAGAAGTGTCATCCTTATCCCATTTACAGCACTTTGCATTTTGCTCTGCTCCAGTGTTAGGCAGCCACATGCCCAGGAAAGTCGTTGGCTGGGAGAAATGATGTGGTTGTGCCTCACCACAACTGCACAACAGTTCCAGCCTTGCTGAGGACTCAGACTGGGGTTAAAGCAACGGTGAGAGTCGAAAGACCAGTTCCAGAGCAGGGTGAAGGCAGGAGAGCAGCTGGTCCACCAAGGGCAGTTCTGGGGAAAAAAAAAAGGTAGAAACTTCTTTGCTGGGGAAATTCCCATGTCCAAAAATGCAGCATCCTTACCAGTGTTAAGGTCACCTTTAAAGCAATAAAACTCCTCACTCTGCCTCTGAAGAAGCAGCAGCAATCTCTGTTAAGTGGGAAGGGAGGAGAAGAGCATTTTAAGTTCTCATGGTTCCTTGGCTCACACCAGCACTGTTTGATTAACTAGGAGCAAGATTTATGTGCTATAAAGTGCTCTGGGGAGGCTGCTGATGCCAAAGCTCTGCACCTGGGTTTTGAAAGGCTTTCTAAAGTTATGAGAATATCTGTGTATTCTCATCTAGGATAAGAAAGTCCCCCTGAAAACAAAAATGACTACTGCTTTTTGGCAGAACAGCAGAGTGCATTTTCACCTAGAAGGTAGATTTGCAAAGATACCAACAACAACTAAATGGCCTGGTCCCACAGCAGTTGGATGTGAGCTAGCATTTCAAGGCCATTTACCCCTGGGGAGAGGTGTCCCCTTACCCCTGATTAGTCTGGATTTTTCCATACAAGGAAGATTAAAGAAATATTCCATTAAATTATTTCAAGGTTGTTTTTTATTCCTAAATTATTCTACCCAGCATAATCCCATGGAAACTTGCTTCAGAAGACAAAGGAGTTCAGTGTCTCTTAATGGTTAGTGGAGTCACATTCCTGTGCGACATCTGCCTCTAATATGGTTACTTGGGAATGAGCACACCAGCAGGACGAGCAGCGTAAGCTGGGGATGTTATCAGCCTCTCAACAGACTTGGGAATTGATTTTCATCAAGTATTGTTTAAAACTATTGTGCTGAGCGTTGAAATTGGCCTGTTTTACCAATAATTATGCTGTGGTGATGATGTTTTCAACCCCTTTTAAAAGCCATCAACAGTCTGCAATATCTGGGTGTTGTGCAGGCTTTGTCTGGAAATGACATCCAGTCTGTGTGACTCCTGAGAGCTCTGACCGAGAGGAGGATGTTCAAGGGGATGTGTTAACTCTGATTCCCACTGAGCAAGGTTTCTTTCAGAAATGTGCTGCTGCTTATCACCGACTAATGCCACATGTGGGCAGAGTCCTCATTTGATTTGATTCCCATTTCAGGGTTGAGCATCATGGACCAGGATCGACTTTACAGCCTGTGAGAGCTCTGGTGACTTCAGACTACCAACAAATGGGATGGTAGAGGAGAAAAGCAAATGGGGGAGAAATAGCAGGAAGAAAACAGCCTTGATGAGGGGAAGCTGAAGCAAACAGGATGCCTGGGCTCATCTCACCTCTGCAACCACAGAGGCCAAGATTTTAACAAATTCTGGAGATCAGTGGCCTTGGGGAGAGAGAGGGAAGGGGGGAGATGATACTTGAAATGGAAAAGGTGAAGCCCATGGAATTTCTTTGCCCTCCTGGTGACCTGTCCGATGCCATGACTCCACACCAGTGTTCAGGGGTGTGACCTTAGCAGACCATGCCTGGATGGCCATGGGGCACAGCCACCTCCTCACAGGGAGGGCAGGGCACCTGGGCTCATCCCCCTGCACTCCAGGAGTGAGGATGGCACCCGAGGAGGTGGTGGTTGGAGTGGCAGAGTATTGGGAGAGGAAGAGGGTTTGGGGTGTCATCAGATGCCTTGGAAGGAGTTAAGGGTCTTTAAATTTGGGGTGGGAAAAAACCCTGCTTTTCAAAATCCTTTGGGATCTCACTTCTGGCCCTGTAGTGTTGGAGGCATTCCCTGCATCATTATAACAAATCCTGAATAGCAACTAGCAAGACTTTAATCTTCTGGCCTTTTTGTGTCAAGGTGCTGCCATTACTTGCTACTGACCCCTCAGACAGACAGACAGGCAGCAGTGCCCTCTGGACCTCCCACCTCTGTACTCATGCCAAGCCCTTCCACCACACAAGGTACAAGCACAGAGTTTGCATTCAATCTTTGAAGCAAAAACAGTATCTCCAGGGCTTCACATGGATTAGGTCATTAGATCTCTCCTGTTGGACAGGAGCTCCCTGAAGGAATGCAAGGAAGTAAACACTGTTTCATCCAACTTTGAAAGAAGTCAAGAGTCATGTATTTAATTCCCACTTGATCCTTCCAATTACTCAACCTGGTTCAAATCTAGAGAGGATTCGAGGAAGAGAGAAAGTATGGTTCTGCATGCCTATTTGAAGACACCCTCAGTTCAAACCAGGTGGTATTTGTCCACAAGCGCCCTCACTGTCTGGCTTGTTTCTGGGTGTCCAGGCTCCCTGGTACTCGATGTTCATGTGAACAATGAGTACATAAATTCTCCAAATGTCAGGCACTTCCTGGCACTTGCATGTACTGGATGCCTTGTACTCGCTGCTCACTGCACAAGCTCACTGCTAGATGATGCCCATGCCTTTGGAAATGCCTGCAGCCATCTCCAACCTGTTATCTGCAGGCCTTGTGGTGACCTTCACCTGTCAGCTGCAAGCTTTTCATGGCATGAGAGAGGAGAAAGGTAAACCAGGTTTACCTTCATAGGCTCCAGACCTTTGCAAGTTCTCCTTGTAGAAGCTGAGATAATTTGGCAGCAGGATCACAAAGGCTGGTAGACCCCACAAAAAAATCAGAGTCTTGATGGCACTGGAACTTCTGTTTTGTTTTCTTTCCAAAGGGGTTCTCCAGCACAGAGATTGTTCAACAGTCTCTGGAGGCATCACCTGTCCTCTTTCAGAGGCTGAAGAAAGGATAATTTTTTCATATGTCTTATGGTGTTGTAGGCATACCTAAAGACCAGTTTTACAGATAAGTGGTCCATCTAATTTTGAAATGCAGAAGGACTTTTCCAGATTCATACATAATCAGCTGCTAAATTGGAGTGATCCAATCCAGCACTATCCCACAACCATGAAGTCTGAGGAGTTAAATGTGCTTTAAGAGGAGATGACTGATATGGAAAAGAAACATTTCAGATGGTAAGTTGATGGAGCCTGTAGTGCACTCTGGGCCTGTGATATTCCTCTTCTGTTAACATGCTAGCCATAAAATTGTATCTACACCCATACACACACTTACCAATATGTAATTAGTCTGCCATTGGCCTCTAAATGGGATGTTGATGCTATCTAAAAATGAGACACAGCATACTGAGGAGTGCAAGGATTTTATCTGGAGGCTTATTTGTAAAATACTGACATTTAAATTAAATGTACTTCTTATTTTTTGTAATTTGGATGCCCAGCTAGGGGCAAATTGTAATGATGCTGCTGATGGAGCTCCATCAGCACAGATCAGCAGAGAACCCAGCCCATGCAGAACAACATGAACATCAATTCCTCTTGTTTCCTTGTGAAAACTGGTGTGATTCCTCTCTCTAATGAAGTGGCAAACCTGTCTTCCAGGATTCCAGCTGGCATAGTATAAGTCTGTACATTATTCTCCAAGGATGGTGATTTATGAAATTTCACAAGAGGGGGTTTAACTGGTGCTAGAGAGCTTGATTTCTTGATCCTCAGACCAAATCTCCATGTATGCAGAGAAGGCAGGCTATAAATAATTCCTGTAGTGTTTTATCAACGATTCAAAGAAGCAAATATCATCTGTTAACTTTATTTGCAATTGGTACATGCAGCTAAGGGAAACAAATGAACTGCTGCTGAATTAATTTGCAGCCCATCCAGAAACTTTTTTGCACTTTGTCTGGAAAGTTTCCAGGCAGCAGAGCAGCTGGCATGCAAAAAGTGGGTGGCTTCCTAGGAGAGGGGGTTGGCCTTTTTTTTTTAATAGAATTTATTTACAGAAATACCCACCTTCGATGAGATTTAATTCTGCCAACCTGCCTGGAGTAGTCCTTTTCCAAGGGAATGTGTCAATTCAGACTGGCCTTTGTTTATCGCTGATGAACAGCTATGAGCCTGTGAGAAGATGCAGCCCATTCCTCTCAGTGTTCTCCTTAGGGAAAGAAAACCTCCTGGAAGCGTCCACCTCTCTCCTCTGCCACAGACAGGACTAAAGCAATTCCTCTAAACAGGGCACTGAAGTTTTTCATGATCTCTGGCAGAGTGGGAAGATAGTGTGACAGTTTTGGGGGTTGCTGGTGGCTGAAGGTGAAGGTGGACTTTTTGTGTACCTCTCCCATGGGCTAGTGGGCAGATCTCTGTTGGGCTGCAGACAGTTCCTGTCTAGGGAAGAGCTTTGTAAATAATCTTCCCTCTTTTCTAGGAATGTGCCCAATTTCTTATGCCAGTTGCCCCACTGTGTTTGCATTGAGAGACAAAAAACAAAAAGGATTTTCTGAAATGCTCCTTCTCAAGAAAAACACTTCTCCCAAAAATGCAGCTACAAAAATTCTCCTTCATCTCTTCTGTACAAGTTTTTTTGCTGTTGCATGTCTGGGTCAGGCCCCCCATTGCGCGTGCTGCAGGATGTGCAGGATGTGGCCCGGAGCCCTCCAGCTTCCATGGCCCTGAGCTCATGCTTGTTCCAGTGGCAATAACAACACTGCTAATGAGGATAATGACTGCAGAGCTGTAAGAGTATATCTGATGTTTTCACAGGTGACGTAACTTTTCTTGATATGGAGATAGCTCTCAAACCCCTTCAGCTATACTTTTTATTACACTTCATTTTCTTTTATCTTTTTTTTTTCTTTAAATGCACTTCTGATTCTGGTATAAAACAGCTGACACACACATAGACAGACAAGTTTCCACAAGCAATTAAAACTTTGGGTGCAGACGCCCGTGTCCCATAAATGACATTTCTTTTGAGGAAGGGAAGAAACACAATGAGAAAGAAACTGTTTAAACTTTTAAAACAGCAACAATAAAAGTTTAAAGTAATTTCCTAGAAGAGAAAATAATTAAGAGCCAAATCACCGCATTAAGTACAATATAAAACCTTCATCGATAATAAAAATCCAACCGAATATCTTGAAAACCCTGGAATGCTAAACAGAGTCTCAGCTGTGTGGGGATGAAGGTGGCACTGGAGGGAAAAAGGAACACTTGCCACTCCTGGTCTTTGCCCAGTGCCATGGAGCATGGTGATGTTGCTGTTGAGGCTGCTCAGGAGCGTGTTAGGTTAAAGGGTGATCTTGGTTGCAGTGGCTGGAGCAGCTCCACTAACTTCAGCTAGAAATGCTACTCAAAAATTTTGTCATGCTTGTGGATGGTGAGAGTTTGGCCCATTTGCCCTGGAGCCAGCCCCACAGGCAGGCCTTTCCCCTTCCTCTCAGGAGCATGTACGGCGTCGCTGCAACACATCTCCTGCTGCCGCCGGAGAAGCCAGGGGAAAATTGCACATGTGATTAAGGCCTGTTGTTTTTATGGATGTTCATAAGACACCACTTTCTGTGACCACAGGAATTCAAAGCTTAGTCAAACTATTGAAACTAAAATGCTTTCACTAAGATCTTTTGCTTTCAAAAACAGGAAAAAAAAAAAGGCAAAATCCTTATTCTTTCACCTATAGAAAGAAATATGCTCCTGAGGAGCTCCTGGAGGATGTATCCTCTGTACACAGGGCAGTACCCCTTCTCATTCCAACTCAGGGTCTGCTCTGGCACTAACAAGGTGGCTCCATGTCATCCTGGAATGAAGGAGAGCCAGCTTGGAGCTGCAGCCTGCCAAGGTGTCCACCAGCAAGGATGCTCTTGGGTATGTACCTCTGAGCCTCCTTGGGGACGCACCACACAGATTTCCAGAGCCCCTGGGGATTACACCCTCTGTTTGGCATCACTGCTGGTGCTTGCAGGAAGCTCTCGAGACAGCGTGGGCAGGGAGGGAAGGCATGGCCACCATGGATGAGGCTGGAAAGGTGCCCCGGCACGCCGGGCCTGGGCATGCTGCCAGCCTGCCTGGCTGGGGCTCACTGGGGGCTATGGGGGCTGCCTGGGAAACCCCATGGGAAGTGCTACAACACCACACCAGGGCAGACCAAAGCAACCCCACATTCAACTCCCGCCTCTTCTTGGATGGGGGACACTTAAAACCTTGCATGGCACCGTGCCCGCTTACAAAAAACCTGCCTTTTCACCCGGTTCAGTCAGGGCAGAGCCTGGGCATGGTAGCAATTGCAAAGAGCCAAACAGAGGCAGCCCACATCCCTGCCTTGCCAGGGGACCCTGTGACCCTCCCTTGGCCATCACATCACTCCTCACCAGTGCGTGGGATTGGTACGAGCATCGCTTGGATCTCACCCAGAGCAGCCAAATCTGTGCCCTGAGGGAGCCCATTCCTCCTGCACGCGCCAGTGCCCCGCCAGCACCACGGTGTGCAGGGCCCCTCCCCGTCACCCAAAAGCCGCAGAGAGTGTGTCCCCACCGGAGTCAAGAGCGAATACCAGAGGCATGAATCCTGTCCTAACAGCTCGTGGTTTGCAGAGCTTAATTAAAATGATAAAGCTGCTGCAAGGCTGGGCAGGCTCGCTGGCACGTGGCTGGCGGCAGCGGCGGGTGAGCGGCTCGGCTGGTTCCTTGCTGCCAAGGCGTGCAAGCTGGGGAAGGGCTGCTCCATGCCCGCTCCTCTGCTGCTCATGTTCCTCCCGATGTCTTGGGAAGCAGCTCATCTCCGAGGGCCAGAGAGGGATTCACCTGGTGCTCAGGTCCCACCCTGGCCCAGAGCTTGGCTGAGAAGCTATGGTGGGCTCAGCCCTGTTTCTGTACTCACTCAGACACTCACGCACCTATTTGAAGACCCACTGTGGTCTGCACCAAGGGACACCGTTGCTATTTTTCTCTTCACCTTAGGGTTGGCCAACCTTTGATGTTGCAGGTTGGCCAACAGTTGTTGGGAAGGGCAAAGCACTTGAGGGATTTTCCTGTTTCCACCCCCCACCAGGAGGGATTCACTTGATCTCCCTGTGGTTTAGAAGAGCCTCGAGATCCACTTCTCTTCAACTGATCCCACCTTCTATCCACATAGAGGTACCACCCTTACACACTGTGTCTCTGGTCCCTCAGGAGAGACCTGTCCTTGGCTTCCATGGCCGGAGGCAGTTCCTCTGAAGTTTGATGGCTCTGCTACACCACAGCCTAAACTGACAGCCTGCTGCATGCACAAATAACTTTTGTCCACACAAAATTCCCTCAAAGTAGTCCCAAGAGTGAAACCTTTCACAGCTCTGGTTGGACATCACCACCAGGCAAAGGTGCTCCTCTTCCATCTTTCTCACAAGAGCTTTCCTCATGTCTCCCCATCCACACTCATTTGTGGGTTTAGGAAATCAGGAATAAACCCCGTAGGAAGCATGTTTATGCAGCTGGAATATCTCTGTGATCCCTCAGTGACTGCTCTCTTTGCTATCCTATTATGTAGTGGCAACCACAAGTCCCTTTGCTGCCTGTCTGTAGGACTAAATGTTATCAAAATGCAAGTGGTTTGTAAAGGACTCATTTTCTACCTGGATCCTTTGCTGTTCTTAAAAATTGTCTGCTTTTCCAGTATCCAGCAAGATGTCATGGAACCACAAAAGCCTAAGATACACACATTTACGTTTCCTGGAGCTTGCTGGCTGTTACAGTGCCCTCAGATATTCGTGCTGCTCTTCCTTCTCAGGGGTATAGCTGAGCTGCCTCAAGGACGAATATTCCAACTACAGACAAAGCAGAGAGCTCTCAGAGGCAGGTGTTAACATTTAGCTTGTAGGTCCAGCTTTCCCAGTGCTCCTTTCGAGGTGTCCAGGCAGCAGATGTAATCCCCTCTGCTTCCCTTTCTGTCCACAGGTCTCACAGTTCCCTGAGGGCACATCACTGTCACCTCCCGGTAAAAAGGGAAACATCTGAATGACACCTCTGCAATGGGAGAGCAGGAATGGAGATGTGATGGGTGTGTTGAACACCCCAAGTACGCTGGACAGCATGAGTGGTCACCCAAAACACGCCAGCAGATGAACTAAGGATAGCATTGCAAAGCTGTTGGCTGAGCAGAGCAGCCAAGTGACTCATTCTTCATCCCCTGCTCAGCTGTTAGAGGACATCCCTGCATCATCAGCCTCTGCTCTGCCACAGATGAGTTGGAATACTGTGGATATATCACTTGTACCTACGGGACAGCAATAGGATCTACATCAAGCACTCTTGCAATGAATGTCCCGTCCTGTGCAGGTAAATCACCATTTCTCAGTTGCAGAAGAGAGAAAGTAAAAGTGGTGTCAAAGCCAACCAACCTGCTTTCATGGAGGAGGGAACCCTGAGGATTAGTTCCTCGGTCACAACTACTTCTGTAAACAGGCATCAGGTAAAAGCCCCTATTATTTATTGGTAATATTCTGTCCTGCCATATTTTTCAATTAACTTTTTCTATAGCTGGGAATAACAGTGTCAGAACTGAATAAACAAAGTATCTGACTGGGAATGGGGCATCAGGAGAGCCAGTCTCAGTTTAAATGCTGTGACCTCTGACAAAACACCTTTCTGCCCCACTGTTTATCCTTCCACACTTTATCTGTCTTATCTGTCCAGACTACAAGTGCTTTGGGACAGGTACCATCTTCCAAAATTTGTTTGCAACAATTCCCTTGGGAGGGCACTGAAGAACATAAGAAGTGCTTAGTACATCATAAAATTATTTAGCAAATAACAGGCAGTTGTGAGTCACTGCCCTGTAACTCTGTGCCTGACTTTTGGTAAGTATTTTTATACACGACTGAGAGTTGTAAGGACCTACACCTCATCTTCAAAAGGAGGAACCTAAGGGTCTTGACTCACGTGGAGTTAAAAATGCAATGGCTGAGGCAGGCACATGTCCTGCTTCTTTTGGATGGGGAACATAAAGAGGACAGCTGGGAGCAGCCCCTGTCTTCAGCTGTCCCATTATGTGGTGGGAACCACAAGTCTCTGAGCTCCCATTACTTCAATCTTTTGAGTCCTTTCTGAAAACATAGCTTAATTTCTTGACACTTAAGAATTTAGTGGTCTCTTGGTGTTAAAATATGTGTTTATTTTGTTGTGTTTGTTTTGCCTTGGTTATTTTCTCTGGCCTCTGAGGAGGACTTTGTCTTTTTTATGGCCTTGTTTCATGATATAAAAAGGTTTGCTGAGGAACAACTATGAGTCAGCTTTGGTCTGCAGAGCCCTTGAGAAGCACCCAGCTGTGGGGACAGCTTCATCTGTGGTCACCTTGTCAGGGAGGCATCCCATTGCCCCTTCTTTTCTTTACCTGTTGCTCAGCTTTCTTCATTCATTCAACTACCTGCTGCTTTCTCTTTGTTTCCCTACAGTACCATCTGGCTTTGTGTGACCACCGAGGAGGTCCAGCTGGTACAGTCGTATCAGGTTTGGTGCTCCTGACCCAAGCAGAGGAGAGCTCGCAGGGCTGAGGATGTGTCTCCTCACCTCCAAGCCCATCTACCCTTGCACTGCTTTGGCTGATGGTCAGACTTCGTGATAGCTCAGGGGAAAAACTTGAGCAGTCCTGGCACATGCACATCCCAGGAAGCTGGCTGAGGCCCAGGTGTTGGAAAGCCTGTGCATGCACAGCTGATCTGTGAGTTTTTTGTACCCAAGAGTCATTTCCATACCTGACAATGTTGGCGGGTCTCAAGCTCCAGCTCTCAGGTCTCTTTTCCATTTTCTGTTTCAGCAGTGAAAGTAAAACTGCTGCGAGGTGAGATTGCAGCCAGAGGGAGTATAAAGTGGGGGGTGTAGTTTGTCTTGGTGAACATGAAGATCTGATAAGTGTGGCAGCTGGATCAGCCAGATGTTTCACCGGGTTCAAGGCATCACTTGAAGAGGTGAGATGTGGAACCAGCATGTTCCTTCTCTCATCAAAGAGCTTTACATGTACACCCACAGATAAGGGGACAATTTTAAGCATTTATCTGTGATAATCTTGTCTGACCAATTAAACCAGTCACCAGATTTTATGCCCTCCCCCAAGGACTGTATTGAAATGAGGATGTCTGTGTGACTGCACCAGCAGGAGGAAAAATTAGAAACTAGAAATGCACAGAAACATATGTTACAGTGAAAAAATGGGGGATATTCAGAGGGAGGTTGTGTCCAGGAGAAAGCGAGCGCTTCTTAGATCAGACCAATTCCTTGTCCTGTACTTATCCATGTCATCAAAACAGCATCACAACCTGACTGACAGGGCTCTGTTTCTATGCAGTACCCCTGCACAAACCCTTTGCAGACAAAACCAGAGCTCCCAGGCCATCAAGTACATTTTATTCTGGCAAAAAAGAGAGGGCTGTTCGTCCTGGGTCCCAATGCATTCCTCCTGCCACTTCTCCTTAAAAGGCATCACCCACCTGGCCCAATTACGAACATGAACTAAGCAGCCTCACACTCACCCTTGCATAGCAACTGCTGGATAGTGACAGATTTTCAGGGAATTGGTGGTTATCTGATACATAGTTGAGCAGCCACGTTCAAGGCTATAATTGATCCTTGCTCTCTTTTCTTTGCCACAAGCCCACCTGCTAACTGCAGCTCTTTCCATCAGGTTGTCCTCTAAAAAAAACAAGAAGGGATTAATCTTGTAGCGTAGCTCAAATTACACAGGAGTTATTTGGCAGAATAATATCTGTGCACTGAGCTAAAGAACCAACCTGGGAGTAAAAAATCAAACAGGGCTGTTCTCTTAATGTTTAAAACCTAGAGACTAGGCTCAACTGGTGCCACAGTGTAACAGGCGACACAGAGGGCAGATTTGCATTTTTATTTTCATTTTCAAGGGGTTCTCTTGTGCTGTGACATGTGCTCCAGGCTAATGCTGCTTTACCTTAAACTGCTCCCCTTGGGTGAATTTAACAGCTAACAACTCTCATGTTATTCCAGCTGTAGGCAAAATGTGTGGCACTGTGCTTTTTATTTGATAAATAAAGGCACCTTGGTGCAAATAAATGAGACTGGAATCACTGATGCTGTGGATTATTTGCAGCTTGGGAAGTACACGAGGTTGAAAAAATACCTCATTTATGGGCAGGTCGCTATGGAGGTTAAGACCTGAAATAGAGTCATTAGCCATGTCCTATAGCTATGTTTGGTAATGTTTCTTAAATTTATTCTTTCTACAGAGATAAAAATCACTGTTTTCTTTTCTCCTTTTCTGGTTTTATGATCGCAGAATACATTAACATATATTCTTTTTTTTGCACTTTTATAGTTGCCTTCGCAAGTTTATGAACATGAATTTAACACAGAGGCACTTGGAGACAGAAAGCTATCGAGTTACCAGCTTAGAGGAGAGGAAAAAGACCTGGAGGTAGATAGCAGGGAGGGAGAGAGTGGCTGGAGGCAGCTGAGAGCACTGGGAAAGTCATGGAGGATCCGACATGCTTCACAAAACTGCTGCCTGGATCTGCTGGTCAGCAGTAGGCGATCCTGAACTCTGACATCAACACCAAGGGAAATTCTTTGGGGAAGAAATGATCATGAAAGCATGGCCTGGGAGTCATAATCAGTGCTTGACTGCCAGTTCTGGAAAACTCTGATGTCAGGACAACACAACCAAGGGGAAAATCCTCTTTGGCTTTGGCTTGGGCCATGTCGCCACTCCATGCCCTCTGTCTCCCCACCCACAGAATCCCTCTTTTCACAGGTCTGTCTGAGCATCTCAGTGAATGCTCACAAGGGGGAACAAGCCTTCAATAATGGTGGCCCATCTACTTCACAAGAATTGTGCTTTTAGAAGAAGAAAGTGCTTCTTTTTCGCAGCCTTACCAACAAATTCACTGTCAAAAGACCTGCTTGTTGGACAGGAGCTTGCAAACATTAAAGCCTGACCTCAGCCATGATTACACGGGACACTGGTGCAGTTAATATCACAGCAGTTCACAGCAATTGGGAAGTAAATTAAACCTCTCTTTGCAGAAGGGGCTGTGCATTCATATGCCCCTATAAGGTGGGGACATATCGATTTCCCAGCTGGAGTAATTTCCAATTTAATGAATTACTACTAAAATAAGAAGAAATAGGGTTTCTCCCACTCATTGCAATCGCCCACGAAGGCTGGGGCTCAGCTGGCGAGCCAGGATCTCTGGGAGATGCTGTTATACAGAGCACTACTCCAGGGGACCGTGCTCCAAATTCTGAGTTTGAACAGCTTATCAAACCACAGCTCAGGCACCTTATCAAACCATCAGCCCACACCTCAGGACCATGGGAGCACCCTGCAGCAGGATCACCTCCCTGCAGTGGCACATGAAAACCTCTGTGCACACGGCTGAGGGAGCCAGGGACAGAGGAAGGGACAGAGCGAATGGACAGGCTTTAGGTAGCAGAGCAGCCCCATGGAATCAAAATCCACATGGCACCTGTAGCATTTATTCCTTAGCCATCATTTGTGAATTATTTGGATTTTTTTATCTAATGTTGCCTTGTTCTTCCCTCCCCTCCCCACCCCCAGCTTTATTAAGTAATTTATTCATGTGTGGATAGATTGACATTTAATAGGATGCTGGAAAAATGGAATTAAAAATTTCAGGAAGGAAAATCAGGTGGAAAATTAAATTTGATCTTTTAATTGAGACAAATAGGGAGAAATGAAGAGATGTCAAGTGATGATGTGGGGCTGACAGGGCGGTAGAGATAGAGGCACTTAAATATCATGTGAAGTTATACAGGTTTGCTTTTCTTCAGAAAAAAAAAAGAAAATACTGGAACTTCCTTCAAGTTGTAGATAATTTTCTGATAAATTTAATACCTGGTTTGGCTTTACTGGTTTTTTGTAGACAATACACCAGGTTTCCAGATAAAATGTGTTTCTGATCCATGTGTCGGGTTCCCCTGTTGTCATTACAACATCTGCCCCAACACAGAACACATCTGCTCCCTGGTCAATGACAAATCTGCTCATAGATGCTTAGAGATTGTTCTTGCTTAAAACATTCTCTCACCTTTCCTAAAGCATCCAGCTTCATCCAGGGAAAGCTTAGAGAAATAATGGCTATAATTTTACTAAATCTGGTTTGCATTTTTTTCCTTAAAATTCCCTTTTCGTCCTAAATTTGGAATTCATGTGAAAAGTTTTGGATTTTCCTAAATATAATATTTCTCAAAAAAAAAAAAAAAGAAAAAAATCTCAGTTTCTAACAAGTGGAGAATTTTGGTTTTCTGCTTTTTTTCCTTTCAGATAATAGCATGTCTTTGCTTTATCCTCCCTTTTGTCCTTTTAAGTCCAGTATTATGCAGTTATTGGAAAGTCACAGATGACAGGGCTCGTCACCCTCTTTCTCTGCTGCCTTAGTGTAGATGTCTAGTGAAAGCTAAGCTAAGCCTTTTGCCCCTTCCTAGAGAGCGTGGGATAAACTGCCAGCTGGGTCTCTCTCTGCCCACTGTAAAATGAGCCCAGAAGCCCAGCTCGAGTGAGTAGCTCCCTCTCAAATGGCTAAAATTGCGTCAGATGATTTGCACCCAGAGTGACGGGGAGAGAAATGAGACACGGGCGAGCAGATGATTGTAAGAAAGCTGGAGAGAAAATGCAGATTATCATAAAATCTATGTGACATTGAGTGACAAGTGAGGAACAAAAGGACTTGGAATGAAGAGTAAAAAGGAGAAAATAAGTAAGAGAACTGCAATTTCAAGCATTTTAATAGATCAATATCAATAGTTTAAATTATTGATTTTTTTTGGTACAAAACTCATGATTTCTCATAGATCTAAATTCTTCATTTTAGGATTCACTTCTAGGTTGTTTTTTTTTCCCAACATCTGATATACGTTGCAAAATAAATTAAACCCCTGTATCTAGAAGAATAGATTCTGGCAGCACAAACAACTTCCTCTCTCTTTCTCTGCTTCTCTTTTCCAGCTTCAACTGTTATCATCTGCCTTCACACACGTTATGTGCTGCTTTTCCTGGTTCCAGATGGCCAGAGAGAAGACAGTCAGCCAACACAGTGCAGGCACTACAGAATAGCCCCATCAGTCTCTGGGAGAGACAATTCATTTTCCCCTTTGTAGGTTACAGGTTTCCTGACTATGCAGGACATGATAGCTGATGGTGTAACTGATGCACTAGACCATATACTAGCAATTATATGGATTAGCCTGTTCAGCTGCTTATTCCTGCCATCCCCTATCCTTGCAGCATGGAGCATGGCCCCATATGCATCAATCTTCCCAGAGCTTCCCTCCAGGGCACCCAATACACAACCTCCACTTCAAATGTTCTGACTGGTAACTGGATGACCTCAGTGCTACTACAAAGACTTTGAGATGGAAAAATAGGTAAAAAAATATTCATGTTGGAGGGTCATTACATGGGATCTAACGAGAACCAGTCCTAAATACTGTGGAGCATGGACACAGTCAATTTGTGTAATCTGGTGCCACAGAAAGGCCCTCTGTCTTGCTTTAGGTAGCAGTGTATTTGGGCCAGTCCTGGGCTTCCCTTTGGGAAAGAACACCTTGTGTTAGTCTCTGCCCATGCACTTATAGTCCAACCCAATATACTATTTTTTTAAGCTTCCTGTGCAATGGGAGTCTTAAGGGAGAACTGCTAATCCTTGCATGACCTTGCATATGGGGCAGGTCTGGACAGTGGTTGTAGCTGGAGGGAGGGCAGCAAAGAATTCACATGAAAACTCCATCTGATCCAAGCAGTGAGGCACTGTGATAGATGGGAATGGAGCAGCCCCAGGAAGGGTTGTCCTGCAACACAAGACAGATAAGTGCTTGTACCACGGGTACTCCGTGGTCCATCTGGGCAGCAATTGCTTACCTGCATCTTCTCTTTTTCAGTGGTACTTTAGAAGCCCAGGAGTTTTCTGTCATGGGACACTGAATGTGTCAAGCACATCTAATAGAGCCCTTCAAGTGAACAGCCTTTCAAGACCACCCTCCATTTTCAAAGGTAACCTTTATGAGTTTTCATAGAAATCATAGAATGGCCTGGGTTGGAAGGAATCTTAAAGATCATCTCGTTCCAACCCCTCCGCCATGGGCAGGGACACCTTCCACTAGATCAGGTTGCTCCAAGACCCATCCAACCTGGCCTTGAACACTTCTAGGGATGGAGCATCCGTAACTTCTCTGAGCAACTTGTTCCAGTGCCTTACCACCCTCACAGCAAAGAATTTCTTACTAAAGTCTAATCTAAACCTTCCCTATGTCAGTTTGAAGTCATTGCCTCTTGTCCTGTCATGATACATCCTTGTAAAAACTCCCTCTCCAGCCTTCTTGTAGCCCCCTTTAGGTACTGGAAGGTTGCTATCATTGTAATCACAGTTTCATTGGTTCCCATTCTTGGTTTTCTGAAGGTTGTGGCAGATTTTCAGGAAGTTGCACCATTTTGAAAGGTCACTGGTTGAAAGGTTCAACTTGGAGGTCTATATTCAAGTCCTGAAGACTAAGTACAAAGCAGACTCCTGTGCCCATATGGGGAATGTGAGCAAGTTGGACATGACTTCAGGTTGTGCCAACAAAAATAAAAATTCCCTATCAGCGTTATGACTTGCCATCCTTCACAGTACTATGAATTTGGAAGCTGAAAGAAAAGCAGGGAACTTTGGAAGTCACTGTTAGCTATTACGGGAAGTAGTATTGTTGTAGTCAAAAAAATGTGTCCCACTTCCAACATTCTAATATATATTGTCATTTTTCTGGAAGAGACAAGAATATATAATGGAAATTAGGTTTTATTTTCCATTGTTCATTTCTAGCAGTTCTAGTAGTATCTGCAGAAAACCTGCTAATCCCAGCTACACACCCACACAGAGATCCATATTAGAAGCATATCTAAAAATATTTCAAGCCAACCCCCAGGATTTATTAGCATTATGATACCTCCTACAGATGCTAAGATTGGGCACATTGGGGTAGTCCTTGAATAAATGTATGATGAGAAATGGTGCTTGTGCTACACCACTGGCAGCGTCAGTGCCCAAGAGAGTGTAAAGGTAGGCAAGGATTAAGAAGCAGTGTCCAAACCAGAGTCAGACTCTTTACAATTGGGAATAGAATTCAGTTCTAAATGCACTTTTCCTCTGGCATACTGGACGAAGTTGCCTACTCTCTTACATTCATTACTGCTTTACGTCAGTCTGCCATAAAGTGCTTTATCCATATCTTCTTCCCTTTGAAATGGATATAAACCCAAATACCAATGGATCCCTGCAGAGGATCTTTAGCCATTTCTGCCGGCTTTGGAACTTCTGATGTACCGATGAGATCAGCCATGACTGATTTGATTTGGTGCTAACACACAGCGTTGCCATGACTCTTCATATTGCAAACTCTTCTCTTCTTTTCCCAAAGTCAAATATGGAAAAGCTGTGACAGCAGCATGAGCAAAAGGATATTGGAAATAATCCTCTTCATTCAGCCTGCATGCAAGATTTAGTGGTGCAGTAGCATTGCAAGGATGATTTCCACGCATCTGATAACACTGTGACACCCTATAATAAAACATATACCTTCTGTTTCATTTTATCCATTTAAGCCCTTTGAGCAACCAGCAGTTGTTGAGTTCCCCACTCCAGCTATTAATAGTCGGGGCAGACCATGTCTGCCTACTTGGATTTATTACATTTTAACTAATCTTGATTGAAGCCTTCATATGTAAAGGCTCCAGGGCAGTCACTCACCAGGGTTACACACAACGTACACACGCACACATACACACACAGAGTTTGCCCTGAAATTATCTCATTAGATCTCACATAATAACCATTTAATGTGAAAAAAACCAGGTTTTGATTTCCCCTTTCACTTATGAAACCTGGACAACTAAACACAAGGATCACCTCTTTCACCATCATGGATGTATTCTGGACTTTGACCCATGTGAAGATCCTTCTGAAGTCTATGGGGAGATTTCCCTGAGCTGGGAAACCTGTGCAGCTCCACAAGTTTTGCCTGTACTGAGTAGCTGTGATTCAAAAGACATCACACACAGGAAAGCAGAGAAAATCCTCCCTGATACTCTATATTTTTTGCTGAATATTTTCAATTATGGACTATATGCCCAAGGATTTGTTAGTGACATATGAAAACCCACTCAGGGGAAAATTTGTGATGCAGATTTTCAGCTCAAGATGAGATCTAACAAGCCCCATGTATGTATTGCACAGGGATGATGAAAAGACTGATGCTGTCCCCATGACTGGGAGAAGGGGATTTGGAGGCTGCCATGTCCCTGTGTCTCTCCTTCCTCCCCCAAGGACTGCATGAGTAAGCTGGGTGCCTGGCTGAGGAAGGACTTCTGAAGACACTCTGAACATTTTGCCTTAAACACAACCTTTCAGTTCCTGTAAGACAAAATATTTTGTTTAATTTCCATGTTTCAGTTTCTATTACTCCAATAAAAAGTCAATCATGCTTACTTCCTAAAAGATATGTCAACTTTAAAGGTTTCTTGAGAAACATCCAAAACCTAAAAATAAAATAAACCAAAAATACTTCCCATTCTGGGCAAGACCATGTCTGTTCTTAGTTTCAACCCACCATGAGTTTTTCCAGGAACTGAATTTGCCAGTGAATGAGCTACACACCAGCAACACACCCCAACTGCAGGTAGCCCTCTCTGGAGGAGCTAGGCAATCTTGGGAGAAAAGGCTGTTACCTTCTAATAATCCTCAAGACACAGATTCTTTTGCTTGAATCTGATTTTCACCAAATGCCTGCTGCAACCAGTGCTGGGGGCAGGCATAAGTGCGGTGGCTGCTGTGACACAGGGCAGCAAATGCTCCTATTGAAAGAGTAGAATAAATCTCTCAGGTTTCTAAAGGTTGGCTTCAAAGGTCCTGCAGCTGGTGGGCCAGGGCTATGGGTTTATCCCAGTTGAGAACATGCAGGAGTCTGGGCAAGACATAGTTGGTATGGGTGAAGAAATTGCACAGTGAGGGGAGGGCACAGCAGTGGTGCCGGATGCGTCAGGCTCCAGGAGCAAGCACCATACAGGAAATCTGATGGGTTCAGCACATGTGGAGCTTCCTGACCATACACAAACCTCCTCCACTGTTTGTGCACAGCAGGTCCAAAGTGTCCAGGGTGCATTCAGTGTATTCACCATGGGGTGCATGTACAGATTGAAGGTGACTGAGGGATCTGTCAGCATACTGCAGGATCCTATGAGAGAGTACATGAACTATAGAGACCATATTCCTGGAAACTTTGGAAGAAACCTGGCTATTGGCAAAACTCTGAGTTTGGGGAGGGGCAGCAAGACTGATAAGAAAGTGTTTTCCTGGCAATTCAGCAAAAATCCCAGGAGGAATGATAACTAGGGAGGGGCTTGCGTTGTCTGAGGTTTGGCAATGGGTTATGGCTCAGCTGGGACTTTCCACCTGTTAAAGCCCTCCTATTGTCTGGGCCCAGGACAGAGGTGACAATTTGTTTCCTCTTGCTTCCTTCCTCTGGCACATTGGGGTTTCTGGCCTTTCACTGGAAATGTGTGTTGAGGACAGCCCTGATCCTGCACTGCCTGGTGGGCACATGCAGGGGCAGCACTGGAGAGTGATGCTCACAGGATTGAGGGGGGCTGGAGTGGACGGCCTCAAATGCCTTCCCATCCTGTGTTGGGTGGTATCTTCTACTTTGAACCACTGCTTTGATCCACAAGCTGAGGGATGAAAATTCATGCTGCTCTGATGTGGCAAACAGGTAGAAAATTCACCCTTTTACTGATCTTTCTGTCCCCTATTGTGCAGTATGCCTCTGCCTGCCTGGCCACTGAAAGAGCCTTTCATGAAGAGCTGGTGGCTGGTGACATTTGTTCTCAAGAACAAAGTAAAAGGGAGATGTGGGAGTCAGTGTTAGGTGAGGAAAGGTGATCTGGACACTGCTTCAATGCTTGCATGGATGCTTTAAAAGAGCAACTGGGTGGTTCAGTGATGTCTGCCAGAAGTAGCACTCTGTGTTTGGCTTGTGACATTGGCATACCCCCCACATAGCTAAAGGGACCTCCGCATACCCACTAGAATCGTAAAAACATCAGCTGCAGGGGATTTGCATCTAATGTCTTTCTTGGCACAAACAGGACCTCCCCACCCCCAGCAACCAAACAATCCATCCCCCCTATCTGCTTTTGCCATAATATGTAATGCAGATCAGCACTCCCATCAGGGAAACCTAAACACTTTTTAAAGCAATTTCATAAAAAGATGCTTCTCTGAGCCTACATACAGGAGAATCTGGAACAAAAGATACAGCACAGTGACAAATCTATCCATCACCAGCAATATATTTGGGAAATTTTATGTCTTTTTCTGTCTCACACACCTATTGCAAAACTCTGTATCTTATCAGTTGTTCTGAACAGTGTCCAGATTTCCTCTGTAAATCATTTTTAATTCACAGCCATCACTTTGTGACTGCTAATGACATTATTTACAAGACATTTTTACAGTTACCAGCAGCTTGATGTATGCATATATTCCAGTGGAAAAAAAAATTGAGCAGCCAAGCAAAGCATGAAGATTAAAATGTTGTTTTAAGACTATTGAGGCACAACAGAGATGGAAGAAAGTTTTGGTGGGAGAAAGAAATACCAGTGGACATTTTGGAGCAAAGGCTTGGGGCCATGACTGTGGTCCCTGCTGAGGATACTGAGCTGGAAAACAGGCTTTGCTGTTTTCAGCCAGCTGGGAAACCTTCTCCTTTTTCCTGGGTGTGGATTTTCCTGAAACATTGTGACTGTAATGTGTTTTCCCAGGGGTTTGCATGGAAGGCAGGAGCCCATGGAGCAATGCTGGTGAGGCAGCCACTGTTGCTAAGCTGATGAGGTGCCCTGGTCTGGGATGGAGCGCCATCCTCATCCCAGCCTGCAGGGACTTGTCAGCAGTGCTGAACCCACAGGAAAGCCAGACCTTGCTCAGGGCTGAGAGCAGCAAAAGCCCTCCCCAAAGTTCATTCCTGGGCTGACCTCAGCATATGGTTGGCCCACAGCAAGGAAATGTGTGTGGGAGAGCAGGCAGGGAAGGGAAGCATAGCTGTGAACAAGGGGAGAGGCTGAGATGGAAAATCCATGGGCATCATGAGCCTGAAGGAAAAGCCTCAGTGGTAAGTGGTGGGTACTGAGATGTGGAGGCAGGTCCTTCTCCTGCAAACAGTGGGGAAAGGCTTTTGCAATCCAGGGGAAAGTGCAATCAAGACCTGGCAGAAGTCTTTGTTCAAGCCACGCTTCTTTGATGCTCCTGCGGCCAAAATACGTTGAAAAGAAAAGTCCTGTTTAAAAGAAAATAAAGGGCTTAACAGAGCGTATCAATTATATAATGACAATACTTATAAACCCATCTGCTGGCCCCTGATGCCTCACTTAGTTACGAGCAATTACTTGGTGCATTTTGCTTTCGAAGTAGCAAGATGTCCCCTGAAAAAAGCAAACTCAGAGCTGCTTCTTGTGAGAAAAGCAACATCCCATTTGCTGAAACCCGTGCTCTGAGCCAGCATATCAGGGAAGAAGAGCATTTCCTCAGCTTTTCCTCCTGGAAACCATTTTGGAGGAAGCCTTCCTTACAAAGCCAGAGCGTGCCCCCAGTCCAGTTCCACTCTTTTTAAACGTCACCCCAGGCTTTGCAGCAGGCTTGAGTGGGCTCAGCCAAGCCTGGAGTGACAGGAATTCCTTAAAAAATGATCTGCATGCCCCCCTTGAGCCCCCTCATGCTTGTGCTCCCCCCGCCCTGGGGAGGCAGGAGGACTTTGTGAGGCTGCTGTGGTCCAGACAGACTTGAAGCAGCCCCAGCAGGGTGATTGATGGGCACTATGGTGGTGGGAGCGCTGAAAATAATCCCAACACATGTTTCCCAGTAGCACCTGGCAGCCAACCAGAAGACAGCACTAGCATTTCCTAAATACTGGAAAAATGACTGTCACCGCAGATGCCTCGCTAAATATAACCTCAGTGAGGTGGCAGCCTGTGAAAGGCTGGAGAGGGGCAGCTACCCAGGACATACATACAGCTCTGGTCCCATCTGAGCCCTGGCTGTCTTCCCTGGACTGCAGGATCTCCAGCACTGCTTGTGGCACAGGCTTTGGAATCACAGACCTGATGAGGAAGTGCCACTCAAGGCATAGGTGCCAATAAAATGCTGGAAATTAAAAAAAAACAGATCTGTCTGAACAAAGTAGACTCTTACTGCCCATGGGCAGGAGATATGATTTAGGGTGTCTCTCCATGTTTTGGTATCTCTGGGATGGGGTTTTCCCCTCTTTGAGGCCAGGGACTTGGGACTACGGAGTGTGTGGTCCTCCATGGTGCCTGCTCTCTGCCCCTGCAGAGGGACCTGGACAAGCCCCTTTGCCTGGCACCCAGCTGAGAGCTGGGCAGCTTGCACACCTAGAATTTCCTGGCTTTTCTCAGTGTTTCACAGAGCAAAGTGCTCCCCAGTGTTGGAGCGGCAGAACACAGTGTTTAATTTTTAAAGGAGATGGGGATTATCCTCCCCAGTGTGCTCCTCTCCCCTTTGCTCCCTGACCTCACCTCAAGGATTAGTTTACCAGCAGAGTCCAGTGGTTCCTCGGGTGACAGCGCTGCAAAGCATCAGTCCTGGGAGCTGCTCTGTATTGTGTTACAGGGTGAGTCAAGGGGTAGTGCTGCCAGTGTTTGCTTTAGCAGCTTGCTGGGCCACCATATGCATCCAGATACGTGGTTCTGACTGATAATCTGAGTCTTGTTTTCCCAAGCTGGCTTTTGTAGGGGGGAGTAGAGCTGAAGGGACCTCTTGGGTCAGTCTTGAAATCTGGGCTCTGGGACAAGCCCCGCTCAAGGTTTCATGCTTGTGAGACTCAGAGGTATCACTCAAGAGCCGAAATGTTAAAATAACACACCTAGATTTGTGCTTCTAAGAGAGAAGAGTTTGTTTGTAGAGGTTTCATTTGTTCTTCAGCTTGCTGTCACCCCTCAGTATGAACTATATAAGGTCAGCCCTATACACTGCAGACACACCCCTAAGGAGCTGTTTCATGAAGTCTGCCAGGTGAGAGCCAAAATCAGAATTTTAAATTAATGGCATTTTTCTTTACTCCCTAATGGGAGTTGTGAGCCATGGGGAGTGACAAGGCAGTGGAAGAGAGCCTTCAAATATGGGAGCACAGAAAGCCCCCAGTAAGAAAGAGTTACCATCCAAGAGAGCCTGAGTGAGGTTGCAGAGCAAGGCAGTCACTGCAGAATGTCCGATCTGTCTTCGTCTAAGTAGCAGGATGAACAGAGCCCTGAAATCATCATGACCCTGCTTTTACCTGACTGTCACTCAGGTCCCCAGCAGGGACCTGTTCTTCTGTTGCCTGTGCTTGACAAAGCTCATGTCATGGCATCCTTGCTAGAGAACTGCTAGCAGCGTTCTAACATGCACAGCAATCATGCTTCATCCTGCTTTGTGGAAAAACCCACAGATGAGGCAAAAAACCCCCACCTGCCCCACCCCCTGACTTAAAAAAGTCTTTCCTGGTTTTGTGTTCTAGGAAATTATGGGAATGTCTTTTGGGGAAGTGACAGGAACAACATTGCTAACATTAAGCCCAGTCTTCTAGCAAATATTGCCCAAGATCAGTCCACTGCCAGATAGGGAAGGGCTCAACAGCACGTTTCCAGTTTAGATGCTATAGCCCAGGTTGGCCTCCTTAGTAGAGTAAATGGGCATTTTTCTGCTGGTCAAAGAAGGTTACAGCAGTATGAGATGTCACTACTGGAGTGTTTGCTGGTGCAGCAATCTTTGATTGCTTTTACAATGTCTGCTCTTGGATATTTGGCATCTAACACTGCCAGAATTTGAACTTTGTGCTGGACCTCAGTTTAATTTCAGCAATGCGGAAAGAGGGCCTGAGTGGGAGATTTCTTTTCTGGATTTGGCCTTGCCCTTTGGTCCTGATCTGTATAAAAGCAGCAAGTAACCTTTTCACAGCTCTTGTTCAGGACCAGAATTTAAAAAGAAAAAGATTAATCAACAGAATAGAAAGCAAAGCCCATCCTGTAAACTCTGGGCTGTGTCCTTTCTATATGTGTGCAGCGTGCCTGCTGGGGCAAACTCAGGGATCCTGAAGACTTATCATTAGACAGGTAGACTGCAATGACAGACTTCCATCTCAAATCCTTCATGTAACATGCTGGCAGAGGGGAATTCTGGAACTCATTATCTGAAGTTGCCATCTTCTAGATGCAGCTCCCCATACACAGTCCTAACCACTCTTTGGAAATTCTCGCTCTTTCCCCTTTTTTAAATGATTTAGGCTTCAGCCCATCAAGATGAAGAATTAATTTCCAGCCCAAGGAGCACAGGGTTTCAGACTTGCAGGTGTTCCCTCTAATAGGAGCTGTCATAGGAACGGTTCCTACAGCAGAGTAGGTAAACAAACTGATATAGAACACAGTCTTCCATAGGACAGCTGGCAAGAAAAGCTGTAAGGGCAGAAGTGTCATTTAAACAAAAATAGCTAATTTGGGATCTCCTGTACAGAACACAAGCCTTTATGAGTTGCCAGTGTTCGACCATATTAGACTACATGGTTATGGCTGATCCATTTTTGTCTCCAGCATTGTCTGTACAACCCAGAATGCAGCATGTGAAATATTTTTGTGCAATGAAATGGGCAAAACCATTCTCAATAAAAGGATGTGCAGCTTCATCAGCACTGCCTGCATTTCTGGGTTTCCTTTTTTGCTGTGTGCTTCCCTCCAGCCTGGCTGTCCACGTCCACCTGTTGCGTCTGCTCTTATGTTTCGATTGTAAGCACTTTGGGATACAAAGAGTTATCTTCATGTGGGGCACTTGTGCAGGGCCTTAAAGCTCTGACATTTTATGTAATGGTTTCCTATAGCAGTAAAGTCTGTAGTACATACAAAAGCGTGTGCTCACACGTATGTTCAGACTGCGTGGTGTGGCATTTCATGAACCCTGGTAGGTGGGAAGTGTTGGCGTGGGACCAGCAGGCATGGAGCTGGATGTGGGGACTGCTGAACCACCTCCACCCCAGCTGGAGGAAGGGACACAACCTGTCCACAGTAACATCTCCTGCCTATCTTGGGGCTCAGCTGTGTGTCCATCCCTGGAGCTCCTGGGAAGGCTCTTGGGATGCTTGCAGCGTGGGGCAGCATGGGGCTGCAGTGCGTGGAGTCAGCAGCCCCGATCCAGAGTGAAAAGTAGGGGTTTTGGGAGTGAAGCACTCAGCTGAGGTGTGAGTGATGAAATTCCACCCCCTTCACAGCATGTCATAGGATAAACCACCTTCTCAGGGCCTTGCTCCCACCCTCCTCTTTGTGTCTTGCCATCCTTCCCCTCGTCTCCTGCCAGTTTACATCCTGCAGAACTGGTTGTGTTTCATACCCATGTTCGTGGTGTGTGGTGAAGTTGGACTCAATGACCCTTGTGGGTCCCTTCTAACTCAGGATATTCTATGGTGAAGCAATGAGGAGAGAAAGGGCTCCTTCAGCCCACTGTTCTGATTCCTCCCTGCCTCTGGCACAGCTGTCTTTCAAGCAATGGGAAAAAAAGCCTCCTGGCAAATCAGCTGAGCTGGACTCCTTGAGACATCATTGCAGCAAATCTCATAACCTTTTAGGAGATTCCTCAAGATTCCTCCCCCCACCTTCATTCAGCATGCTTGATGATGCTTTCAGGTGGTTTTGGAAGAGCAACCCTCCATGGTTGAGACTAAGAGCTCTGGGTCTCTTCTCTTCGGCCCTCCAGTGGGAAGCTGGCTTCCAAGAGGCATTGGAGGGCACTAAGAAAAATCAGTTGATGGAAAGGCTCCCTTTATCCTCATACTCATCTTCTTTGGGAAGGCCCATTGTGTATCTTCCTTTGCATTCAGGTATTAGCAAAGTTAACAGGCACCTAAGGAGCCATTAGGATTTTAATATTCATACACTTTCCTAATTGTTCACTTCCCAGTGCCTTTTCTTCCTGCCAGGAGATGATAATGTTCCTTGCCTAGAGCCAGATTCCTCCAGCTCTCTGACTAATTTTCCTACAAATTTTGCAGCAAAAGCAGTTGGCTTGTAGACCTGTTCAACACTGAAATTGTACTTTGTGTGAAATTCATGTCCCTAGTTGTAGGTGCCTCCATCTAGCTGGTTACCATCTAGCCTGCTGCTGTCTTTGGCTTCAAGCAGGATTTATCTCATGCTAAATGGGTGCCCAAAATTAATTACATCCATCCTTCTCTAGAACATATTGCAAGACTGTGAAGGGAGCTCTGATAAGACAGCAATGTTGTAAACATCTAAATCACAGTGAGATGAATCTTGTGCCACAACTATTTTTCTCCAGTAACTAAAGCTGGTTAAAAAGAATGTTAGGATTTATAAAAAATTCACAGCTGCATTGATCAAAGTCATCAAAAGCCCTGACTTCTTTCTTATTACTCTGGATGAAGAGTTCCTATTAGCTCCTAATCCCCAAAATCATCTTGAACCTCCCAATCCCAGTGACAGGCCCCAAGAAATTTATATGAAGGTTCTGTATCAGCTTTCTGTGTGTTTGCACACAGTTTGTTATCTTATCTACAATGAAGTGTCCATTTCCTTGGCTGGACCGCAGGTTTGGATGCCTGAAGCAGCAGCTTTCTAGGCCTGTAGCTGTGAATTTGGGGCAGGCTGATGAGCTGTACGTGTGCTTTGCCCACCCATGTCCACACCAGGGCAAACACGGGCAAAAAGAGAATTGTGGGATCATAGAATGTTTTGGGTTGGAAGAGATCTTAAAGAGCATCTCGTTCCAACCCCCTGCCATGGGCAGGGACACCTTCCACTAGACCATGTTGCTCAAAGCACCATCCAAACTGGGCTTGAACACTTCCAGGGATGAAGTATCCACAGCTTCTCTGGGCACCTGGTGCCAGTGCCTCACCACCCTCACAGAGAGGAATTTCTTCCTAATATCTAATCTAAACCTCCCTTTTTTCAGCTTAAGAGCATTTCCCCTTGTCCTAAAACACTTTATATCCTAATTTCTTCTGAAAGCCTTTTTCACTTTGGTTCTGAGTCGTGAGTTTTCAGTCTTCTCAGTGTCTATAAAAACTTGTAGGGTCTTTAATTCAGTGGGAGACTTTGGCACATGTCAAAAGACAGCCACCTAGTGAACCTCCCTCCTGAATAAGGAGACGCTAAAGACTAGGGCCCTTTGAATGGAGTATTAGTGTTTATTTTAGGTCTTAGGGGCTGAAGTTATGCTCTTGCTGTATGGTTGTCCAGTGGACTGGAGACTGTGAGTCTGCAGATACACACAGACACACAAGTGGTTTGCACACTATCAATTACAGCACTAAAAAAGAGAGTTCGATATCTGCTGAGACACACAGATGAAGTGGGGAAAAAATTAAGGAAAAAAAAAAAGCACAGAACTGGCAAGAATACTGCCCAGAAGTAATAAGTGAAGTTTTTTAAGCTAAGTTTGAAGACTAGCTGCAACTTGCCACACAGGAAAAAACAGAAGACAAAAGCACCATTATGCTTTCTTAAAAATGTAAGAGTACAGCACACACATTCCCTGACAAGGTCATTAAACATCGGTTCAGAGACCCACAGCAGCATATGCCCGGGTACAATGGGTGTTTACTCTTTGATTCAGCGAGGTGCTGGTATGCATAGGGGTTACTGTCGCCTGAAGAATATCATTTTTGGCCCCGTCTGGATCATAACCACTTGGTTTGGTTAGCGCACAGAAATGCGGCTAGACCCACCCCTTCGGATATCTAATTTGTTTGGAATGACAGGCATGTCCTGACTAAAAATTAATTCTGCCAGGTGATACAACTTGTTTGAATTTGCAGGAATTTGCCATTTGGAAAAAGGAAAAAGGAAAAACATTTAATTAGGGATGGAGTTAAAGCAGCTAATTTGATCTTTCTATGGAAAAAAATAAATTACAGTTTGAAAATGAGGATTGTGCGCTCTGGGTGAAGCATGGTCCCTCCTTTCAGGTATGCTTTGATGAGGCTTCTTCCCCTGCTAAGAAATGCAGTGCACTTTTCTGTCGAAGCAATGGCAGCACTAACTTCATCTTGCTGTTTGTTGTCCTCTTGCCTCTGACCCTGAGCAGATGATCCAGCCATGCCAGGGATTTACCCAGGGGGCTTCACTCTGCTGTTCAGCTCTTTGTGCCAGGAATCAAAGCCAGCTACTGTGGCATGGAGAGCAGACTTGCCTCTCCAGGGCTTCCCACCCCATGCACCACTCTGGCTCAGCCTGTGCCCTCTCCTTCCCGGGAAGGAGACCCCTTACACCCCTTCCTATTCCCTGGAGCTGGGCAGTCCCTTTTATCCACATTTTTTATCACACCAAAATGCTGTGGCACAGCCCCTGCAACAGAAATTATGTGGTGGGGAGCCTGAGTTGGGTGGGCACAGTGCTGCCTGGTCTGGGCTGGCCCAAGCATGGCCATGAGACTGCTGCCCACAGCTTCTCTGTGCTCTGGAGAGCCCCAGGGCAGCTTCGAAGGAGCACCTGTGTTTGCCACGTCCTCGGAGCTACCTCAGTCCCTGCCCAGATGCAAAACGAACCTTGCAGGTCGGTTTGACCTCTGGCCCAAAGAAACCCAGGCAAATTTCCTGTTGACTCCAGTACTGCAGATCATTAATAGCACCAAGGACATGTCCCAGCAGCAATGGCTTTTGGGCTTCCTTCTTCCTGGGGAGGTCTGTGACTCCTTTGCTCCTTCTGCCTCCCCTGGGACACCCAGCCCAGGAGTCCAATTCAGGAGAGCTTTGTCACCCACGTCAGAGGGGTTCGAATGCAGATGGGCTCAGACCCACCCTTCCCCTGGCCATGAGCAGATGGTCTAGACAACTAAAACCACATTTTCTGGAAGTAGGTACTCAGAGGGAGTCACTTCCTGACAGAGCTTTTTGTCTTTTATTGGGAGGAGCACAATCAGAAAAAAAAGCCAATTATTTACTGGAGGGAGGGTTTTTTGCTTAAATCTTTTCTCTTTTCTTATTAGTGTCCTTCCAGTTTATTGCTCATCTGTGGCTTTTTTACAAGTTGTCTTTCAGGTGAGGCGCAGTGAAGTGGTGTTACATTCCATACATGTAGGGGCTTAGCAGCCGCTTCATTGTGTATTCAACCCTATAATTAAGACTCAGATGGAAGACTTTATGCCTCTAAAGCAAAGAAATTCTAGGTTTCTTGGCAAAACATTTGGCTGAGTACATAGAGAGCACCTTAAGTACTTAAATGGTCTCTACGTGAGGAAACCTGATGCCAGAAATGATGTACCTTAGAGGCAGGCTGTTGGGAAAAGGCAAACAAACCAACGCTAAAACGCTTGATGTCTCGAGGTGCATTCTTCCTGCGTATTACTTTTTTCTTGGAAGATGCTCTGTGAGGGGAATTGTGTTCTCAAAAGCTGCTTGATGCTGGCACCCGATCGCTGTTAATGTGAGCCACAGAAGGCGTGGGAGTCAGCAAAAACCACACGGCTGGTTCTCAATAAATTATGAGGGACTCGGCCGTCGCCTTTAAGAGAATCAATACAGCGCTGCTGTGGTGTGCCAACAGCCAGGAATACTCAATGGGAGGAAGCCAGCATCTTTCTCAGGGCGTGTCCATGCGAGGCTGCAATGCCTGGTCCCTTCAAGGGGGAGGATGGCTGGAGTGAGGCATGGCAGCCGTGGGACTGCGGGATGAGGCTCATGGCAGGTTGGGTTTATAGGCAGTGTGGGGCACTGGCATAGGAGGGCTTTACCCACGAGAAAACCCCTGCAGGGAAGAGGAGAAGAGTGTCTCCTTCAGCCCATAGCTCTGCACGGGACAGCCAAGGGCTGTGCCCCTGCCTGGGGCAGGGCTGGGGCAATCACAGGCGGGAGGAGATGCTCTGCTCTTGCCAGTGGTGTTTTTCCATCTGGCCGTGCACTCATCATCTCCCCCTGCCTCTCCTCTCTGTGTGCTGCCCTGCAGCCTTCCCTGCATCCCTCAGGGCTTGCTGATGTGCAAATGGGACCCGCTGCTGCAAAGGAAGGCTTCGGAGGTGGGGGTCGGCAGAGCAGCCCTGTGACCCACCCCTCCAGAGGGAGCACAGAGCAGTTGGGCTTTTACTTTTCGTCTCCTGCTGGAAGGCAGTGCAGCTCAGTGCAGACTTTGAAGCTGGAGATGGTAGGTAGAAAGAAGGACACGGTCGTTAGACTCGGGATAAGCAGCACAGATCACCTGTCCCCGTGCTAAACTGTATCACCCACATGGTGCTCAAACAGCTGGGTGGAGCAACATGGGCTGGCTCAACAGCCACCACTCGGGTAATAAGTGGCAGCAAGAATATTAATGCTAGCAATAATGGTCTCAAAATACTACAAAAAGGGATCAATAACTTTTTTTTGTAGATGGAGAAACAGTGTCACAGAGCGGTGACCTTGTCACTGCCAGGCAGCTGGCTACCAGAAGAGCCAGCAGCAGAATTAAATTCTCAGCCCGTGCTTTTCTCAGCCTAAAACAGACTCAGCTTTGCCAGTTTGGCTTTTCTCAGTGTCATTCTAAAATTTGGCAGAGAAAGATCCATGTATCCTCCACTCACCTCCCCTGTGTTTGGGGTCTATCAAATGTTAAATGAAGAAGCAGAACCAGAGCAATAAAGATTTCTATCAATGGGGACCTCCCACTGCACAAGGAATGTATTTAGTTTGACCTTCAAAAGTAAGCATTTTGCCAAATTCAGCCCCAGGTTTTTAGGGCTATCTGTGGTTCTTTCAAGGAGGTGGTCAGTTTGCATCAGATGAACCAGAATCTGTTAAAATTACAGATGTGAAAAATTTAAACAGCTTCTTTTTCTTTCTTTTTATTTTTTCGTTATTAGGCATCAGAGTAAATAAGTATAAGCCCTACACTGAGCATCTTGTTGGGGCATACATTGTATATGCTCCAGGGCACAAATATTTTACACACCCTCCCCTTTGATTTTTTTTAATGGAATATGCAAATCGTGCATGTTTCAGCTGGGATTGTCTCTCTTTGATCTGACTGCTCTCCATCCTGGAATTTCTCGCAGCGGGGAGAAATTGAACTGAGATGTGCAGCTAAAGGGAATTTCACCCTGCACTTTCTGCAAACCTGTCGGGAGCAGCAGACTCATTGCTGAGGCCTTGGAGGGTGGCAACAGGTTCGAAACAAAGCCTCTGAAAAGGAAGGGCCAGAGAGAGCACTGCTCCAGATCATTGCAAAGGAGGAGCAGGAGGGCTTGGTACCTCCCTCCATGCGAGGATGCACCTACAACGGGGACATACATGAAAAAAGTCATGCTTTCCTTTGAATTGCAATGCCTGTTCTCAGCATGAGGCACTGATAGCTGGGTCTTGCAAGTATGATATGTGCAAAATGATGGAGAGCAGTGTGTGGCTCTCCTACCCAGGCAAAGACCTACACTAGTCAAATCCCTGTCAGGATCTGTCTTAGTGCTGCTATCAGTTAGCTGCCTTTGCCCAGCACCTCTTGGCCTTGCAGAGTTTTAAAAGTAATTCAGGGTGCAAACATATCCAGTGGGAGCACCTTCAGGTGCAGAGCAGGGCAGGAGGTCCTCCATCCACAAGCGATTCACAGGAAAATGGTTTTTAAGAGCACAGCGGGGGGAAGGCTGGCGTGAGAGCCACCTGCATCCATCCAGGAGGCCGGGGCAGGCGCCGCCGGAGAGGTCAGCTGGAGCAACAAGCGGTGCCTTGGCTACGCTGCCAAAACAGCTCACGCCGGGGCTTGAATTACCGCCTTTGTGCAAACACCCCGCGCGGCCACCGCCATCAGCTCCTGGCTTTGATGAAGCAGATAGGGCCGAAAGGAAAACAGAACAGGGAGAGAAAGCAACATATGGCGATACGGGTAGATTTGCCGGACGAAACCTGCTCCTGCTCCTGCTCCTGCTGGAGCCAGGGGAAGTTTTGCCTCTGACCCCAGTGACAGCAAAAGTGGAGCTCAGGGGACTGGAGGGGTGTTTTGGCACACAGGGAAATGAGCTGTTGATCGGGGACATATCCATTGCCAGGGAATCCACCTGTATTCCAGGCTGTGCTGCAGCAAATCAAGCAGGTTCAGGAATTTACAAGTTTTCAGGGAGAACCATTTAAGTTGTCAAGAGAAAAATATACTTATACTGGGGAAAAGAGGGAGGGAGAAAAAGAGGGAGAGAGGGAGGGAGGGAGCCCTTCCCGAATTTGGAAAGCGTTCCTGTTTATTTCTGCTTGCCTGTGGGGGAGAGGGAAGCATAATGAATCATCCCAGCCACATAAAGAGCACAACTAAGATTTTACCTGAGCGAGAAGAATGCTTTTTCATGGCTCAGAAATGCTTATTGATTTGTCCTTTTCTATTTGTGTGCCTCTGCATTTCCGGGAGCACAAGTGGAAAGAAAACATCCCTGAAAAAAACCACAACACTGTTAGCAGAGATCTGACCCTCGGCCCCTTGACAGGGATGTAGCCACTTGCCTCCAGCAATGGATTTGGTCCATCCTCTGCTGACAAAAGCAAACCAACCCCGGCGTGTGGAGCCCCTGGCCTGCAGCAGTGCCCTCCTGTGCTCCCCTCTGCCTCTCTCCCGCACACCTTTGCCTTTCTGGTGAGTGCAGGACACTGCCAAGGGTCAGCTGGGGGGTAGCCAAGAGTTTGGCCTGCAGTGTCTTGGGGCTTATCAATGGGCTGTTGTTCAGCTTGGGATTCCTGAGCTTCTTAGTCACATCTTTGCAGGTAACTATAAATCACCTTCTGTAGAGCCTGGGGTTTTGCAATACTTGGCCCTTTGCAATGTTGCCTCTTTTGCAAATAACAGGAGTGGCCATTTTTGCCCTGCTTGAGACAGGCTTTCCAGTTATGGGCTCTGATTCACAAAGAATTGGTTGGGCTGATTCTGCTTCCTTGCCAAAGTTATTAAATTTCATTAAAAGCAGCTAGAAACACATTAAGTTCCTCTGTGCTCTTGTTTTCCCATATAAGGAATAGTTGCCAGTGGGGTGGAAAATTGGCAAAAACATCCATAAAAGCATCACTAAACAGTCTCGGGGAAGAGAGATCGCATACCTGGATGAGTGTACATCCCTGGTCCATCTCACCCTGGTGGGTGGCCTTTTCCCTCAAGTGGGCTCAAAGTTGGTTGCGGGTTCAAACCCTCCTGCTGTTGCTGTGATAGTGATCAGCCCTGCAGAGGCAGGTGAATTCTGGAGTCTCCCTTTCCCCCACATCAAATCGCATCCGCCTCTACGGGCGACGGAGTCCCAGAGGACAAACCTGGCACCCACACTCTGTGTCATGCCATGCAGTTTCATGGTGTAGCAGTTTGACTGGGACCATGGCTGCACAGCTACATGTGGGTCCCAGGGGATCTCAGCTGATGTTTTAGGAGTGCTGTGGCCTTGGCAGGGCTCTGCACAGGGCAGGAGGCCCTGCTACCACTCCCACATGTGCTTCAGGACCAAGGGGATGTGCTGACTACAGAGCTAGAGCTGAGCTGCTTTGCACCAGCCAGGGTGTCCCCCAGCCTCAGGTGACAGCAGTGCCACCCCAGGAGCACCCAGCCAGGCTCACAGCCCATAATCCCTGTGTGGGACTGCATCACGTCTGTGGGGTTTGGCTCTGGGGCAGCTCATCCAATGGCGAAGTGTTCCCACTCCCTTAGCACTGAGCTAATTAGGACAGAAACAAGTGTATTGCAGGCTTTAACATTTACTGCCTCATTTTTCACAAAGTCACTAAAATCATGGAAAACCCCCACGCTGCTGCAGCAAACCATCAGCATGGCTGTCATGTCTCTGTGCCTGGCCCACTCTGCCCATGGGAGCAGCTGCCGCATCGGCTACTGAGGCTGCTCAGGGTTGGATTTATTTTTAAATTCCTTTTTATTACAGGGATAGTTTTGGCTTTTCCACTTTTCAGGTTCACTCACCCTCTCTCTTGTCGGTGCCTTTCCCTCCCTGAGATCACTTAATAATGCATGACAAGGAGCACAGGCTGCTTGCTCTGCCACAGCAGCAATAATGCAGCGCGTCCCCGCTCCCTGCAGGGTCAGGTTTCTGCCGCTCGGGAATTCGACAGATGGAAACGCTGGGATTCTTTCCATGGCCCTCCTGCCTCCCAGGCCCCCAGGATAGCAGAAGATTATCGGGGGCATATCCCAGCACAGTCACAGGCATGGGAGAGAGGGGACCCATGGTGAAGGTGGGGGAGAGGAAGAGAGGGTATGAGTCATTTTAATGAAACTGTTGAAGATGAGACCCTTTCCTCTGCCTGGGAAAGCAGTGCACTCGTAATCTTATTGCTAATTAAATCAGTTTGGTTTCTTTAAACTGACTTTTTTTCACTCTCATGACCCAACTAATTAAAAAATTCAGACAAAAAAAACCAAAACAAAACAAGGTCTCCTCATCTCCATCCTCAAACTGATGCTTGTGTTTCCTCTCCTTTGTTTTCTCTGCACCACATCAGGAGCAGAATCCCTCTGTTCCAAGGGATTCTGAAGAAGATGTCCAGACACTGGGGTCTGCCCAGACTCCCTCACCCACTAGGGAGGAGGTCACGATTACAAGATCAAGTGCTTCTGCCACCCCTGAGTCACTGCTGCTTCTAGATACCCACTTCTAGAGATGTAGGGACTGTCCATACGATCAGGCCCTTCCCCTGCCCATGCAGAGGACACTGCTTTCAGATAAATCCCTTTTGTGCCAGATGCCCCACAGGTGCCAGCCTGGTGCAGTAGAGGAGGAAAGGGAATATTGCAAGCTGGTCTGGTGGTGGAGCAACGTGTATCTTATTTTCCTAATCTGTGTTGTCTGGGAGAGCTAGGGTCTTCAGGTTATAGAAGATAGGACAGAAAAACCTGGATTAGGAAAAGCAAAAATGCACATGAGGTCACTGAAATGAGGAGCAACAGAGAGGGTATCACAGCCAAAGCTAAAAAAGAACAAAAAAGACAGCTCATCTGAACAGGTTTGCATTCTGAAAACAAAGCACCAGTGGTGGTTTTCTGTGTCATATATCTTTGTTTCTTTGTACTGAGAAACATGGATGGGAGCAACAGGGTGCACAGGCCAGGGATTTGGGGGTTTCAGGATCAAGTGACAGTCCATGCTGGAATGTGCACAGGTGAAGACATCCTGAAAAATGGGCTGAAACCACACCCATCCTTCCCCGAGTCTGTCTCCCATCACCTCTCGCATTCATTGACATTGTGGCATGATGGTTTCTGACTCCAGCCCCAGTCCTTTCTATATGGGGAAAGACCTGGGCTTCTTTGTCTACAGGAGTCATCTTTTCTTCCAAAAACCCCAAAATCTCACCTACCTTCCGGATTTCATCCCAGATTAAATTGCTACTTGTTTCAGGAACAGCCGTCTGCCCAGTAACAAAAATATTCATCATCATTTTTGTGTAGGAAACATAGCAAAAGCCAAAGCTGGTTATATTTTACAGTTATGTCAGCTGGCTGAAGCAGTCCCACAAAAATGGTGTTTCTGTCAGAAATGAATTGCTGGGAAATGGAAACATCAGTGCAGTGGACAGTGTGAAGTTTTGGGGACCATTCAACTGCTCTTGCAACCCTCATTTCATCTCCTAATGCTGCCCCATACGGTGACAAGCAGCTAAATATGGGACTTAGACACATCCATAGTATGAAGTCACTGATTTTTGTCTTGGCTGGGAGATGTACAGTGCTCTGGGAGCTGAGCATGTGGGAGAGGGAGCTGAGATGCTCCCAAAACCTGAGGGGTTGGTGCAGCCCCAGTGCTCCATGGCCAGCAGACCTGCGAAGGGAAGGAGGATATAAGTCTTATGAGGAGCAGATGAGGGAACTAGGGGTGTTTAACCTGGAGAAAAGAAGGCTCAAGGGGGACCTTATCACTCTGTAAAACTACCTGAAAGGAGGTTGTACCAGATGGAGGTCAGGCTCCCTTCCCAGGTAACAAACAACAGGACAAGAGGAAATGGCCTCAAGCTGTGCCAGGGGAGGTTCAGTTTGGACATCAGAAAAAAAATTTTTTTCTGAAAGGTTTGTCAAACATTGGAACAGGATGCCCAGGGAAGTGATGGGAGTTATCATCCCTAGAAGCATTCAAAAAATCTGTAAATGTTGTGCTTAGGGACGTGTTTTAGCGGTGGACCTGGCAGCGCTGGGTAAACAGTTGGACTCAGTCATCTTAGAGGTCTTTTCCAAACTTAACAATTGTATGATTCTGTGATACGTGCTGGGATTTCACATCCTGAGGTGGCAGGGAGGAGGTGGCATGACAGTGGGTCTGCTTTGGTGCTTCAGTGCCTCTGTTGGGTGAGGGACAGCTGGTGGCCAGGGACATCACTGTGGGGCATGGCGAGCCTCCCCTCGGCTCCAGGGAGGAGGGAAGGGTATAACATGGAACATCAGGCAGGCATATCATTTGACTTTATCCCTTTATGAGGCCACTTTGTGGTCTCTGTCAATCCCAGATGACAAGACTTGTAGATGGAAGCCAGCATTTGCTCCGTGTCTCAGTTTGCCCACTCCAGCCATGTACAGAGGCTTAAAGCGCCTTCGGAGCAGGGACAGAGGCTGATCCTGCACCAAAATATGTCACTGCTGGCTGACGCAATCCAGGCAAGAGACAAGGGGACTTAATGCAGCTCATGGAAAAAAATACCATGAGACTGGCCTTTAAACCTTGCCTTCAGGCTTTTGGACTTAAAAATAACACACAGCATTGGCCATTTATGTTTAGCTCACTGGGAGCTTTCTTTCCTACAGGAATGCAAGGATTAGATGGTCTTCTCCGCTTGTGCAGTGACTCCACCGGAGTCCTGCAAAGTGATCATGTTCTTCTCTCCTAGAGCCCAGGCTGGATTGGCAGCAGTGGTGCAACAGCAGATGCATGAATGAGATTCCAGTGCTCCGTGTCTGGTCCCAGTGGGAAGGAGGGGACCACTGTGCAGAACAGGCTCCAGAACGGGCTGGAGCAGGGCCTTTGAGCTGAGTGGAGACTCCAAGAAGAATGTGGGTGACATTCACATCTGTTTTGTAGGCAACAAACCCTACTGATTGCAGTGCCCTGCTTTCTGAGGGTCAGATCCAGCTGCCTGGCTGAAATCATTGACAAGCTGCCAGCTTTATTCCACTTCCAGCAGTGGAATAAAATGACTGGGAATGACACGAGGAAGCTGTTGTAGAGGTTTGTCGATCAAGGAAGTGTTAGATAGGCAGGTACTTAGCAGGATGCAACAAAATCACCAGAGTGGAGAGGTGTAGCACTGGGCTGTCGTAGGAGCCAGGACTGGAGCTGTGACTTGGGGGTGTTGGGGGCTCATAAACTTATTCTGCCCTCAGAGCTGAATTTGAGCTCTCTGTGATACATCAAAACAGCATGTGGGGTAAAAATAAGCCATGGGTCTGGTGCTGGCTCCCCTCCAGTTCCTCCGCAGGACAGACACCTGAGTCTGAGAGATGCAGCCCCCGGCCTCTGTCTAGGCAGCAACTTGCTCTGTGATTGAGTGGTGAATGTACACATGCAGTCCCGAGGCACAATCCCTCAGCCTGACAAGACAGAGGAACTAAATTCAGTCTCCTCCTGCCCCAAGAAGAAGAGGTTGCCCACAGTGGGCAGTTCATTGCTGGGCATTCTGGGCAGGAGGCAGTACATTATACAAGGGACACAACAAGGTTTCAGGGCCCACTGACAACTACCTTGGCTGCTGCCAACATCTCATGGTCTCTCTGGTGTGCCCCTTGGGGGCCTGGATGGCTCTCATTAGCCAACTCACTGACACTTTTATTTATTTATTATTTTGATTTTTGGTCATGTAACAATTTGGGGATGCTGAGGAATACAGAAATAAAAGAGGAGGTTTACTAGAAGAGGCCTAGAATGAGCATCCACACAAAACCTGAGAGCAGGTTTGATTCTGAGAATGAACCTGAGATGTGGGCTCTGCATCACAGAAGAAAACAACTTTGTCACAGGAAGAGGGACTTGTCTCTTCATTTGTCAGGGGACAGATGAGTGGTGGAGTAGTTCCCCAGTGATATGCCTGGTGATTGTCTTGCTGATGCAGGGAGACAAATGCTGTTCAGAAGGAATTTCATTATCAGAGACAGTGAGGTTGGACTAGGTGCTGGCTGCCATGCTGGGTGTTGATGTGCTTTCCCCAGGTGGTATCAGCCCTCTGTCCTCCTGCAGGAGCAGTCCAGCCATCCAACCAGAGGGATGCAGCAGCAGACACTGCTGACCTCTGGTCTGTGTACTTTGGGATGAGATTCACAGGGGTGCTGCTTCCTCAGAGCTGGGGAAGTGGCTTCAGCCCAGGTAATACCTCCACCTCCCTCCCAGCAGCTCAGGACATCGGTGCTGCCTGTCAGAGACTGCTGAGCTTGCCATGACTTTCATCTTCAGATAGTTTCAGGCTTTCCTAGTGCCTCCTTCTTTTGTTATTTCACCTGCTTTGGGGTCTAGCCAGAACAGTTCTGAGGCTCCCTTCGCACTAGTCCCTTAACATATTTCATCTCCAACGGTGGTAAGAACTGATGCTGTTACCTTTGCTTCACAGAGCCTCCTAAGGTGCTCTGCTGTTGAAGGCTCTGTCACAGGAGCACTCCTACACATGGATAGTAGCCTACTCCAGCCCACTGGATTGTACTGAGATAAGAGATCTTCCTTCAAACTGCTTCAGCCTTCTACGATCTTTATGGAGCAATTTGTTGTGTTAAGTGTAGGAGGTAGCATGGGGCACCAGAGCAGTGGTCCTTAAAATATGCTTGTTAGGGAAGGAGCATTTGCAAAGGTGAACTTGAGGTGAGAAGAACACACAGCTCAGGTGTCAAATACCATACTGAAAGAGTGTTTGGTGATGAAATAAAGATTGGTAAACTCTCTCGTGATGGCTGGTTTGAGAGATCAAATATTGCCTTCGGGCTAACTGTAAAAATGTGGAGAATCTAAAGACACATGGGGCTGGTGAAAGAGAGAAGTGGTAGGTGATCACTCATACCTATCTAATAATGCTGGGAATAGTTTGAAACAAACTAGAGGTGGAAAAATGAGAGTAAGAAAATTAAAAATAATAATAAAAAAGAAGGTAGGAAAGAACAACCTGTAGATATTGCTAATATTTTTTGTCCTGTACAAGTGAAAAATTTTCCTTGTGGATAATTGGACTCTCCAGCCAAGTGAGAATGTGTAATTGTAATTCATGCGGAGAAGAAACTGTTGGTTGTCATCATTAGTGATAATATATTAGTACTGGATGTTCTGATGAGGGCCCTCTGTGGTCAAGTAAACATGCCTGCAAGGCTTAGCAATAGTCCCTTCCTTTTAGAGAGCACTTAATTACATCTAGAGAGACCTATTGCACCTTCAAACATGATAAATTACCACTGCTGTGCTTCTGACCCTAGAGCTGCCTATCTGCCGAGCAGTGGCAGGGATCAGCAGACTCAGTAGGTGGTTCCTTAGTAAAGTGGAAATCACTTCCACCACCTGAGTCTATCCTTTAAGTGTTTTATTTCCACACACACCTTTTCATCTCCTGGGTCTGAGCTGGCCAAATGACACACACGATTTTCTTTTCTTCTGACCTCCCAGCCCATCGCCCAGGTGCAATTGCCAAGAGACAAAACATCAGGAGAAGGTCTACCACAATCATTGGCCCAGCTCTCAAGATGAAAGGAGGTAGCTCACCCAGCAGGTCCTCACAGGACTAAGCACCCCATGAAGATTCATGAAAAAGCCTGTGTTCAACCATTGCACATCAGGAACCCCTACAGAGTTATTTACCAGAACGCTTTCACTGCTTGCGAGGGGAAGAGATTGTCTCAGCCTCTTGAGTCCTTTGCAGAAACTAGCTTGAAGAACAGCAGAACCCCCTCCTGATCCCTCTGTATTTATGCAAATTATATCTTACTGTGGGAAAAAATAACTTTGGAATATTTTTTCTGGTCACTTTTCTGATTTGCAGCTACAAAGTTTTACTCAGTGGTGCCTATTAATATGTTCCTTGGGAACCGTTGGGGTGGCACTGTTCAGACAGGCCAGGAAGTGTTCAGAGAAGCAAACTGGCTCTCTGAATGCAAATTAGCCCTCTGAGATAGCTGGAAAGCTCTTTCTTGTGGGATCTGCTAAATACCGTGGTCTAATGGGGCCGTTATTTGCTCCTTTGTTCTGAAAGTAGGTGATGAATGCACACCCTGGCATGACGTGATGCTGTTTGTCCAGACTGCAGGTCGGGCACAGAAATTAAATGAGCACAGACACACTGAGCCTGGAAAAACAACAGGTTCATAAACCCCTTTCAGCTGTACACCAAGTCACACAGGTATGGGTCTTGCTTGAGCTGCATTTGCCCTTGTTTCATGGAATCATGGAATCTTTAAGGTTGGGAAAAACCTCTAAAACTATCGAGTCCAACTGTTAACCCAGCACTGCCAAGCCCATCACTAAACCATGTCCCCAGCTGCCACATCTACTCATCTTTTAAATTCCCTCACAGACAGTGACTCCACCACTTCCCTGGGCATCCCGTCCCAATATTTGACCATTCTTTCAGTGAAGAAATTTTCCCTAATATCCAGTCTAAACCTCCACTGGTGCAACTTGAGACTGTGTCCTCTCATCCTATCACTTGTTACCTGGCAGAAGAGACCGACCCCCACTGTCAACAACCTCCTTTCAGTTAGTTGTAGAGAGCAGTAAAGTCCCTCTTGAGCCTTGTTTTCTTGAGGTTGAACAAGCCCAGTTTCCTCAGCCACTCCCCATCAGACTTGTGCTCCAAGTTTCCCACTGGCATAGCCCTGATGACTTCACTGCCATATGAACAGGGAAAGAAGCCCATGCTAAGTGTCTATGAGCTTACAGAAGAGCTTGAATATACAATAGTGATGCAACAGGTCTGCTTCTAAAATCAGGTGTTTCTGTCAGGTAACTGTATGGAAGAGACTGGAGAGGCACGGTCCTGAGTAGGTCTGGAGCTGTCTGCTTTGATCTGCTGCTGGGACAGCAGCTAAGCGCACTATAAAGTGTCAGAAAACCCTTATATCACTTGAAAGGAGAGTGATAAACCCTCAATAGCTGAAGGGAAATCAGGTAGGCAGAACCCTGTGGGTGAGGTTCCGATTCATCAAAGCCTTCCCCCATGGGTCAGCACATGGTCTACCCTAAAATACCGAGACCAGCCTGGCAATGACGTGAGTATGAGCATTTTCCCAGCTCAATGCCCATGTGAGCGAACAGGTCCATGAGAAAACAACCTTTCTTGTCCTGGCACAGCAATGACAAGGCTTGAGCCAGCCTGCCAGTCTCTTCCAGCCAAGGCAACAAAGCCCTGACTGCACATGCCCATCTGCAGAGATTTTCTCCATGCCCGTTTCTTCTGGACAAGGCAGTCAGGCCGTGGTGACTTGAGGCTACTCGGAGTGTGCTGGGCCACACACTGGGACAGTCATGGCATCCATGGTGGAGCTGGGGATAGCTGGTGGAGTGAAGAACATTTCTACTGCTGTGAGCCTTGTCTCCCCTGCAGCACCCAACTGCAAACTGCCCCTAGACAGAGAGAAACTTTCTCTGCACTCTTAGTTGCTTTTTGTCATACTTTCAGCGTTGATTCACATCCCGTTCTCTTTTCACTGTAACTTTGAACTCTCTCTCTCTGTGTTTTCCAAGCCTGGTGTCCTGCCAGGACATTTCCTTGGGAAATCTCTCTGCCTTGAGTCCCTGAGCCTGCGCCCTGCACGGGACGAGGGTACGCACTGCTGTTTATTTGCCACAGGGCATCAGGGCTTGCGGCTCTGGTTTGCTCCTGCTTGCCTACACATTCCCACCTGGGATAACAATATTGTCTCAAGGAGCGGCTGGCGTAGGTAAGGGATCAGGAAACTTGTTTAGTCATGCCGGAATCAGAGCAGGAACTCTCTTATCTGCTCTTATCACGCAGTGCTGCAGTGAGGCTTCCCTAACCCAGCAGTCCCTCCGAAACCTGGCCAGTGTAAAGGCTGCCAGTGTGGGACCACAGACTCTGGTGCAGCATTGCTACCCAAAAATGGATCAGGCTATCCTCCCTGCACTGATGGCCATGTTATTCTTCCTTAGGGATGTCAGGAAAGCATGGAGGGAAGGAAGAAGTGCTGGGGAAAACCTGTGCTTTCGTTGCAGCTCCAAGGCTGGGGTCAGCTGCTCCCTTGCAAGCAGCACTGCATACAGATGCTGCACCTGGTCATGATATAAACCCCAGGGAAGGGGGTTTTGACTACCCGTGAGCCTGACCAGGGAGCATCAGGACCTCCAGGAAGAGTGCTTTGGCCCTGGGCACTTTAGAGAGCATTCATCAGCCAGGAGGTGCATGTGCTACCTTACTCCTGCTACAGCCAGCCTTCCTATGCTCGTGTCATCTGCTTATGGGTGAGCTTTGAGAAAGCTGAGCCTAAGTTTTGCACTGCTTGAGGGGTCCAAAACAAGATACAAAGTTCACCACAGTGTTTACCACCCCTCCAAATCCTGCCTGGCGCTGCCTGCCCAGTTTTTGATGAGGAGCAGAGGCAGGTGCCAGATCTGCTCTGTACTGCAGCCCTTGACACAGAGGGTGGCCTGTCTCAGGCAGAGGCAACCAGGAGCAGCTAATTAACCCTGGCCTAATTTGAAATAACTGCTACACAAAACAGATGCACTGGTTAATACACACCCTTCTCTGTGGTCAGTTGCCTCCTGGTGCTTCTGGACAGCCAAGGTTTGATGGTGGTTCCTCTGGATCTCTCCTTTTCCATACAGAGGAGCTGTGAGGGTGAAAATTCCCACACTGAGAGATGTCCTGTGCCTCTCTGCCACCAGCTCCATGCATGCATAACATGATGAGGCAAGAAAATAAAACAGGAGCGTGAATTTCTGGTGGCATTTGAGCAGGAGAGGCTGGTCTTTCAAAACTCCGGCTTTGGGCTCATTTCTGCCCTGCCTCTTCAGAGGAAGTGTCTCCAGATTTTCCTAGGCCTGTTTAAAATAAAATCTGGTGAGCCTAGCAGATGTATTTCAGCATTTTGCCTCAGACCTTGTTCACCATGAAAATACTGTGATATTCAAAAATACAGGGGTAAGCCAGCAGTTGCAAGCTTTGGGAAGCCTTGGATTGGTCCAAGTGTGGGCAGAGTGACTGGATTGTTGCTATCAAAGTGTCTTCCTCCCTTTGATACAGCTGGGGCTGCTGTGGCTGACAGCACCTTTACAGAACTCCCCCAAATCCAAGAACAGTTTCCCATCATGTGAAGACTGCTGTGATTTATTACAGAATAATCTACTGAAAGGGGGTGAAGGAACTGGTCAGGACAGGGAGCCGGGATCATGGTGTCCTCGGCAGGGATTGAAAGTAAATGGGACAAGAGTCTTTAGTGCAGAGCTGGGACACTGAAACAGTACAGATGCAAGGTGTAAGCCTTTGGTTCAGCAAAACAAGCTGCTGGCTTCAGGTTTGGGCTGTAGGACTGAAAACAGTGAAAGTAAAATATTGCAGAGGAATGGGCAAAGACTGTTGTGGAAAGGAAAACACCATCTTCTCTTTGCTTGCTTTCCTATATACTGCAAGGAGCATCAGCAGCTAAGCAGCATCTGATGAGTTGTCCTGCATCTGAGGCATTACCAGCATCTACAGGCCCTTCTTGTCTATTATTTTACAATAAATCACAGCAGATCTTCTCCTGATGGAAACTCTCTGTTTGTTCTTGGATTTAGGAGGTGAGGCACACTGGGGGCTGGCCGGGCTGGGATTGAATGTGTTTGCACATTCCCTCCCCTTATAGGATTGAATCCCTGTCAGCCCAGTGATGGATGCACTGCTGAGCCAGTGTATCTGATAGCCAGAATCATTAACTAAATTGTTGGAGGGTCAGGGGTTGGAAGGCCCAACACCATCCCCGCTCCCGGATTTACAAGGTTCCTTTGTCGCATTGTGTGCGAGCACAAGCCGTGCAGGCAGGGAAAGCCACTTGGAGCCCTGACACCGTGGCTGATCCACAGGGGGACCTAGAGAACAAGGGGCAAGCTGTTTGCACAGGGATGGGGGGAAAACTGTGGGGCTTGCGTCACTCAGCCGCTGGATCTGCCATATTTTTGGGAATGAACGCAGGATTTCCCCGCGCTCGCATCTCCATTTGAGAATGGCATTTGCCTCTCCTCTCTGCGGAAGGAGAAAGGGCACCGTGGCTGCACTGGCTTCCACCCCCCTCCTCCCCCCTCCCCCCCCCCCCTTCCTCCTTTGGGAAAGGTCATTTACAGGACACAGCCTGTCTCCCCAGTCCATCAGGGCCTCCCCGCAGTGTCTAGCTGTCACACACATGCCCAGGAACTTTTCTGGAAAATTGCCCTCCATTTACTTACGTCTGAGGCACAAACACGTGTGGATCCCAGGGAGGCAGATACTTTCCCAGGCAGATGTCTCCAACTGTTAAAAAAAGTAATCAGCTGCAAGATGGGGTGCTCCTGTTCATCCTGGGGGACAAACTGCAGTAGAAAAAAAAGGGATGTGACTGTCCCCTGGCTCTTATGGAGGGTCTGTTGCTTAAGAGGCTATTGAGCCACATTTAATGCACCACTGAGGCATCTAAGAGGGGATTTAGGGACTTAAAATTTGCCTGTGGGCACCAATACACACTTTGTGAACAAATGTCTGCGATCCTGAAAAGAACGACAAAAGACAGGGAAGAAGTAAATGGCTCACGTTGGGACAGACAAGGAAATGGGAATGGGACAAAATGGCAGCAGGATGCTCAGCTGGGCCCAAGACAGGGAGAAACCCCCCCCGGATGAAATTCCTGAGCAGAGAAATGTGCTGCCCAGAAGCTTTGGGAAATACAGTGGGAAAAGTGTAGAGGGAAAATGTGTGATATTAAGTACGTCCACTTCAGTGACCAAAAATACTTTTGCTCATTCTTCAGTGTCACAAGAAGACATTTTTGTCATAGCTTATTTAGACAGCTGCCTGCAAATCATCAGGTTGAGTCCTTTTCTGTCAGGGAAAAAAAAAAAAGGAAAAAAATGGAAAGGAAAAGAAAGTACCATTTCTTAAATAAGTTGAAACTTTCTGTGGGAACATGGAACTTTCAAATGAAAGTGACTTTGCAAGAAGTTACACTGGCACTTTCCTGCAAAGGTCAAGATATTCTCTCAGCCTTTTCTAAGAGCTTTTTTCTCCTTTTCTTTTCTTTTCTTTTCTTTTTTTTTTTTGAAACAACTTTTCATTAATTTTTAAAGCATATTCTATTACAAACATCAGTGCACTTCGGAAAAGACTGAGCCTGGAACAAGAAGCATTGATCGTATTGATGGAGAATGTTGACTTGACACCTGAAGTTCCACTTGTACCTTTGGAAGAGGATTTAAAAATTCTTTTTCTTTTTATTACATTCTGGGTTGGAACCAATATTTCAAACTCAGATTCAAAATCACATAAATTCCCTGCCACCCACTGAAGGAAATTCTCATCCCATGTAGCTTTACTCATTTCTCCCTCAGACCTGTGGAATGTGCCATTGCCAGTGCCTCTGCCAGGAGGAGGGATGAGGAGCTGCAGAGCTGGCAGAAAGCCACTTATGGGCTGTGGGGAATGGGAAAGCCTGTGAGAAAAAAACAAACATCAACCACCCCCAAACATAGATGTTCTTCTTTTCAAAAGCCACGAGTATCCAGAGAGCACTGGGGATTTTGCCCCTGGTGTAAACACGTCAATATCATCAACATGACTGAAGAGAGAATTCCTTGGGGAAGACGTGTGAGGAGTGTGGAAGGCAGTAAGGTGCAGCGACCCTGTGAGCAGCACCTGGTGAGGGGTATGCTGCAGGCAACACCTTCTCCAAGTTTTGTCCAAATAATGTCCCAAGCTGATTGTGGCCTGGGCTCTGGCTCAGGAGGGCTGTGCTGCAGAACTGTGACTGCATTAACCCTACTACTTGCTGACCTTTGACAGGAGATAACCTGTCAACCTGCAGTCCCTGTGGAGGTGCAGGCAGAAATGGAAGCAGTGAGGGGACCCATGGGATATCCAGTTTCACGACACAATGTGGTGGGGATAAAAAACTGCTGAAAAGGAGAATATGCAGAGACGCTTTTTTTTCAGCTGCTGTTGGTGTGACTCCACTCCCAGAGATGCCAAAGGAGCTTTGGGAAACCCTGCTGCAGGCTGTCCAGCATGGTGACAAGTTGGAAGGAAGGAGGCTCTCTGCAGAGAGGATAACAGCTGAAGGACCAGTGGAGGCACAAAGGAGATATCAGATTAGAGGGGACCCAAATTGTTGGGCAGTGGAATCCTTGCCAAACAGGTTCTCTCATCTGCACCACCAAAATTTGAGGGCTTTGTGGACACAGTGACTGCACACCATAATGTTTGTGGGAAGTGATGCCCATGCCAGGGGCTGGGCCCACACCAGCAGTGCTGAGCTGGCCTGCTGGGCATGTGCTGAGGTCAAAGGCAGGCTGGGTATCCCTCCTCTACAGCTGGCTACAGACCCAAACAAAAGCCCAGACCAAGGGAGCAAGCCTGGGAAGGTATGGGCAGGAGCTAACCAGATGCCACCAGAAGGTCTCATTAACTATCCATCAGGTAACTCAGCCTCTGGATGCACGGCAGAAGGGCAAAAGAAAGAAGCTGCACTAAAAGCTGGCCTCATGCAGTAAGTTTTCAGCACATTTTCCTCTTCTGTGACTCCCGTTAGCTGGCTTACTCAACAGCTGGGTGGTGTCCCAGTTCCATTGCAGATGTGTGGGCTCCAAATCCTCTGCACTTGACTACCCATTTGGGAAACCGCCCCGAGGTCACTTGGGAAATCTGGCACCTGGAGGTTTCAAAGCTGTGTCTGACTAAGAAGTGTGCAGGAGCTGCTGCCATGAGCTTGGTTTGTGAGATGACCACAGACATCATCTCTGACAGGAGAGCTGATTAATACTACCCAGGCCACTGTTTGAGCATTTGTGGAATCACCTCTCTCCTCTGCCTGAGATGGGTAATTTTTATTATTTATTACTCATAAGGAAGATGGGTTTCTTGTGTTTGTAAGCCTTGGTCTGCTCTGTGACATCCAATTAATTTTACAGGGGAAAGTGTCTTGGACTCCTGTCCAGATTAAAAGCAACAAACAGGAAATGTTCCTTCTTCTGAAAACTGAAAGATTCACATGAGGGTAATAGAAAGGTGAGAGTATTCCTATGCTAGGACTTTATATTTTAAAGGAGAAATTATTTGATAACCAAGCAGCCACCACACGATGCCCCGTTTCAGTGACATTATTGTGTGGATTGGTGAATGAAATGGTGAAAAATTCACGGCTGGAGTCAGCCAGCTGTGGGAAGATGGTTCCTAAGTTGTCACCTGAGACACAACACTGCACAGAGGGCAAGCAAACACTTCCAACCAAGCTAATAATTCCCAGGAAGGAATTTGTTTGGTGAACATGAGCGAGGTCCCTGTGATTCCTTGGAATTACTGACTACTGACTTGGGTTTTTCTTGGCAGAGTCAGTGGGGAGTTTTGTTGGGGCTTATTTTTTTTTTTTTGCTTATTGTGAGAATTTCAGGTGCATTCTGATGGGAAATGTAAGCTGTGGCATATGATTGTGTGCCCAAATGAACCAAATAAAACTCTGCAAAGGATCTGCATTCAGAGCAGACTTTCTACAGCAGGAAGGACAATTCAGTGGGGATTAATAATTGTGCCCAGGCAATTAGAAGTGGAGGATGAACTGAGCTCCTTGAGGCTCATGTAAAAGAATAAAAAGAGAAAAATAATAAAATAGTCATAATAATGCAATGAGCTCAGTTTCTCAGGCAGTTCTCTGTGTTTATATGAAGTCACACTGGGCCAAAACTGAGAAGCCATGAGTTTGATGGTCCTCTGGTAAAATAAGTATTGCCATGGCTCAAGTCAGGATTTGGTTACAGCCAGCTCCAGGACATTAGCAGGACATTGCTCCAAGACACTAGCATGTCATCGCTTCAGGATGTTTTTGTGTCATTGCTCCAGGACAATAAGCTGTCACTGTTTCATGAAGGGAGCAAAGCCCAACAGGGCAATATCAAGTAGGTCTTAATGGGATATTGGCCTCCGGGATACACTTCTGTTCTGTGATCAACTAAACCCAGTTCCAGGAAGAGCTGCAGATGGAAAGTGACTCCTGTGGACAGAGGGATAACTCCAGAAGTGTGGCCTGCAATAAAGATCAAATGTGCTCTTTGCCTGGTTTCTAACCTCCAAAACTGGAAGTGAGATCATGTGTTTCCAAAACTTGAACCCAGCCTGAATTCCAGGACACCTTTAACATCTAATTTTTCTGTCACAGTACGTACCAGGCCAGACACCAGCTGGCCAGGGAGTAAATAGGCTTTTTTCCCTGTCCCTGGTGCAAACCGCCAGTGTTCCTGGCTCTTCTCCATCCTGGTGAAGCCAAAGGCACAGGGAAGGTGAACACAGGTCTTGGGCTTTGCCTTGGGTTGGGGGGAAGGAGGAAGATGTCTCTCCAATCTGCACAGCAAGTTGAACACAGAATGAAGGGGGCTTCCTTTGGATATTGAGCTAAAAAATATGTGTAAAGGAAACCTCTTTTTCCAGTGAGCAGCTCTAGCTGTCAAGGTCCTACATCCTGAACTTCCTACTTCTTCACCTCAACCTTCTCTCAGAGATTTAGGCAATGAAAGCACTGCCATAACCAGGCACGAGTGCACCAGATTCTAGATTGCAACTCACTGTTCCTCCAGAATTTGGGTCCTGTTGGTATGCTTCTCTCTTTCCTTTTTAAGGGCATTTGAAAAGCCCCTACACTAGTGCTTAGAGCCTGCTCCTCCTTCAGTGTTTGAGTCAATACCCCTCCTTGAGCACATGATGGACTCAAAACACGGCCAACTGCTCCCCACAGTACTATCATCAAACCTGTCCTGGCTGGTCTGGGATAACATCTGGGATGCCAACCCCCATGTCCAGGGCAGTACCAGGCCCTGAGTTGTTTCTCTGCCCCCATGTTGTATTTTCATCACCTTTATCAAGTCGTGTCATCTCTGAAGAGCACATGGGTGTTTTGTCAGGTTCCACATAGATAAGAGGTCATCTTTTCTTTCCATCTTTTAAAACCCACTGTTTGTTCTTTATTCACTTCCTTCTACTGATTTAATCTGCTGCAGAAATGAGCCATTGCATTGTAGCTCCTCTGAGCTCCTGGAGGAGCCGCGCACTTGGGCACCCTCCCACAGAAACCATCAGCTCCTCGTTCAGGGTGGCCACCTCCCATGGAGATGCTTGCCCACGACCTGCTCCCGGTAGGATCTCAGCCGTAGGAGGGCCTGCAGTAAATCTTATCCCAAAGTACCTGGTTTGGTCAGAGCCTGAGGAAAAATGAAACATCCTGAGTTTTGGAAACAGTTTGTGGTAGACCAGGTTTCTGATGCTGATTGCCAGGGGTATATATTACCCACCATGGATGTAAGAGGCAGAGGAGGAGGGCAGACCTTGGAGGCAGGTTCTTAAGAAGCTGTCTCTGCATAATTTTAGCAAAGAGGACTGAGAAACGGCCTGATACACACGCCCTGAAGGGGTGAAAATATTCAGTGCTGCTGAGGTCTGCAACATTACCAAAGGCATTGGTGGATTGACAGTTAAGGACAAGCATATTTGAACCAGAAGGAAAGCACATAACTGAGCTATGATGGTGACCAGTTACTGAGACACAGAGAAAGAAGAGCTCCATCTCCCAGTGCCTTCAGAGCAACTTGGACTTCAGTGAAACAAGCTACTGAGTTGGAGCGATTGAGCTCAGTGATCTGTGTAAATCCAGATTTAGCAACTCCTCCTGGCCATAAACACTACGACCCTGCTGGTTCTCACAGTTTACCAGTGGGAAAGGGCCGGATTTGGTAAACTCAGACATAAGTGTCGTGTGCTATATTTATACAAAGCAGTGCAACACTCTCCTTGTAGGGGAGTAGTCCTGTCCCTGCGTGGCAGCAGTCACTCATCAAAGGGTGGGAGCAAGTCTGGGGTAGGGGGACATCCCCTGGGAGGGTGGCTGAAAGCCATCCACTGCTGTCTGGACGTACTGGTGGTTGCTGGTGTCCCAAACTCACTTCTATGCTCCCAAGGAAACTCAGAGGCAGAAGCTCTGCTCCCAGAAAGGCACCCCTAAGAGGTCCAGTGCTGGCAGCATCCTGCAATGTCCAGGCAGGAGCCCAACACAGAGGGGAGTGATGTTTCTCAAGGCTGTAGATAAACAGCATCCACATTGCTGCGATCAGATCTGATATTGGTCTGCTTCATCCTGCGTTCATGTAAATGCAATTCACTGAACACCTAAGCCTTATCAGCCAAACTAACTTGCCCACAAATCCCTGCAATAAGAAAAAAACCCAAATGAGTTAAAACCCTGCAAGAAATATAAGCTTTGTAACTCCCCAAACCCACTTTGTTTCCAGGTTGTTGCTCTGGCAAGATAGAGGAGGATTTCCAGCTTTTGTCTGGAAGACAGCTTCACCTCCCACGTAGGAACCCCTGGCACCAGCCCTCTCTCCCCTTGCAGGGCACACACATGTGAAGCCAGAAACACTGCTAACCCACCTGAGCCTGGGCGCTATTTTTTTGTAAGAGTCATGGTATTAACCAGGCCTCCTGTGAAGGGATCTCAAGCATGAAGGGTAATGCAGGAGTGGTTTGAAACCCACTGGGGAGAGTAATCAGAGCAGCAGCATCACTATAGCAATGGAGATAAGGGGCAGCCCTCACACCACAGCTGATGAGTGACATGGTTTCTAGCCCTTTCAATGCCTTGAAGTGTTTTCCTCCTTGACTCAAACTAGAAGTAGCACAACTTAAAAACAATTAATGTCCCCTTGGAGGGGGAAAAAAAAAAAACAACAAACCCCAGTAATTTTTCCTTCTATTTTTAAGTCTCACTTCACCACAATAGCTCCAATATTTCACTCCTGATTCAAAGGCGAAGTCCGAGGGAGCAGGATATGCTGTAGGGTATCTCTCTCGCCACACTATTCGTGTTATTTTCAAGTTCCTCTCTCCAGGGTTGATCTTGGCAGCAGATCACAGCGGCGGCGCAGCACAATGTAAACCGGAGCCATTGTTACTCCATCTCCCGCTCCTCGTCACTGCAACAACATTTCCCCGCTCGCCTCCCAGCAAACTGTTGCATGTCCCGTCCTGCTTCCCCCGCCTCCGAAGGCCATTAGGCTCCTGCAGTTCAGCTACTCATCTATCCTCCTTGGAGGCTCCGAAATAAAGTGGTTTCCCTTTGTCGACTGACACTACGCAGGGTTTTGACGACGTGTCTCAGTGACGGTGGTGGGTGACTGTTCTGCGGGGCTGCCCCACGTTTCATGTCATGGGCACTGAGCGGGCACAAAAGGCTAGTAGGGAAGCAGGCAGCTCTCAAAATGGCTTTAAATTGCTTCATTTTCTTCCATCACCTGGTGAAGGCACAGTGGTGGGTCTGGTAAGAGGTCAAGGAGGTGACCCTTTCTCATGGGATCGGCCTGTTGTGCCATCTGAGGAGCGTACCAGGGTTTGGACCAATACAGCCAGGTGGCTTTTGCTGATGGATGAGTTGCGATACTAATGGAGAGCTCAGGGCCTCAGTCTTCATCAGTGGGACTGATGAAGCTTCTGCTCCAGCTTTTGCTGGAGCTTTTGCTTACAAATTGGTGGCTAATGAGGCCCTGACACACGTAAATATGATGTATATATGTGTATGCATCTGGGCTCACTCCATCAACAACACAAAGCCAAAGGACACTGCACAACATCAGCATGATGCTGAACCTCAGCTGACCTGCATTGCTTCACGTGGGTGCATGCTACCCTGGCCCCAGCAGCTGCAGCAGAAGAAGGATCTGCCAGCAAAGCCAGCCCCATCCCTGCAGAACTACTCACAGCCACGCTCTGCCTGGGCTGGTGGTGGATGGCACCCAAGATGGACTGGGAGCAGCGATAAAAGTGATGTCTGTGGGAGTTCACCGCCAACTTCAGTGAAACAGGATCAAGTTTTCAGTCACTTGGCATCCCACTTTATCAACGTGAACTTGTATCTCTTTCTGCTGCTGTTTTTCCAAGGGCTATTCATGGTTCAAAGCTGTAGACAACACTGTTCCTTTCTTCACTCACCGCCACCTAGTTATCTCTGGCAGAGTGTGACTCTGGAGAGAAGCAATTTGAGGGAGGAAATACATTGGAGATGGAAATAGCATGGAAGATACAACAAGGACTCGACTTTCTTGTTTCTATCTTATTCAAGATTATGTTTCCTGACTGAATCCCTGAAGTCATTCAAGTTGTTTTAAAAATTAGGAAAGCAACAAAAGAATTTTTTTTTATGCACATTGCAGAGAATCCAGAATGATTCAGCTGACTTCCATGGTGTGGAAGCAGGAAATGGGGGTTGGCACCTGGCCCTTGGCTAAAGCATGAAATATAGGGAAGGCCCAGGGGCATGGAGGAAGAAAATTATGTGTCCCAATCAGATAAATACATTGGAACATTTCTGTCAGCATCCCAGTTCATAGCTCATTGGAAAATCCATCTTGGTCTCTGAAAACATTCAATTTCATGAAAATTCAGTAGGTGGACAGCAAAATATTAAAATGGAAAATTTTACAAATAAGACTGTGACAGGACAGGTTTAGTTGAAAGAAATGACTGATGAAACCCAAAGCCATAAGTTTCAAATCTTGGGTGTGCTCCCATCTCTTTGAAGCTTGCTGGAGCAGTTCATCTGTATGGTGAGGAGGTTTGTCTTCTCATCCTGGGCTTACCCTGAGTTTCCTAAGTTTACACTGGAATTTGGCTCAGAAGCTCTCACATGTTTCATTTATAGAAAGGTGAAGTGAAATAAGTGCACATAAACACAGGAAAATTTTTATAGTAAGAGTTTTGCAATCTCAACAAAACTTTCCTTGAAAGACTAAAGCCATCCTCCCATGGGTAAATCTGATCTGATTGATTTGATATTCTGAAAAATATATACGTAGACATCAGGTGATAAGTTTGCAATGAATTAACAAAATGAATGAAGAATAAACAGAATAGAAAGAAAATGACAGGAAAGTCGTAAAAACAATAACCTTGAGAAACAATTTAACAAATCCAATTTTTCTCCACTTAGCTGACCTGCAACAATTAAGGCTAAAAGGTCACATAAACCCCAGCGGGAGGGTGCAGTGGCTCTGCTTAGAACAGTCCCCTGAAGATAGAGGGGCCTCAGGGAAGCATCCCATGGGCAGAGATCCTGTTGCTGCCCCACTGCCTGGGACACTTCCACTGGCCAGGACACTGGGATACAAAGTGGCAGCAGGACATGACCTTATCCCCTCCATACTGCTGGGGCTGTGCGTTGGAAAGCCTCATTGAGAGAGTGGCTCTGCAGAGATTCAGAGCTGCCAAAAATCCCAGACTGAAACTTTCTGACTATTTTGATCAAATCCAGCATGATCACAAAGCTTTTTTTCCTCCCTGATCCCAAATGGATTTGCAGGCAGGAAAATTTATGAGAAATAAACAGCTAGAGTTAAATAAACACTTGCAGGCCTCTGGCTATCCTGGCAGGGGAAAAAAAATAAAGTAGAAACTTGACAGCAAATATTAGCAACAGATTTTTAACAGGTGGAGGAATTATCATATGTATCTAGGAAAGAAAACAAAACAGGCACTCCTAAATCACCAGTGCTGATTTAAACATGAGCTTTTAAATATAGTGTGTGAGCAGCAAATGAGTTCTAATTGAGGAAGGCTTGTAAACAAACAACAGCTTTCATCTGCAGCATCACGCGCGATACAGGCTCTGTGCTGTGGGCTGGACTGTGCCACCACAGCCTGGGCCTGGCGGGGGAGATGGGAACAGGTTCTGATCTCCTCAATGAATTTCAAGGCATCCTGGAGCAAGGAGGAGCAACAAACCTGGACTCTCACTTCCCAAGGTCTGGATGGGCAAAGGGAGCAGCGCCAGGTCAGTGAACCAGGGACACACCAGGATCATGGGGTTTCTCCTCATCCAGGTGCTGCAGAAAGCCAGAGCAGTGTCTGGAGGCAGGCTCGGAGCAGTCAGACTGCAATGAGGGTCACCTTTTAAAACCACCTTTGAGAGATGTCATTTGCCTTGAAGTAAGAGAGGTGATGACCCTTCCAGCACCTGTGTGGGGATCCGATCTGTGCCATGTTCACTCATCATCTGCTCTGGGGAAGGACCTGCCCCAGCATCCAAGGGCTAGTGAGCACCATGAAGTATCTGAGGAGCAATCTGGGAGTCAGACAAAGAAGGGAACGTGGCTGGAAGCAAGCCTCTGAAAGATAGCTGGGGCTGTGGTCAGAAAGGAAAGGTCTGCTGCAGCAAAGCATGCACAGTTAGTGCTCAGCCTGTGATGCAAGAGCAGGGGAGATACAGCACGTCAGGAAATGTCTACGCAGTGCAGATACAATCAGGCTGAAAACACGCAGAGCATGCCAAGGAAGTAACCTTGAATGTCTGCTGGTATTTTTCTCTGGAAAGCAACAACAGGATATTACAAAGGGACAGAAGCATGGACATGGTTGCCAGTGCTTACCAAGATACATAAATTACCTGCCCTGGAAATGAGCATGAAAGGGGAGAGTGTTTATGCCCAGTTCCAGACCAGGGCTCCTTAAAAGGCCAGCACTGGCTTTGCTTGTAGCAGTGCCCTGCTGAGCTGTCACAGTCAGCTGGATGTTTTGACAGCAGGGTGGTCACATTCAGCATTAGAGTTCAGCCTTTCCACCAGGTCTGCAGGGGACAGGCCACAGAAAATGCTCTGGCTGGAAGAGGGATGTCCTGCAGCAGCCGTGCTGCATGTCCATCAGGCATCTGCTGCTGGGAAGAAACAGTCAGCCTATATTCTAGAAGTTTTAATCTCTCTCTCCTCTAATAAATGATTAATCACTCAGATAAGCTGAACCAGAAACTGGCAAATCAAAGCCACCCTTTGTTTTGAAAACACGTTGCTCACAAACCCCAGTTTAGCACCATACCCCACAGCAGGAGAAACACAAACCCCAGCAGAATATAGCACCCGCAGCTCCCAACCCAAGTACCCAAATTTAGGCATGGAGATAGAGCAGCTTAACCCCGAGGATTGCTGGGACCCATATAGACCACCAGAGTCAATGGAAGCAGCAGGTGCTTGGAAACACTGCGAATCAAAGCACTCATTTAGGGCACTAAATATAGAGCAAAATTTAAACACCCAGGCTGGAAAATGTCGGCCATGTACTCCCTCCACTGCCTGGCGCTGCGGGTCCTGCACACCCAGGCTGCTGCTGCACAATGCCCCTAGAAGGTGCTGGGTCTCTGCTCCCACCACCACTGCTCATTAACAGGCTTTTATCCATGGTGACACAGTGCAAAGAGGGTTCTCCTCCTCACTTTTCTAGAGGATATTGCTGCACTTGAGATAACCTCACTGGTTTATCTGCACTGAAAGTGATGTCAGCGGACTGTCAGAACACCTCCCTGCAGACCCACCACGTCTGTGGTGCCTCGGGAACCTGCATGAGGGTTGTCCCTGTGCCACCATGATGGGGACACTCACCAGGCCCAGGTTTGCATCAGGCACCCCTTGCAGCCCACCAGGGGCACAGGAGCCAAAGCAGCTTCAAGAACGTCTCAAGAGAGCAGAGCTCTCCGCTGCCAATATTTTTTTGGGGGGAGGGCTATAATTTTATTTTAAAAATAAGAAAGAGGGGGAAGAGAATTAGAAAGGACAGCCTGCTGATCTACACTCACCTTTTAACTTGTCCAAAAGTTCAACTTTAGCAATTTTCCTTCCTATTGAGAAGCTGCTGCACTCACCATTTCCATTTTTTTTAGGAAGCAGAGATAAGCAAATGCTGCAGCAGTTGAGCCTTAGGTGCCCTGTGGAAAGGCTGGCCCTGCCTGGGGGAATTTTAGCCCCATGGAAGGCAGTTCATGTCAGGGATATCACCTTAGGCAGAGCAAGGGCTGGTTGGCACATCTCCTGTGTAGGCTGCCTTGGGGATTCAGCACTGAACAGCCCTTTCTCCCTCCCCTTTACACCTCCTTGTAAGTAACACATGGAGGATTCTGGAATGTAGCCCAGTCATGTAGACGTACATCAGTGAAGGGACCACCAAAGAGGGAAGCACTAGATAAGCCACGTGGCAAAAGGAGAAGCAGATACAAACTGTCCCTGAATATCTAATCCATGGAGCAGTCAGGTCCTGGGACCACATCTAATAGGGGTACAAAAGGAGGGACAACCTCCTTTCCCCGACAGCTACCATACACTATTTTGAAATGATGCCACACAAGTTTGTATGAAACTATGACTCCTGGATATGCAAAACTAATTTTGAGCTGTTTCTGAATGAAGTTATGTTGCTGCTTTTCCTGGCACTGGCAGGTACCAGGACCTAAAAAAGCCTTGTCAGAGCATTTTCTTTGCTCCTAAAACAATGAATTGTCTGAAGCAGATCTTGGACACAGGTAAGCTTTTCATAAGTGGCATCCCCATGATGAACCAGAGCTGATGCTCTCTGATAGGTAATAGTGGGAAGAAGCCTCCTGGGCTGCTCCCCTCAAACTTGAGCAACCGCATGTCTGCCCAGGGCTGGGCACAGGACAACAGTCACCAGGCACCCACCCCTTCTTTCTTCTTCCTTTTGTGTCTCCAACAGCAAACCACAAATACTGGTGCTGCAGCATGAATGTGGCCATTTTGGCCTCACCTTGGAGAGTGCAGGGCTGTGGATACACCACTTTTGAGAAAGACTGTGTCAGCTGTGACTTGTTGCACAGCTCTTCAGCAGCAGGGAAATCTAGGAGGGATGAACGGACCCAATGTGGTACCTACCTAACCCTCACCTCAAGATCTTGCTGATGTAGTGCTCCCCAAAACACAGTCCTCTTCCACACTCACTGATGCCCACATCCTTTTCAGACTCCTCCCTGCTGGGAAGGCTGCAGGATTAGTTCCTCTACTGCCTTGTGTGCACAAGTCCTGGGCATTGGCATATCCCCCCCATTCCCACTCCGCCCCAAAGAGAATCACAACACTCCGGCCCACTTTGGACCCCCACACCCCAGTGCTTCTCCCTGCAGACAGTCATGGCAGAGTGAGCTTCTCCAGGGACTCCAGCACTCAAGACAGCAAGGTTCAGACAGCTTTGCACCCTTGCTCTAACAAGAACCAGGCACATGCAGAGCCAAGGCATGAAATAACCATCTTTGCTTCCTCACAAGTCTTGTAGTCAGCAGGGGCCAAAAAGCAACCAGCCCACCAGAAAGGATCTGAAGAAAGTATAGAACAGTGCTGGCCTGTGGAACTCATTGTCACATGATGTTGTGAAGGCCTAAAGCATAAAAAGGATGATATGATGCCATGGAGGAGAGATACCTATCAAATATGTCTGGCTCAGGAACCCCCTAAACCACTGAGCAACAGAAGCTGGATGGGTGTGAGAAGGGCTTATGCTGCAATTTACTGCTCTCTTGCACTTTCTGTAAGCATCTTCCTCTGGCCGGTGCAGGACAGAGGATACCAGACTACGTGGACCTTTGATCTGCACCAGTACAGCTGTTGGCTGAACCAACTTCCACCCACAGGTAGGGCTTCGTTAATTAATAGGTGGGGTTATGCCCAGAGTTATGCCTCCAGGCAGATGGCCAAGCCTTCAAAGGGCCTTCTGTATGCCGCTGCCACAGCAGTTTCCAAACCTGCTCCACAGCTCCCTGCTCAACCTTCTTCCATCCATAGTCTATCAGTGCAGCAAATCTGCCAAAGAAGTCCCCTCCAACCCAAGCCTCCTTCAGATGGGTGGGAGAGAAGATAGGATAGCAGCTGAGAAAGATCTACAAGTTAACAAGACTCTCCCTACCAAACAGAGCTGAAGGATTTGCATTTAGTTGTTCTGGGTTTTTTGGTTTGTTTTTGTTTTTTGGTTTTTGGTTTTTTTTCCAGAACACTGGAAAGTGAGAGCTGCTCTTGAGAACCCAAGGGTCAGAAAACATCGTGCCTCCCTAGTCACATTTACACCTGGAAAGTGGTCCCTCTGTGTTACCCACCACTGAAAAAAAAAAAAATAAAAAATCTTAGTTTGGTTTTCAGAAAAGCACACGTTCCTTGTGTCTCTTAAGATAAAGAGTAATACAGATGGAGTATATTACTGGGAGCAAAACCATAACATCTCCTAAATGCTGCTTAAGGTTTCTGTGATTTTTTGGGGGTTTTGCCCATCCAGAAAAAACTGAAGCAGCCTTGGTGCCAGGGGAAAAAATTAACTAAAGTTCCTCCCCTGAGCTTCTAAAGACTGGGTCATTTGTCCCTCAAGCTAGTTGATTTCCACACTCCTTTTATAAAGGTATTGCAAAGTACCCTCTGAGAAGGATGTGCTCCACCCACACAGTTGTAGGAATGGGTTACAGGCATGAACTATGGGACTTGTTATTGGCTGCAAAAATTGTGAAGATGACAATATTCAGTCTGTGGAAAATTACATGCCTGATGAACGGAGATCTTATAGCACCTTCCAGTACCTAAAGGCATGTACTGGCAGGACAAAGGGGAAAGGCTTTAAACTGAAGATTTAGATTAGATATTAGAAATTCTTCACTTTGAGGGTGGTGAGGCATTGGAACAGGTTGTCAGGAGAACTTATGGATGCCCAATCCCTGGAAGTGTTCAAGGCCAAGTTGGATGGGGTTTTGAGCAACCTTGTCTAGTGGAAGGTGTCCCTGCTCATGGTAGGGGCATTGGAACTAGATCATTCTTAAGGTCCCTTCCAAGCCAAACCATTCCATGACTCTATGAAATCATGCTGATTGTCTGCAAAAAACTGGACTGTTAACTTTGTAGCAGGACAGGTGGGTCTCTGTTCAGTTCATTTGTAATGTACACTGCCCTGTACATTGTCTGTTTCTTCTTGCTCTAGAATTAGGATATACAATGTAAAAAGGAGATTCATATAAACCATCCAAAAACTTAATGATTCTTGTAGAAAAACAAAAGACTTCCTTCTTCAGAATATTACCTATGACATTCACTTAAAAACATTTGATTGCAAGCACATGTTTACAATCAAATGGTCAAAGAAGAGATATTTTTGCACTTAGTCTAAGTCCCCGTCACAATAACAAAATATACAGAGCATAACGTATACAGAGCAAAAGCAAAAAGTTCCACATATTTGTACAGAAACACTTTCACAAGAATGGGTGCCATAACAAGGATGATGTTGGGAAGGATTCAGTCATCTCTCATTCCCAAGAGGACCTTTTGTTCCTTTACTGTTTTATAAGCCCATTCTTTATTCCACCACCTGTGATGAAATAATGACACAAGGCTAGTTAGGGACTGCTTTGTAGCACTGAACACAGCAAGTCTGAGCATCATACAGTTTTTCCAAAGCAAGAGCAAGATTCCAATTTAGAGTGACTCAAACACTCACTTTACCACTGAGAAAGAGTAAAGTCAACCTCTACCACCTCCCTTCACACACAATAAACCCCCTAAAGGTCACAGCTAGACTGTCTAACAGAAGGGATGCCACCTCCCCAGGACAGCTCACGAGCTATTTGAACTCTTCTTCAGGCTCATTCTTTCTCTGGTGCATCCAAAGGAGTAAGATAGCCCACCAGCACTCAAGAATGATGAGGGAGTTCAATTCTGTCACACATATAACTCTAACACAAATTCCTCTGCAAGTTAATTTCATGCCACCCCAATCCCTGTTGTCCAAGCTACCTCACAATTAGCCTGGCAACTAGTGTCCTCTGCAGCTTTCAAGGCAGTGACCAAAATGCCTTTCAACCCTTAGGTTATTCTTGAAAAGGTACGAGCAAGTTATTTTGCTGTATGAACTAACTTTCTAGCCAAGCATAGCCTGATCTCAAGAGGAGTAATTACATGGCCTGCTGGAGAACAAACCAGAAAACAGCAAATGGCCAGAAGAATCAGGCTCACCAGGTGATTCAGGGTAACATCAGATCTTGAAAAGAGCATCAGAGAAGAAAAATTAGCACAAAGCTACTCATTATGTACAAAAATCTTGAGGAAGAGCCCATTTATTACTTTTCCTCATTATGTAGCTCTTGCAACATATGACTCTGGCAGTACCCTCGTGTGCTTAGCACATGTGCATCAGCAAGAAGTTGAGATGTAAAGGTTCAACACTTGTAAAAATCAAAAAGAAACAAAACTACTGAATAAGGTGATTTCGGGTATGTGGAGAAAATATACAAGTAATTTAAGAGCAGCATAAAAATAAAATCTGCATAAAGTAGATTAAAGTTAATTTATGCAAGTTAAAAAGCTCACTTTTTGTTCAACCTCCTACTTTATTGATCTTGTTCCATATATCTCAGCATACGTAACTTGCCCATCACATGAAGGAGGCATGAAATAATTCTTGGTTTTGGAAGGCAAAGAGCACTACAAAGTTAAACACTTATCTGTGGTGGTTTAGTGAATCCACAGTCCTGAACACAGTATCAGACCCTTTGTTTAGAATAGCAGGTGATGACCATTCTTATGCCCCCATTACTTTATATGCTATTTCAGTACTGTGAAGAAGCAGAATCAGCACCTTTGGGAGCAGTGAGCCAGCTCACAGTTGCATGACAGAACAGCAAGAGTCTTAATTCTGTATGTATATAAATCTATTTCTCCTTTTGAGAAAGATAACAGAACTTGATTTTGAGAACTGACTTAGAAACAAACTCTCAATTATCAAGACAAAGACAAGAAAATACTTCAAGGAAAGCAGTAACAAAGTAACTGTATGATGACTGGAGTAAGAACTCTTCTAGGATCTACAATTCTTCTTTGGAGGTTGATAGCTACTAGGAAAAATCCAACTTTTATATTCCATATTACCTTACATAAGAATTCACCTTTTACTGCAAAAAATATTCTATACAAAGCCACTGTAAGAAACAGGCATAGACCTAGTGAACTGAAATTGGAGCATGACACAAACAGCTGCAGAATAGAGGAGGAAGGTATTATTTTAAAATCCAACTCAATTTGGCAAGGATATCACCTCAGGCCTCTGCACGCTCTTCTCACCCGAGGAATCAAAACGCTGCTGCTCAGACAAGCCTTCACTCAGCAGCCAGGAGAAGAACCACTGCAAAAGAGGCAGATCGTACACACAACCACAGAATATCCTGAGCTGGATGGGACCCACAGGGATCACCCAGTCCAACTCCTGGCAGCTAAAACAGCCCTTGTGCTTCGCAGAGGGGCAGCGCAGGGGGAGCCCCAGTTTAGGAACTGGAGGTGTCCCTGTCTCTAAAGCACACATGGGACGCCACCTCCTCCACAGAGTGTCAGCAGCGTGGGCACAGGACAAGGCTGCCAAGCGGGCTCAGGAAGTGTCGGCGCTCGGTGCAGGCTGAACGCTCAGGTTACGGGAAGTACCGGGAATTAAGTCAGGACTTTCACTCCTCCTCTGTTTAGCCTTGTCACATCCGAACTCCAAAGCACTTAGAAAGCAAACACAACCTGAAGTATCTTACACACAATGAGGGAATCATTTTATTAGATTATGGAAGACAGCAGCATTACAGTACAAAAAGTTACAAGAGTAGCAGAAAAAAAGTGTTTTTGGTTTAAATACTCAGGATTATACTGGGGAACATGAGAAGGATAGTACCCTTTTCTAAACTAACTCCTAACCAGGTTATCAAAATAAGTTTTGAATATTTAGCACAAGTAAAAAAGTTACAACAAACATCATTATAAAATGCTTTAATAAATAGTTTCTTTTCTGAAAGTTTTCTTTTTTTAAGAACATGTCAAAAAAATGTACTAATACAGATGATCCTGCAAAGCAAATCCGGCATTCCTGTATAAAATAACTGGTTTCAAAACATTCATGTTTACATTGTTCATGGGCCAGAGTTTACACTCTCAGACGTCCGTTCCTCTCAATGGCAGGGTAACTAGGTGTATGTAGTGTTATGCTTCTTCAGTAATTAAAAAAAACACAACTTATAGTTTGCCCAGTTAACAGCAATAATAGAAGCCTTAAAAAAAAAAAGCATAAGCCTTCCATAACATATAACCATTTCTAATGAGATACTCCCAATCCTCTGAGCTTGCCAGCCTTTTTTCCTTTAGAGCGAAAGATGAATAAAGCACAACAGAAACAAGATTGAGGAAAATATTGTTCCCTTCATTAGGCCTGTATTTAAACGCAAAAAAAAAAAGTAATACCACATGTAATTAACATATTCACAAAAGAAAAAACAATGCCTCGCTATGTTGGTACTGTACAGTAGATGCACCCGTTAGTGTTCTTGAGATGGGCTGAACATGGGGATAAACAAACATTTCTGGATCTATTTACACGTAGAGTGGTTATGTTCCTATGTAAATACAAATGACCAACAGATTCCTAACATTGATTGTATTAACATCATTTTCTAATCTGGACATTATACCAAAAAAAGTCTTATAAACTGCCATAGAACCTCCTTTTCTGCAACATAAATTAAAAGGAATGACATGTAAAAAAAAAAAGACCAAAATATTTAACTTATTAAATCAAATATACAGAGTGATTCATTTAATATGTACATATTTACAAAAAAGCACTTTCACTATTAGAAAATAAACTGTGTCAGTTGGGGAACCTAGAGTTCTCACAATTTTACTATATTGATATGGCAGTCTTTGACAGTTGCTATAGAAAAAGTTTAATCTCAAGGCACTTGTCACATGCTTCAATACTGCAATTCTAAAGTAATTAAACAGAAATAAAAAGGCCACTTTTAAACCACAGTTGAAAGATCTCTATAATTATTTTTTTTGTTCCTATTACAAAGTGTGTAAGGCAAATTTGGAAAAAATCTTACAGAAGCTACTAACGTAACAAGTGCAGTGAGCTGCCATTAATAGAGATTCAAAGTCAAGAAAGCAGTTTAAAGTTCACACAATTTCCTCAACCAGGAGGTTTTAAAGCCACCATTAAATTAGAGCAAGTAATAAAAAGAAATACATTCTGTAAACAGTGTACAGTCTTTTGTAATAAACTTTACACATATTGAAAATACAACCTCTCCTCTGCCACACAGCGAGTGTATTATAAGTAAACTTTACAAAAATAGCAACTATCAAAGATTACTCATTTTTTTTTCATCTGACAGTCATTGAATAATTTATACAAGGCTAAAGAAACAAAATAAATTTTATTTATTATTTTTATTTATTTTTTTTTACGCAAAATAAAGAAACTATGAACATTTGACTCCAGATATTTTTAGTCCTTGATGCAAAGTGGAGATGTCAATTTTTCCCCTCCCCAGTAAGCGCAGGCGCAGTCTGCCTACGTCCCAAATACAGGTTAGACTCTACTGCCTTCAAAGTTTGATGCATTCACATTTTTTACAGATCTGTTGTCCATTTTGCCTATTTGATGGGATTTCTTTACTGGACTGCTCTCTGATGTGTCAGATACCTTTGTCGGCAAAGGCTTTGTGAGTTTGTGAGAGAGGAATTTGTCCATTTCCTCATCTCTTTCCTCCTCTTCATCCTCCTCTTCCTCCTCCTCTTCCTCATACTCTACGTACTCCTCTACTGCATCACAAGTTCTTTTTTGAGGAGATATGAAGTTTTTGCATTCATAACGAATGTCTTTGTTACTATAAGATCTGTCTATAGGATTTCTGATGGGATTTAAAGGCGCCCACTGGTTATTGGCACCCTCTTCTCTGGGAGGACGGCTTCTCTCTCTCTCTTTTCTTCTCTTCCGAGTCCACCACACGCAGATGATTATACAAGTCAGCCACACAATGCTAAATACCGCACAAAGAATTGGAACCAAATAATCTAGAGGGCAAACGAAAAGAAATAAAGTCTTGAGTTAACAGGACAAGATACATAGCACTGGACATCTGCAAGAGAAGCATCCATTCTTAGCTACAGGTTACTCATTGAAAGATATTTTTGGGAGAAAGGAAGTAAGATGTCTTTACAGCACAATCATAACCGCCTAAATGCACCAGTCCATCTGGAAGTGCTCTTTACTAGTTTAAAGTTAAGAGTTTCCTGTGATTAATGATGAGTGAGGAACGCTCCATTTGAGATGTTTTTTCCCCTCCAAAAGACAAACTGGTTATATAAGTAGCATCTTTCTCAAGCACCTACATGGAAGTTGGCCCAGAAAACCTCAGTAATGACTCCTAAGAGCCTATCCCAGCAGGAGGTAGGCTATAGAGTACTGTGCCTGTAAGTTGCTCTAGAAGTACTGACACTTGCATCACAAATATGTCCTGCATTTACCATCAGTCCTTTAACATCAAATCTACAGACATTTATGTATCAACGATCTCCAGAAACATTCAGGTTAGAGCTATGTAATCAAATTGATCATGCACTCTCTAGGATGTTCCATTTTTCCTTCAGAATGAAACATCAAAATATTGTCACTAGAGACAAGAGTCTTCATTACTCAATGAACAAACAAAAGTTGAGTTTCTCCGCATTCTCAATCCAAAACTCACTCTGATGTTCTCCCAGCCACAGAGACCTAGATTATTTCTCTAGGAAAACACTCCTGGAAATGTGTGTCTGTTTGGACTTCCCTCCCCCCCCCCTTCCTCAGGGGCTTTACAGTTAGGACAGGATAACAACTTTTTCTATTCTTCTTAATAAGTAAAAATCCACATGTGGTAAGAGGCTACGAGACACAAGGTGCTTTGGTTTTTTGCAGAGAGCATGGGATCATTCAACAGTTCTGCAGGCAAATGCTGTCAACTCATCACTCTAATGTCTGATCCAAACAAATTCCCTCAGCAGTTTCAAGACATCTGCTTACAGAATAACCTGCAAAAGACTGTACAAAACCAACCAGTGTTTCAACACCACAGTTGTTCACTCTAACGTTCAAGTGTCTTCTGAGTATATTCCTATGTGGAATGTGACACATCCTCAAACACTTCCTTTTGGTACAGGGGGGTGAGTAAACTGCCAACATGGTTGGCCTCAAGGGATCTAAAAATTGTATTTTAACATTCTGGGGAAGTATTGTACTTGAAGGAGTAACTGCTATTCTATCCTTATTTTTCGTAAGCAATTTAACAGTAATCCATGAATGGAGGAAATACTTCAAGGAAAAATAAGCTCTTCATAACAGCTTCTCCAATATTAGAATACAAAGCTTGCATTCTTACTGCTATCACATCTGTTATTTTGTCACAGTACCATGGATCCAAGTTTACTTAACAGGTTCTTATACAAAATTGCATGCATACAGATTCCAAATTCAGACTACTTTTTCTTTAAGACAGAGAAAAATCAATGGAAGTGTCAAAATGATCATCTCCACCTAGACACTTGAGCATCCCATAGAAATGAGATTCTCAGCACACACGTAGGCTTGACACCACATTTTGTGATAGGTTTCCACCTACCTTACCCAATATTAAGGGGTAACAATAAACCAAACCAAATCAAACAACATGAGTGTCCGGGTTACAGTTTACTTCAGAACAACTCCACTTAAAGAACTAGGGGCCAATATAGCATCCATACTAAAATGTGGAGTCTGGAAATCATTCTGCAAGAGAATCAGAGTTCATCCACTAATTTTGGAGAACCTTTCAATCTTATTGGAGGTGGGAGGCAAAGTAATCCACATCCTTTTTTCCCAAGCATTTAACATGCAATCAGGAAAACAGAGGCTGAAGTACGTCAGAATCTCAGCTCGATTCTTTATCATCTACAAAACTGCTGTTCAAGACAAGAACAAAGAGGGTACACTCCTTCAGGAGAGCTAAGGAAATAATACATTTGCCAAGACTTTAACAGATGAAAGGCATTTCCTAGAAGGGAAATGCAAGGAAAGTGGAACCAGGCAATCTACTAATTGTTTGGACTATGGGTGGAAGATCTTCCAAAAGATTATGTTGGGGAGGTCTAGGAAAAAGTTGGGAGAGTCTCCTACCATTGTAAGATTTTTCACTCTGGGGCTTAGTTGAACTTGAGCCTACCAGCAGTCTTCCACAAGACCGTCTCCTGCCTCCCCCAGGCAGGAACACAGGCATGCAAAATCTTCAACCGCTTATTTTGGCAGAGCTCTGGGAGAGCCAATATTCAGAGATAAAGGTCTCCAATCTGGCTATATCCTCCATAAGAGGAATGAACATTACATTTTAAGCCAGCTGTGCACTAGTCAGAAACACATGATGAAGAGGGCAGCAAAGTTTTACATTATCATGGCAAAGTATTGGAAAAAACTATACATCTTTAATTCTGGAAATAAATAATACATAAGCACTTCAGAAGATATTGGTACCACACTGTCTTCCCCCTCCCCATATTTTTAATTCCTCACAGCCTCAGTGCTGCAACATCAAGGGCTGACCTTGGCCTAAGGTTAATGGAGGAGACTTGAAAAGGACTGGAACCACACACAAGAGAAACTCCTGATCTTGTGAAAGGTATGCTTAGACTGGGGAACTGCAGTGGAAGTTAGATCCAAAACCACAGCAAGAGTATCTGGGGATATCACATTAGGGATGAAGTTAAGTTTAAACTAGCACACAAGCACAAAAATCTTGATTTTTGTGCCACTTTCTCTTCATTTAGTAATACCAATTAAAGACACAACCTGATCTATCATTTTCCCCAACATGTAAAGAAAGACAAGAGAAGACTGACAGCAGGGGAACAGAAAACGCTTACACACATACAGGAGGTATGCACTGGGAGACTTACCTGATGATGAATTCCCAACAACGATGGTCTCTACTTTGACTTCAGTTACTGCCAACATAACAGTGCTGTTCTGTCGCTTAGTGATGGCATTCACTATTGTATTAGCAGCATTCTGTATGAGGCTATTATCTTGTTCATCTCGGTGCGGGACAAAGGACTAAAGGGAGTGAAGGGGAAAAACAAGAAGTTATTGCAATCACCTAACCATGGAAATGTACTACAGCTAGACCTTAATTGAGTTCACTAGGTTGAATTTGCCTGACAGTAGCTACAAACAGTACTCTAGAAGTTTACCATAGCAATAGCACGGCTGGCTCTGCCCAAACTGCAGATGTAGTGTCAGACTTGGTGGGTAACATGCCTACTTGCTAATCTAGCATACCTCAAAGGAAAGGCAGTGACTTCCACATTACTTAAACTGATGAGCTAAACTTAGTCATAGTTTGGAGCAGTTCAAGATGTGGATTATCTAGATAGAAGTCTGGACTAATAACAGTCTGCTCTATTTATACCATACACTTTGCTCCTTGCATCACAGCTCAGCATGTTCTTTACAGTACTAGAGGAGACAGACAGTACAGCTTCTGCTTGGATAAACATTTACTATGAAAATTAACCCTGTCTTGAAATCAAAGCTAGACACTGGCATCAAGTGATTGAGCTCTAAGTGCCACTAAAGCAAGTCTTGAGCTCATTAGGGCAACAGTTACTTTCATCTACTCATCTTGCCCCTTCTTCCACTTCTCACTTAGTACCTTGTGCTTAACGAACATCTGATTGAAGCAGCCATACTCTGAATGCACAGCAGAAACCTCTTCACAAGATACAATCCAGCCACCTGCAACCATATCTCCTTACTGAGAAGGTCAATAGCCCAAGATTTCTGACAGAACAAGTAGGCACCTGTTCTCTAATTTGGGCTGAATTACTCTAAAGACTAATTTATCAGAAGGTTGTAGTAGCCTTCTGTCATTAATGAGACCTGCAATTTCAGCTATCTTGCACTACAGGAAATTGTGAGATCACAAAACTGCTTTGCAGTCAAGACTAAGCCACAGATTGCACCACCTGCATTCAAGTGGAACAAGCTTAAATGACCTCTTCCCCAGCAAAAACTAATAAGAAAACATTTTTGTATATATATTAATACCAGTCTCATACTTACAATAGCAACTTCTACTGCATTCTCTGTAGAGTAAGACAGATCACATAATATTATCAGAGTCCTGTCCCTAGAAACAGTCCTAGTAGCTGGTAAATACCGGATTTCAGAACAGATATTTTCTGTTGTAGTGCCCTGTTAGAAGCAAGGGAGATGGTATGTTCTTAGCTGAAGTGAAAAATGGCACGTAAAAATAAACACCTTGAGTTCTTGCAGTTACTAAAACCCAATGAAGGCAGTAACCACAGCAGCAAGAAAGGGTAGAAAAGTGAAGAACAGGGTTTTGGAATAGAGGGTGAAAAACTGAGCTTGCATGACTATCCTAGTACAGCCTGAGCCCATCTTGAAATGTAAATAGTTCAAGACTAAAGAAAGAAAATAAAATATTCTGTACAAACCCTGATTTTGCCTCACCCTTTAGACAAAGCACAATTCATAGCAACAGAGGAGTCCAGTAATGGATTTTGCAAGTTTATAATAGCAAGAGGTCATACTAGAAACCTTAATCTTCCATGCTGTGACATAGAATAGATCTCTACATATATTACCACACTTCATTATGAATTCTATTCTCACCTGGGGGACTTTGTCTCCGTTAAAAATTAAAGTAATTCTAGCACAGTCATTGTCCAAGTACCCAGAATTAGGCAGACACTTGATATTGATAGGCAGAGGTTCAGAGGCACTGCATTCTCCCCAGTCCGTGCATGGTGGCTGAAAGCATTTCATGTACTTCTCCTGGCATTCTTGACCCATGGGACACTGGTTATTTGAACTATCCCAGTATTTGTGTAACAGACAAGGTTTTTTTCCACACCACACCTAGAAATTAAAAAGAACAAAGTACTGTTACAGGTAATTGCTCAAATCAAAATAAGGAATTCATGTAAGATCATCATCATCTACTGCTGACTGCAAAATATCCGCATTTTGATACTGCTGTAGTCTAGTAGCAGATGGAGCTGCTCTTCCACAAAATGAGGACATTTTGTATGGACAGAAGAGTAAAAAACTGGACAAAAATAACCCGAGAAACCACTGACTGGGCATATCTCCTTAGAAGTTTATGGATTTGTCCCATATAACTGAACTATACAGAAGTTTAAGCATTTATTTTAATCTAGTCATCCAGGCTTTTATAATCTAGAAAGAGAAATATCTCCACAAAGATTAATTTCTTCAATATTTATGCTGAGACCCTTGCCAGAAAATGTTGCATATGTTAAGAGCTGATGTACACTGGTGATAAGCACTGCCACTTCAACCACACTCCCAAAATAAAACAGTATGCTGGTACCCACAAATTACTGAGGTGCAGTGAGTTTCCAAGCACAGCTCCTTTCCAGGAGTTGGACTTCAAGGATCCTTGTGGGTCCCTTCCAACTCAGGATATTCTGTGATTACATGTAACCTTTAAGATTCTACATAATACTCTACAGCTATTACTGCAGAAACTTACAGATTCTTAAAGCACAACTGTCTTTGTTGTGAAAGTGAATTTGTTATGCAGAAAAGAACCAAATACCACACACGGATAACTTGCATTTACAGCACCCACCATTTGAGATTCTAGTTACCTTCACATACTGTTATCTTCTGACGACATCTCAAACTTACAATCACAACACCATAAAGGGTCTAAAATAGCATTTCTAAATTACTAAGTACAAGATTTAGTTACTTCTTTGCCTTTAATGTGCACTTAGTTAAAAATAATAATAAAAAAAAAGATGCTGGATAGATAAAACCTGGAGGTTTTTTAACTGGTGCTCCCAGTGAAAGATGGGAGACTGCCATGTTAGGCAATGTTCTAAGTGCTATTAGTGCTCAGCTGGAGACACCCACTTAGCCCTACAACTTGTCGGCAGCACCAACCTTCCTTCTCTCTCTCTCCAGCTGTGATATAAAGTTGCACAGGTACCACAAATCCACTGAGAAATGCTATCTCAGGAGGGCAGAAAGGCTTGGAGCACATATACTAACAATCTGCATTTAGGTTAGTTTTACTTTTTTTAAATCACAACCACCAGGATATAGTCCCTAATAAATAAAGGTTGAAATCTGTCGATTCATAAAGCCACTAAAGGACAATACAAAAAGGCAATTAATACCTACTGAAAAAACTTCTTCCAACATATCCTTCACCTTGGAACTAATGTTACACAAAATTAAGAGCTCTAAAATTGTGTTTGGAAAGTTTTAGCACAGTAATTTATTTATCCTTTCAAGGATCATTATTCCAGGCTCTAGAGAGCCTGTTCTAGCAGGTAGAGAGCAGGACAGTACTTATGATTATAAAGACAATCCATAAGTACTTTTACAGGAAGTCACTTTTTTTTTAAACAAAGGAAATTTAGGAAAGACAAATACAAACTTGTGCATGAAGAACAGTAAATTTCAGCCAGAAGAATTTAAAAAAATAGCTCAAAATGCCTACCTTGGTGCAGTCAATACGGCCATCCAAACAGTGGCAGCTGTTGCACTCTTGTTCCCACCGGCTCCCATGGGGAAAAGTCATTCCTTTAAGCCAGCAAGGCTTTCCAATTCCAATCACTAAGGAAAAAAAAAAACAAAAAACCCACACTCAGACATTTCACCTCTTCAAAGTTAAAACTATACAAATTTAAATAAAAAAAAAACTAGCTACTGTTCCTTACACATCAGACTACTGTATACAAATTCTATACTGGCTACATTGTGCCCTACTTATTTTTAGGTAAAGGATGATAGCAGATATAGAAATACCTTCTTGGCATCTTGGACCAATTCTTCCAGGGGGACAAGTGCATCGGTATCCATTTATCTCATCTATACAGGTGGCACCATATCCACAAGGGGAAGACTGGCATTCATCAATATCTAGATAGAAAATAGGTAAAACTCAGTGACAAAGACACAGAACATTGTAATTAATAATTTACTGAGACGTAATTTGACAATACCTCCTTTTCTAAACGCAAAGGACAGTTTCTCCTCAGAATTCATCTCCTAATTAAACATTTCTATCATTTCAGCAGTAACCTGTAACAGATTTCTCATAATTGCACCCTAATTGAAGTTCTGGTAATTAAAACAGCAGTCATATGCTGACTCATCTCACAGAGCAGAGGTGTTGGAGAGCTGAAGGTGCTAATGCCTTCCCCACATTCAGCTATAGAACAAGTCCCACATCCTGTTCTGGCGCTAAACTCAGACATTTAGGCTTCCTAGAAAAGCACATGCTTTCATGAAGTTATCACAGTGCAAGAGCTGAACAATTAATTTGCTCAACAATGCTCAAAAAAGTGACTTAGTGCAACACAAGTCACCATGAGGCAGAAGAACAACAGTTTGGTTTGTAACACATTTGATGAACATCAATAACCTTGAAATAAGTGAGCAGATTTATTTAGTGCATACATACTTAGCACAAAAGCCTCTTAAAAAACCCCCACCTTCCAAGATTCAGAGGCTTAGTTGTAGAAATCTATGGAAAAAGGCAGGGAAGCATAGTGCATTCAGATGCATGGCAAGGTGTCATTTGTTATCCTGGGGAAGTGACCAATACTAATTTATGCAACAGTCTACAAAAGCAACAGAGTCCAAATTCAGAAGCTACAGGCACCAACTGCTTCATTTTCAACCTTAACCTTTCTCTTCCAAAGCATCTTTTGAAAGGTTTCCATCCATTGAATACAAATGGCATTTATATTCAATCCCAACCCCTCAGAAAAACTGTTCAAACACCAGTTCTTGTCCAACACACAGTATCAGCTCATTTTCTGTCTTTAATGGACTGAACTTTGAAAGTGAACACAATAAATGGCAGTAGTGAGACTGCTACACATGTAGGCAATAGAAAATAATCAAATGGATATGGAAGGGCTTTTGGTTCTATTGTAGCTTCCTTCAAAAGTGCAGTAAGATGAAGTTTTATGCAAATACACAAGTATCTAAACGTCAATGGGGTTTAACTACTCCTTCCTCCTCTCTTCCAGCTATGTAGGTTTAAGATTCTCCAGTCTCTGTATGCTGAAAAAAGTGACTTAACTCTGTTTCTGTATCAGCCATAAAAGGCATTTTTGTCAGAGCTACTCCTTCTGTCTATACCAGTCTAAACAAGTAAAAAATGTCTGCAGTTCCATTAAAGCACAGTATTTGTATTTGTGATGTCCTACCCTTAAGGGGAAGGGAGCACCCAAGCAGAATTCGATATCCCTTTCTGGGTGTCTGGACCTAGATACAGGATGACCTGCCATCCCTGGTTCTGTATCCAGAGATCACTAAGCTGATGCTTCTACAAGTGCTGCAGCTGCCCTCCAACTAGAGGTGGTGGTTTATTTTCTATAAGCCAGAAGGAGGATGAAGTCTTAACTTGAAGGCACATCACCATACTGATGGAGTGGAAGGACCAAGCCCAAAAGCCTCGAGGCTACAGAAGACTCAAAGTCTGATCTTCCAAAGTAGAAATAAAGTAAAAATAAGGTATCTATCCATGCAAGTCAAAATGGTAAAATTCCATCAGACAACCCCCCCAGAACAACCCCCAAACTCAACCAAACAATAAAACCCCACCACCAGATTCTTCCACAACACTTCAACACAGTTTTAGGTCTGTTGCTTTCCCTTCTTTTCAGCCTCTATCCTTAGAATAATTGCAGTGCAACAGGTTTGTTTTCTAGCTTTGAAAGACCTTTATCATACTTTTGTTATTCATGTGCCAGCATTGCACTCCTGATGTTTTTGTTTTCATTTGTGAAGTCTCGGGGGATTTTGGTTTCTTATGTTAAGTGGAACACCTGCCGATACACATCATCTTTACCAACAAGTTGTTTGTCAAAAGAAATATTTAAAACTTAAGCTTCTATGAAACCAGCACCCCAGAACCTTCAGAATTGTCCAGTGAAACCCAGAAACCAAATCTTTCAGTGTAATTTAAGCCAAGTCATTTCAGCTCCATTTAATGATATTAATAAAGGCATCTAACTTGGCAATATTCACGAGGTATCAGTACCTGGCTTAACAGGTGGATTCTGCTTCATTATTTGGAATTCAGCTAACCCGACACAGAAAGGGTCACCAGGAGTTTGTGCATTGGAATGGTACAACCATTCAGGCCTTTACCCACACAGGTACTTACTAATTCTGCAGTCAGGACCAGCAAACCCAGGTGCACATTCACATCGAAACCAATTCACCCCATCAACACAGATGCCTCCATTGTAACTGTAAAAATAATAAACCTGTCATTACACCAAGCATTCTCAGGGTAGACTCACTAGTCTACAGACGAGTCTTAGGCAGCGTGTTCAAATGCAAATTTCCATTGTCCTTATTCTCTTTTTTTCCCTCACTATTCAACAATGCAGAATTAAAAGGTCCCTATTAATTCATAATACAAGTCTACTAAAAAAGCCATCTGCATTATTTCATTGGTCTCCAGTTAAAAAACTTTGTTAATTAAAGCATTTGCTGCTGTTTAAGGGGACAATTTATTGCTATCAACAGAGAAAGTATAGTGCTACACAAACAATATTGCTTAGTAAGTCACCTGTTAAAACAGCAACATCTTACAAATGCATGAGGAAGTATATCCACAGAACTCAAGGAGATGGAACAGCAATTTCAAGTGAACATAAAGAAAGCCCAAACTTTTGCAAGTTTGTTTCTTTTTTTAATACATGAAACACAGATTATGGCATCAGAATAGACAGAGAAAGATAAGGCAGATTGTTTGCTTCATCCACACAATGTTTTTCACCTTCAGCCATAAATATCAACCTCTATATTCAAAATAATCCCATTATATCTTCCAAAAATTTAATTTTGTTTTTAAAACACGTTTAGACATAGTAATTAATCTAACAGGACATTTAAATTTATTTATTGCAAATGAACAGGTTTCAATTTTTCTTTTTTATTCTGCTCATTTGCAAAGGCTTCAAATGTTATCAAGTCTGATTCACTTCATATCACTGTAATTTACTATTCAGCTCTAGCATGAAGACCACACTAAAATACTTTTATCTGTTCACACAGAATCGACTCAGGATTGTTTTGTGGTCTTTGTTGCTGTCAAGGAATAGATATGGCAAGGCAAAAAAAATGGCTTTAAGATATTTTAGAGAGGCTGGCTTCAATTATTTTAGAGTAGAATTAGTTCTAATCTGAAATGGAAATCCATATTACTGTGCTCACTTTTGTTTTCACAATAGGTACAGAACTGGAGTTCACATACTTACCATGGATGAGGGTTGCAGTCATTGGTGTCTACAAAAAAGAACAATACAGATTAGTTTAACTAGTGGCACAATTTGTTTTCTAATACATAATACTACAGTTTAGAAAACAACATATCTGACAAGGAAAGTAAAGAAAAATAACACAGAATTGAATGTTTTCTTCCACACTTGTAAAGAAAGTTCAATTATCATATCACCAGTAGACTTAGAGTAAAAACAGTTGAAATGTAGATTTTCCCTCCTCCAGTGTTATGCCTTGGGGGGGGAAACAAACCAAAAGTTGCAGGCTTTACTCCACCTAACCAATTCATTGTATTGGTATGTCAAAGTAGTTAACTGCTATCCTCAGAGAAAATGGCTTATACGCTACTGCTTGCCTTTCCGTATCGTTTTCATTATTAAAATTAGTAGTTCTGTGAGGATTTTTCTGCTCTGCACATGTTTCCAAAAGCTATATTTTTACGGAAGGCTGAGAGTCTTATTTTGGCAGAGACTAGATACAAAAAGAAGCATGACAAACTCTTCATTCATTACTCGAGCATCGTCTTCTTTACCTACCTCCCACTCTGAATGATTCAGATATTTTGGCACACGAACCCTATAAACTTGCTTTGTTTCAGTTAACAGCTCTCTGCCAGACACTCCCAATATCCCAGGGGAATGCAGGGGAAGAAAGGAGAAAAGCCTTACTCTGTGTGCATGTACGTCCTTCCCATCCTTCTTTGCAGATGCATGAAAAGGAATCTCCACTGCCAACACATGTTCCACCATTCATGCAAGGGTTTAGAATACAGCTGCTGTTTTTAGCTTTGAAAACAGAAAAGGTCTCTATTTAGCACAGGAAGCAAAGAGTATGTATCATCTGGGTATGTCAATATCACAATCCTAAACAATATTTAAATCAACAGTTCAAGACTCACAAGGTCAAAAGGCTCCAAAAATAGTCACATTGCATGATAATCTCTCACCTACCTTCACCATCCTCCCAATTCAATTGTTTAACTGAACCATAAAATTTTATTTAAGAAGAATTACTTATTTTCTTCCCCATCTGTGTAAGCATTCTTCATATACTGCTAAATTATTGCTTTGGCAGCAAGTTATCCAGATCATGAGGTGTTCTTCATGATAAAGTACTAGTATTTAAAGTTCAGATTTTGATAAAAAGCTGCAAATATATCTAAAAAGTAGAAAAACTGTACTGAATGATCTTCATTCAGCTTCCTGGTCCTAATGGAAGTTTCATTTTCAGAAAGATGCACCACAGATACTACACTGAATTTCCAAAAAAACAAGAGTAGTTCCCTACAGCAGGCAGTAACCCTGCAAATCCCCCAGGAAGAAGCACTTCATTCCATTCTTCCTGAGTATGCCTGCTCAGACACCCCTCGATCACAAACTTATTCACATTATGAGTCTGCAAGCCAAGTGGGGAACTAAGTTCCCAGGAAAACCCTTACACAGGGCCTCTAAAGACTAATAGACAAATTAAGACAAGTCCAAGTGTTCTAAAACTGCTTAAGAGAAGCTATTGAAGAGACCATAGATGCAGTCGGAGAAGAACAGCTTCCTAAAAATCAGTATCATGTCAGGTGAGTAGAAAGAGTTACTTTAAACTTCAGTCACCACCCAACTGTAACAGCTCTGAACTAGCCAGTAAAGTGTGCCTATTTACTAAACAATTTATTTATTATTTAAACACTGCTCTACTTCTGGGTTCACCTGTAGATAATTTAGAAAGCTTACCAGTGTTGCAAGTGCTTCCTATCCATTCTGGAGGGCATGAGCAGCGGAATGTATCTCCATCATCATAGCACGTTCCACCATTGCTGCAAGTGTTTGCATCACATTGGTATTCACCTATACATCACAACAAAGCCACTTTAATTTCCATTTCTCTTGATGAATTTAAAGAAGATGTACTTTTTAATCACCAAAGTACTTTAAAAGAGACTTAATACTTAAATACAACAATACCAGAAATACATAGTTCCATTTGTTGTATTACAGTAAACAACCCAAAGAATGGAACCTAAGGACATCTCTTACAAAACTGTTTCACCACACGAAGGAATACATTTTTTAAGTGTTCCATTTTGTGACTGGGAAAATGGAAGAGGTAATGAAAACGTGCCTATTTTTTCACTGCAATTGTTTCATTTTAAATTTCAGGAACTCTAGTCCCTTGAGAAGAAAGAAAACAAATCTTTGGGTAATCTAAAGATCAAAGCAAAGAACACTTACGTGAATGACAAGTTTTGCCTTTCCAGTCATTCTTACACTCACAATGGAAGTCATTTACCAAATCAATGCATCGGCCACCGTTGTGACATGGGTTAGGAGAACAGTCATTGAAATCTAGAAAAACAGTTATTCAACTTAAGTGATCTAGCCCAGCCAAGGCCATGAGAAAATACAAAATACTTCTCTATAAAGAAAATAAATTCTGTACTATTTAGGAAGACGACGGTCCTAATTATTACAAGGTTATCTTTATATAAGCAAGGAAAAAATTCTGATATAATACAGAACAATATGAATTATGAAAGATTTTCTGACAGCTTAGAAGGACCATTCAGTATGGCTTCTAAGTAGAGCACCAAAGTAACTTCATTTTTACAAGCAGCTGTATTCTGAACTTCAGAAAAAGCTTTCTAGTAGGGACCACAGTGTCCTGAAAAGGAACCCCAACACAGGACATCCACATGAGGCAGTTAAGGCCCCCTTCTTCTGCTTTATGTTTCAAAACACAGAGTTAAAGCCATTAGGTGGCTTAACCATATATACACATGTATGTGTATGTATACACACATTAAACATACACACACAAACATAAATTTTAGAGAAAATTCTTTTCACTTGAGACAAACGTTTTAATAGGTGGAACATAATTATTCCAGAACAAACTTCAGTTAGACCACACAAAAGGCTCTTTCGACAGCAATAGCTGCCAAAAGCTTCTCAGTCTCTATTTCACATCTGAATTCATGCATGTCCTGTAATAAGCCCCAGCAGGTCCTTGCCATCGTGTTTTAGAAGGAGCTTCATTCAGAGCAGAAAAAGAAACAACTAGAGTTTCCTCTGAGGTGACTTAACCATGAACTGGCCTAGTACACTTCTTGGACAACGTTTTTGCCTATTCCCAGGAGAAAAAGTTCTCTCCTCCTATACCAAAGAATCAGATTCTGCTCCTCTTAAAGGAACTGACACTTTTAGAGCAGCTACCCAGAATATCTTCCTGAAAACACTTCTGCAAACAAGACTGTAATTACAGAACAGAGAAACTACCCCATTATTAACTACATTACCACCTCTAACTGTTACAACAAAGCTGTAATATTTGACCCTGCAACACTTAGCAGTACTCACTTGTGTCACACAATTCTCCTTCCCAGCCACTTGAACAGAAACATCTAAATGAATCAACTTCATCGATGCATGTCCCACCATTCTTGCAAGGTTTCCCAAGACAATCATTGATATCTACAACAAAAAAGTCAATTATTGCATGAGGCTCTTCTCCCCTACTTAGAGGAGCAATGCTCTAGACTTGTGCCTCATTCATACATGCAAAAGAAAGGCTCAAACACCTCTTCTCAAGCCTGGTAAGGTTCCTAGCTGTATTGCCCCTCCTGTAGCAAGTCAAACCAGAGCATTAAGTTTACCTGGCAAAAATATCCAGGTGTTTAAAAAACACCTAGACCAGAATATACGTGCTACTAAGCTGTGCTGTCAATGTGTCAGTCCCTTCTTTATCACTCTCATGTTGGAGAAACCCATGGCTTCTATGACTGTACATAAAGGCAGTGGGCACTGACACATTCACATTAAAGTTGGACTAAAGCCAGTTCTCTTTCACAGAGGAAGTGTGAACCACTACAAAGACAACTGCTACCGGAAGAAACCGAATTTCAAACAGTACATACGAAACAATGCTCTGTGCAATTTTATTAAAATCCAAATGTTCTGTTTTATGTTGTAAAGCTTCTTAACAAAAACTAAAATTTTTAGAGAAAAATAATTTACAAACAACTCCTACTTACTTTCATGACAGTATGTTCCAGTAAAACCTCTGTCACAGGCACAGGTAAAGTTCCCTCCTGGCTGACTAATACACCGTCCATGAGGCCCACAAACATTAGATGAAATGAAACGGATTCCTTCTTGGGTAGCATTAGTGAAGACTTCTATTGTACAGCTGTCTATTACTAAGAATGAGAAGTGTATCATCAGAGTAATGATCTGCATCATCAGTTTTTAATTTTATAAATGTTATACAAAAATTAAAACTAAATCACAATTTTATGTCACCTATAAGTTACCATCTACCTCTATAAATAAGGAGCATTTCTTCTCACTGCCTCACTATTTTACAAAGTCCAAGCGAGTACAATAACATGTCCGCATTATTCTATTCCCAACAATACTACTTTTTTTACAATGTACCACCACTATATCACGACAGATTTCTGGACAACAGCAGGTACCTTTACAAGAATTGTTCTTGCAGTGGTCCTTGAGATGAGAGCAATTTTTTCCATCATAGTCATCAGGGCAGGCACAGTAATAATCTCCTCCCAGATCATAACATTTAGCCCCATTCTGGCAAGGGTTAGGTTCACAGAAATCAATATCCATCTGTAAGAGAGACCACAGTTAGCAGCAGCTGCTTCATTTCCCAGGAGCAGGCAGCATTATCTGCTTTGCCAAAGACACAGATGAAGCTAATGTACAAGGAACCTCAAGGTTTAAGAAGGTTTATGAATCATACATACTGCATTCCATCCTGCAAGACACAAACTTCAGCTTGCTTTAGTCCATCCTAACGCAAAGCATTTGTGCCACTGCTAAGAAGATACTCCTTTGCAGGAAGTTGAATCAGCATATTTGCAACAACTTAGCAAAGAGTTACTTCAGCCATTCAGAGACATCTTATTGTGACTATTGTGGATCACTTTAAGTCACTTCTCTGTCCTTCACATTCATGGACTAAGTGCTATAATGCAAGTTAAATACCAGTGCACTTGTCAGCTTTGTGTGTGCAAGAGACTTAAAATACACAGAACCTGAACAAAATCCCATCCTCTAGAGCAACTTCTCTTCCCATCTCAATTAACATACAGAATTTATTACAAAACCACACAGCTTGGAACGGACCTCTAGAGGTCAGCTACTCCCCACCTCCTGCTCAAAGTAGGTCTAGTTAGACCCAGCTGCTCAGGGCCTTATTCTACCAGATACTGTCACCATGCCAATTTACACACAGATACATGAGGTACATTTTGAACTCTTACCATCTGATTCAGAGAGCAAAATTTAAACCCAGCTTTCACAATATAACCTTTAACATAGACATTGCTGTGGCAAAACAATTCTGCTGCTTTCTGCTTCAGACTGACACACAGGATCAGTGATTTGTGATGCCCTAAATTGGTCTCGAAATCCACAAAGCAGCCTCAAAATGGATATTTTTACATCACAGTATCTTTCCTCCAAATTGTTATTCTTAAGGATTGCTTTTCTCCCCTCAAGTCAGTTTTTCCTTCTTCACATCTCTCTCGGGAGAAAGACAGCTTTCAACTTTACAGACATAAAATTAAGCCAAATAGTGGGGTTTGATCCCTATTTTTAGCAGTTCAGTAGTCAAATAGGAGAAAAATGCAAAACTAGCCAAAGCAGAAGGAACTCAAATGGTGTTAAGTATTTAATTCAGAGGAGCATACACAATTCCAGCAAGCCATTTCATGCTTTCATATGGAACATTCAAAGCAAACTATAAAAAAAAATAGCTAAGGGCTGAGAAAGATTCTCAGATCTCCTCTATCAGATGTCTCCATTTGTTTCCTTCCATTAGTGTAAATTTCCCCTTCCCAATGCAAGTTCAGTAGCTGGTACTTTAGCATCTGGAATCAATGGTAGATATTTCCTGCAACACACAAGGCAAGCAGCCAACTCCCCTCTATTATTCAAGCACATTTGCTAAAACTTTAATTACACAGTACTGTATGAATCAGCCCAGAGCAGGGCACTCGGGTTATGATCCTTATGCAGAAATGGTTCATGAGCTATTAGGTGCTGCACCAGTTTTATTAAACTGGTTGGTACCTGCAGCCCTTTTTAATTTTGAATAAAAGGAGGGCACTGCTTCTTTAACAATGCAAATAATAGAATAAAATTGCTTCAGCATTTAAGATAGATCACTCCAGCATCCTCCACAAAAAATTCTGGAGCAAATCCAACAAAACTCTAACCTAATGCCTCCAGTTGATGCTGTCTTGCTAAGCATAACACTCACATGGATTTGACTATCAGCAAAAGCCAGAAAGTGCATACTTAATGCAAAATAATTTTACATTGAGAAGTCTAACATACTCCCTAGAAAGAAGAATATCTTCATTATCATGAAGTACTTCAGGAATTATCATTAGGACTTCAATATTTTATATCTGAATCCTTAAGCACTAGAACTACATGTTCCTAAAATGATCTCAAACAAAGTTCTGAGAACCAGTACTTGTATATCTGCCTGCCTTGAATAATTATATTAATTATCTACATTATATGTAATATAGATAATTGATAAATAATTCATATACTTCTAGCAACAGCAGTAGAATTACTTCAGAGTTATCAAGATGAGAAGTTAAAGCATTCTAGTGTAACAAAAGGACAAAGGTCCTGACAATTGCAAAGGAAAATGTTTCAAGCTTAAGGAATACTTGCAGCCTTAAAACATGTAGACAGGCCAACACCTATATGCCACAACTCGTAGTTTATCAGGCTGCAAATTCAAGTGTTACAGCTACTATGACAGCACTGCACAACAAATTTGCTTATTCAGAGTATCAGGTAACAGCTACGACAGTCAGTAATGCTTCAGCCTTTGGTTACTCCCATTTAAACCCAGAGATATATTTCTTTCAAGAATTCAATCCATGAGAAGTATTGCAGTAATGTCTCCACTGCCCTCACCTCGCAAAAGACTCCCGAGAATCCCTGTGAACACAGGCAACTGAATCCATTCACCAGGTCTTTGCACCGGCCTCCATTTTGGCAGGGATTGCTCTCACACTCATTTGTTTCTATCTCACAGTTTTTTCCTGTGAAACCACGAGGGCACAAGCAGTGGTAACCATTCACTTCATCCTTCAGAGGCAGGAAGAAAAGAGGCAAAAGTAGAAGGATTTGTTTATTGATAAAACTTGCACACAAAAATTCAAGTTATTTCCATATTCTGGATTTTGGAACAGTGGTAGCACCACATAAAGTTATTTTGTGAAACGAGTGCAAGAGTCTGCAAGTGTAATATTACGCCTTTAATATTTAACCTCATTTAAACAACTTGTAAATCCAAACTACAGAATTCATAGCTAGGCAGTAAAAGATTAATTTTCAATATGGAATGTAATAAGCAAGAGTTACCTTACAAGTCCCTCCATGCTGACATTGTCCATGACAGTCATTAATATCTACAGATAAAATATGCAAAGTGTTAGAATTTATACTGGAAGACTAAGCCGTAAAGTATAGGTTTGGTACAAAAAGGGAGAACAAATGATTTTCAGAAAGGACTTTTCTATATGTTTCAACAGAAAGCAAGGATGCTTGATATCTTGAGAGATTCTCATTTTTAGAAATATCTAATAAAAACTTACATTCTATATTTCTGTTACAACATACTAAAAATGAGTCAAATATAAAAAAATTTTGTATCTAACATTTTAGCATAAAAATATTTTAAATTGAATCAGTACATGACATCATTCAGAAATAGGAATGAAGAGTGTATATATCTGAGCTTATTTTAATACCTATTAACTTTTAAAATAAATTTTCAAACAGTATTTTCAATTTTCATTGCTAAAAATTCAAAAAATCCTGACAACATATTTCTTCTTGTACAAGTATGTGCACAATTACTTATCAGAAAAATCTTTTTTAAGGAACAAAACATCCTACTGTCATCATACATACTAAAGAAATACTAACTGATATGACAATTTACTCCTGTCCATCCTGGAATGCAGTCACAGTAATATCCACCAATGAGATTTTTGCAAGAGTAAGCATTAACACAGGGTTTCCCCTCACACTCATTAGCATCTGTGAAAGAAGAGAAAATAAAGAATAGAATAAAGAACAAACCCAGAAACAGATTACCACAGCACCAAGCAAAGTGTTCATGCAGTCCAAGCATCAGCAGCTCATATTATACATTGGTAGGGCACTAAAACCATTTATATACCACAGGTTTTTAATGCACACTTGCCTATAGCAGCACATGCATGTTATCTTACTCTTCCCTTTCCCAAAACTCAAAAAGATAATATGTTAGTCAGGGCAAATCCTTTCTTGCCCCCATAAGCTTAAGTCACTCTTCTGCCACCATGAAGAACCATCACCAATGCTGCATTTTACAACAGAAAAGTTATGGGGCATTATAAGTAAGCTTAAGTTGGGGCTCAAATAGTTAGATTCACCTGAAACTTCTGGCTTTAAGACCTACTAAAGAGGAGTTAAAATAACAATAACAACACAACAGTTCCACGTTTTCATCAATAAACATCATGCCAGAAACACACACTGTTATTCACCACTTAGGAACAATCTCCAGTGGTCATCAAAACTTTGGAAGGCTTACCAAGCTGACAAGTTGCTCCAATCCACTGTTGTGGACATACGCACTCAAATGCATTAACACCATCAATGCAGGTCCCTCCTTGAGCACAGGGGTTAGAGGCACATTCATCAATATCTGTAAAGTCAAAGTGTGCCTTCCATTACATGGCTTACGGCTTGGCTTAACAGGGTTTGGTTTAAAGTTATTTTCAGATGAAGGGGGAGAACGTACAAACAAACAAGCTTAGGAACAAATCAACATTTCAAACCTAACTTTTACTTGGGCTTTTCTCACATCTAAGATGGGGAGAGGGGAATTCTGAAAATTTCTATTTGCAAACAGCAAGAAGATTCAGTTAATCTGCCAACAATTCACACATTCATTGAAAGTCACATTCCTAGATCATGACATAAGTTTAGCCAGTTTTGGTTTTGTGGTTGGTTGGGCCTTTTTTGGTTTTTTTTGGGAACTGTTGCCATTTAAAAATGGATAAGCCACCTGTATTCCAAATCACAGGAAAACCAGTTACAGAGATCCACAATATATTTCAACCACTTCCCTGTCTTCCAATCCAGACATTTAAGTATTTAAGTGCACAAATCTACTCTTCAACTATTTAAGAAAGGGGAGAACCCTTCATCCTCAGATTTATATTTCTTAAGATGAAACCATTCTGTATTTTCCTTTAGACTATTTAAGGAGTCAGGAATTGTCAAACAAGCTTTGCCAACAGGGCATTTCTTTGGGTATGGTCCAACTATGCTTTTGATAACCTTTAGATCCCAACTGCATCAAATCAGTGCTGCTGGCTGCATAGTACCACTCCTCTTTTCAGTCCACCAATGCTTAGTTGTTAAAAAGACAGGTAAAGTAAAAGACTACCACCAAATTCCATACCCACAGAGCATGATGTTACCAAGTTAGCTGCATCAGCCCTTCCATCCTAACAGGTTAGTCACCAGTAAATGCATACCCACCAATAGCACATGTTGGTCCACTCCACCCCGATGGGCAGTGACACTTGAAGCCTGACGAGATTTCGTGACAAATTCCACCATTAGCACAGGGATTAGATACACAAGCATGCTCCGCTGGGAAGAGAGAGAAAGACATTCTTGCTAAATACTCTTCCAGTACCCAAGGAAGGAGAACTTGTGGTTAAAAATTGCATTGATTAAAAGTGACCAAGAGCAAGGGCAGTGGAGTGGTGCCAGTACATGAGATTGGAGCCTCCCTCTCCCAGCTGCAGAGAGTTAACATTCCCAGCAGAAAACTAAAGCAGGATTTTGCTGAAGGTGCATCATCCTTCCTATCTAATAACTACAAAGCCTAAATACAGACAGGTCACTATTTCAATATCCCACAAACCAGAGAAGTTCCCCATTAACATTCTGCTTCCAGCCATACACTTCCACCTCCAGAGTGCTCCAGCACTTCTTTTAACTTCAGTGAGACAAAACAGATATGCTGTGTTCAGAGGTCTGAACAGTAGCAGTAGTTTAAGTATCAAAGTTCTGTTTAGCTTCATTCTAATACTGTTCCTTGGAAACAGCAAAGAACAGAGGTGCTGGCAATTCTGGGCAGTGCTGCTCGTTGACACTCCATGTAGGGTGTAACACTGGCAGAAGCTGCACTAAGCAAGAATCAGGTTGAGGAGGGAGAAGCTCTATGCCATCACTCTGGGTGTCTTCCCTTCTCGGTTGGAATCTTTCTTTCAGGGATGTTATCCATTTTGAAAACTGAATTTACATTGTCTATGACCCTTGGTACTAGTACCTAAAGCAGCTCATACACCAACCTACTGTTAATAATCACAATAGCTCTGAACAATTGCATGGCTCCTTTTTCACTGCCTCCTCACCTGAAGAGCCAAGATGCTTCCCCACAGCTTTCAGGGCAAGCTAAGACAAGATTTCATCCACTTTAGCCTAAACTTTGCATCATAATCTACCAGTAGAAGCAAAATTCAAGTTTTGATAGTATCTTTAATACAACAGCACTTTATGGAAGTTCAAAGATCTACATCCTGATTAACTCTGAAAACCTTCTGTAATACTTTAGTCAACTTAAGGCCAAGCAGTTAAGTGAGAGAAAAAAATGGATACTTTCCATCTGAACTTTTAACTATCAAGGAATAGCAAAATTCATTGTGAGAAGACTGGGAATATCACATTTTAAATAAAGGATTTAACAATCCCTCATGACAGAGAAACCCAACTGAATACTACATGTGAAAAACTTAAATCAAAAGCTCTAATTTTTCTTCAACATCAAATCTTTAATGTAAAATAGGAAAAAACTAGAAAACTGCATGCTTGTCCATTTACCTCCAAAGTGAGAATAATCATGAAAAGTCTGCAAATACCAAAATTGTCCCCAGAATATGAACATTTTGGTCTTTGTGTAACACACACAAACAAATAGAAAAAAGCAACATGTTATCTTTGTAGTGTGGTTGAGACAGGAAGCAGTTTTTCATGTTGGAAAGACACAGATCTGTTAGACTCAAGTCACAAAGCCATACTTCATCACAAATGTGGTTTAAATGCTTTCCTCCATTTTGGCAATGGGAACATGGAAAATGCTTTTTGTTCAGACTGCTCAAGGTGACTTTGTAAGAGGGTTTGAGCACATTTCCATAGTACTCAACATCTGCATTATTAATCCAAAAGTATTAGAAGTCCCATATTAAAAGATTTAAGTTTCAGTTGATTAAAAAGGATAGTCAACACATTCAGCCACCTAAAAATTGGGTCAAAACCCCACATCACGGTTAAAACTACAATGTCCATCACTGCCACCTTCCTTAGACCCCAGCTTGCATAAAATGCATGTTTGTCAGCAAGCCAGCAGACAAGAAAACGGGTAGTGGGGAAAAAGGTAACAGGGAAAGGTGCATATGTAACCTATTTCCATGAGACCACAGCCCAATTGCATGTGAGGATTAAGGAAGTGAAGAACTCTAAGGGAAGAAATATTCCCAGTCTTATCTAAATCCAAAGGAAACTGCTGCAGCATTTCTGTTGTCTTCAGTGATTTTTTTTTAAGAGCCAGCATAAGGCACTAGATAGGAGAGATAGAGCTGGCATATCCCCACTGAGCCTACAAGAATGCCTAAGGCAGTTTCAGATTTCCAAAGATAGATGCAATATCCACAAGTACCAATTTCGCAGTTCTTTCCAGAGTAGCCATCTGGGCAGGCACAGCGATATTCATCCGGCTCAGTGTTCATACAGGTTCCACCGTTCAGGCAGGGATGGTGATTTCCACAGTAATTCAGATCTGGACAGAGAAAAGTGTCAATGAACAGGGAACACAAATCTCACCATTTCAATCCCTGGTCAGGGACACAGATGCCTTTCTTGAACACCATTCACCCACATCATCCCCGTATTCCATGAGCTAGCCTGTCATCTGGTAACTATCCACAGAACAAGGAAGAATGAACAAGAGACAACTGCACGAGTTAGAAGAGTCAGGACCATTCAAGCCTTTTGTCTTAAACTTCTTATACTTATGATGCTTAGGCACCATCTGTCATAAAAGAATTAAGGCACAGAAACACTCAGGTAGTTGCACACTAGCAGAAAAAAAAGGGGTTAATTGAGTTATCAGTTAATCATGCAACTTAAACTTATTTTTCCTGTACATTAATGTTAAGTACCTTTGTTACAGAGCAGGCCACCCCAGTTGGTTTCACAATTACACTGCCATGGTTCATTACAGCTCCCATGAGCACAGCCTGGGTAGCGGACACACTCATCACAGAACTGTCCTTGCCAACCATAATGACACCTAAGATGTAAGTTCACATGTTAAAAGTTAGCAACATGATGCTTAATTATCAGCAGTACATGTATTTAGAACACTACACTTACCATTATCAAGAACAAGGTCAACTGCTCAATGTGCAACAGATAACAAAACTTTATTTATCCTGTTTAGAAGGGACATACTAGTCTTCTTGAACATCCTTACTGGAACTCACCCTGCTCAAATGTATTACATACTCTGGCAACAAACACCACCAAGCACCATGTGTTATGAGAACTGTACATGAATTAGCTGTTCTTTCACAAGAAGTCCCATCTTCACATAATCATCTCACACTAGGATAAAAATTGTGATTGATATAAAAAAAAAGTTGAAATTGCTTTTCAAAAGGAGGCTGCTGGCTTACTGCACTGAGCACCATAGTGTTTTTCTATGAAGAGATATTTCAAGATAATAGCTACTTTGCTCTAGAGTGCTACAGCCTTAAAGGACCAGGGCAGCCAGAGAGGCAGCAGTCTTGCCAATTTTCTCAAGGCCTAATTTCTCGAGAGAACCCTTCTTACAGATTTACTCTGTTATAGTCTCAGTGTTCTCTACTGACACTATGGAAAAAGTACTCTTTGAAGAAAGGAAGAGCGAGAACAGGAACAAAAGCTATTAATAATTCGTTTGGTTTAGAGTTGAATTTTTTCCCCCCAAGATTTCTTCAGAGACCAGTATCTTTATGTTAATCTGTAACAGAAGCAACTGTTTAGGCTACAGAAAAGTGTTAAAGTCTGAACTTACAAGAAAAAAAAACAACAAAAAAGAAAAGGGCATAAGCTAATGTTTTTTCTTAATGTATATTTCACACATTTTAAGTAACAAGAAATAGTAAGCTTGCTCTTTTGAGCCAACAAATGAAGTGTTCTGCCTGTTAAAGAGTATTTCTTATACAGAATTTAAGAGACATACTAGCACAAAGAGATGCATAAAAACACACTGAATGGGAGTTGGGCACATGCATGCCACTGCAGCCCTAATGCCTAGGGGAAGAAAAGCATTAGAAATGTAACTGTACATTTTTTAGATTTAACACTACCATTCTATTATCCACATGTTTTGAACAGTATACAAGAACAGAAAATAAATTAGGTCTTTGGGGTGCAGTGAGAAAAGACGAGGAGGAGATGAGGAGTCTTGGTTCCTTATGATTCAATCCCCTTCCACTATTTCAGTGAGCTGGATCAATCCCCAGAGCAACAGAACAAGTTGTGCTGGCAACATAGTATTTAAATTTCTACTATTTACATCGGCAGAAAGAATCTAGGTACAGATCTTTGCAAGACCATTTTTTTCATATAAAGTTCTAGAACTACTTTGAGCTCTTAGTCCCAGTACCTGCTCCTCATTGAGAACCTCACAGCTGTGGGATCCCTGAGGAGAACCTCAGCTGTGTTCCCAGCCCAGAGGCCTCAACTGCTCATCTGAGCAAGGCTGTCAGAAGCCTGGAGAACACATGTATTTTAGATGCAGTTTTCTTTCGCTGTATTAGCAGTAAGAGGAAACAAATACTGCTCCCGCTAAATTTGATCTCTTCCTTCCTCCTCAAGGACAGAAAAATCTTTTCAGAGGCTGGTAATAAACAATAAAAAAAGCACTTTACTGGCTTCAACCCAAATCTTCATCTATGCCAAACCTGGCACTACTGCCAGTGATTCACCATGACTATCCTAGCCAGAGCCAACTCCCCACCCACATACAACAAGAATTTTCAAGAGCTGAAAGTCTGCATCACAAAGCAAATAATCACAATAACTCAATTTGTTCTCCATAGCCAATGGATAACAAGTTTCTTTGTTAAAACACTGCACTAGTACTTAAGAGTACAAGGAAAAATACTGACACCTTCTAGAACTTGAAGGCATCTTAAGCACCTACTTGAGTTTGTAGGTGTGCTTGATGGCATTAAAATTAATTCAGAAAAAAAAAAAGTTGCTGCTTTTTCATGATATTCAACACAGTCAAAGTTTACTGTTAAAGTTACCACCAAGCCTGAGGGAAATAATTTCTAGAGGCTAAAAGCAGTCCAAAGGAACACACTGTTTACAAGTCAAAAGGTTACTATGTGGTAAGCTGATCAGCCCTCAGTTTACAAGGAAGAGTAAATTAGGATTTCCTCTTGAACAGGAAGTCTGGTCGCATCCTATATTAGCAGGTGCTAGAGCAGCATTAATTCCACTTCCTTCTAAAAAGATAATGTTTGCATGGATTTTGGCTCACCCTGAGAGCAAGATGTGATCAATAAAGAGAAACCAATTCAGAAACGGGCACGTTGTCATTTATGAGAAAAATATCAAGCCAAAACACAACAATGAAAAAGGTTAATGAGCCACTATAAGAAGTCCAAAAGGTACAGACACAAAAGCAACATCTAGAAAAGAAAAAAACCAAACCAGAGTTCCTTTTCAAGTACCAACCACTTGTGTAAAAGCCAAAGGGAAACTGCTAGTGCAGCTAATAGTGGGCTAAAGTTACTTCTTCCCTGCACCCCCCACCAGTCAAGAATCAACTAAATTGCAGTTCTAAATTTTTCATATCTGACTAAATAAGAAAGCCAAATATAGAGAATCCATAAGGATTCTCATTGTTCAACGGACAAAGAAAATTCTTATTGGAATCAAGATTCTACTTCCTTTGTCCTTCCCCTCTGCTGACTTCATCAGCTCTAATGTGTCTTTACAACCCAGCACATGCAAAACAAAAATCAGGCCTGGCTTAATCTTAGCCTTTGCTGGGTTATTAGCAGTACAAAGAAGCTACCATAAATAGATTGTTACAGTTTAGTAACTTCCTGACGGGAGGTTGAAGTACAGGCATCTGCTCCCAGACCAAAGCATCCCTTTGGGTCAGAATTAACACAGTATAATAGGGAGAGAAGAACAATTGCTAGTTATCTTGAAACAAAGAACTTGCAGAAGAGACCTGGTAGTTCTACAGGCACACTTCACAGCTTCCATTTTCCTTAGATGAGAGGCTGGTGGCAAAAGAAAATGAAAATTCAAATAAAAGCCTGGAGGAAGGGGAGGTGGCAGGAGTTAACATTAGCAAAAGTTCTGGATAACATTTCAGTCTTCAGATTAAAAAAAACAAACCTCCAACTGTGCAGAAAAAATACTGTTGTCATTGACAAGTAGATAAAGCCACAGTAATTCAGCTCAGTGTATACTTGGCTATAATACAACAATGGGGCTTCAAACAGCTAAATTCCAGGATAAGGAAAAAAGACTTTCTCCAGTAAAACTCAGCGTGTTCAAAGTAGTAAATTCAGCATTAGGGAAACCTACAGAAGCACTCATCACTACACACAGTTCAAAGGTACATATGTCCTCAGAGGCAGGAGCAGGAGGAAGTGGGGAAAGGGAAAAGAAATAGAAGATTTGCCTTTTTTTTTTTTCCCCAGGGCCATTAAAGAGCTAAACTCATCAAGTCCAAAAGAACAGATTTTTCTACAGAACTATGCTTTCCCTACCTTCTTCTGAAACAGTTATAATTAAGGAAAAAGTTGACAGTGGTCTTTGCTTTCCTTTGAGGATGTTTGTGTTATAATTATTTAGTGAAAGTCAGGTTGAAATTGAGCATTTCCAAATCAGATGGAACAAGATCCAGTGCTGCTGTATGTAACAAGATACATTACTGGGAGGAAAAGGCCCTGAGCAACCTGGTCTAACTAGACCTCCTTGGGCAAGGAGGTGAGACTTGATGACCCTGGAAGTTTTGTCCAGACTCCATTTTATGATAAATTCTACAATGGCAGTTATGGAAGTGATGTGGAACAGTAAAGAGATCCTGATGGTCTGTAAACCATGGTTCCTCAGCACCTTGCATGATTAACTCATCCTTATCCCAAAGGAGGATACCTATCTGCTAACACAAAAAAAAAAAAAGTTAAAGTTGACCATTGAGAGCATCCTAACTCAGATGTTTTGTACTATCTTCATACATGGTTTATTTTCCTGGTTTAATCACTTCTGATTATTTGAGAGTCCTGAACCTTCTGTGCAGAAAGGTCAGCTGACAAACTTCATCTCACACATCTCATCCAACCACACCTAGTTAACCTTAAAAAAAAAAAAAGCTTTTAATAGAAAAGAACAAGAGGATACCTAAATAAATTCTGTTCTACACCTATCTGCAGATCTTTGTCAGCACTTCATGCATAAATACACCTAAACCACTAACGTGAATAAAGTCAAAACTATTTCTGCAATCTAGGTCAGAATATGGGACCTAAAAATAAATTTAAAAAATCTCAGGGAGGATGAAGGCAACGTGATATAAGCCTTTAAATGCCACAGGTTATACTTTACTAGTATATTGCACTTTCTACAAAGGCTGAAGTGAAGATAATTATGACATATTTACACATATTTTTTTAAGCATATTTTTTGGAGGGAGCTTCTCCCAATCATGTTTCAAGTGGAAGCTGGGGCCAAAACACTCAACACAGGAAAACGAAGCAGAACAGTGACATTAAGAGCAGAAGCAAAATGCATCATTCAGGGGTGGGGGAGAAATAACCCTCTTAAATAGAAAACCACTAAATTTTCTAATGACGTGAACAGGATGGTGTTGCATAGGCCAGAACAATAGCTTTATATTAGTTATTTACTTAAAATAACTATAAGAAAGTCTGTTTAAACTTTTAAGAGATTACTTGTTGCATAGCAGGCAGCAATATTGTCTAGCTGGTTAGATCCTTCAATGCTAATAGGTAGTACAGTACTCATTCACTAACAGAAACACTTTGTCTACTTTCTTACCTTCAAAATAGGCAAGACAATTTTGTGAATAGGAAAGGAAAATATGCTCATTAACGAACTCAAATAATTTAATTACCTGAAAGCTTGTTATCTTTTCCTCTCACCCCCAGCACTCTTATCACACCAAAAGATACAAACCCTTCCCTACAAGCTTTTTTCTCCTCTAATAAAGGAAGTTATTGAAAGCTAACAGTCTCTCCCCAATACTATTCAGAGTTTTGACAATGAGTTGATAGAGGGGATGGTTCAAAATTTTTTAGCCAGAACACCGCTCAGTTAACTTACAGTAAGTGGCTCTAAGGGTGTGCCTGTATTTGCATTAGTTCACACCAGCAACATGCTGTTTAAGTGAACCGCCTGATCATTCCCGTTGATGGTGCATTGGTTCACCTCACAGAGCTGTTTTGGAACAAAGGAATTGGATTCCTTTTAGGCTAAACTAAGGTAACGTATGACAATGTATGCCAGGAGAACACCTAATGTGTTCAACCTGCAAACAGGCACTCAGTCCACAAGAACAGACTAGAGCTACTCTAAAATTTAAAAACCTGAAGTGTTTTGAGTATAGATAGTGGGTTCTCGAGGCTGCTTTGATCTACTGTTCTAGTTCAGCTGCACTACCTACACTGTGATAGACACAAGTTAAAGCACTACATGTTTTTATTTCCTGTACACCTGCTCACGCTCTCCTGGAAGCAGCACCCACCTTCAGGATACGTTCTATGCGTTCCTACCCACTAACCATCCAAGCAAGTGAAAGCAGAGTGTGCCTCAGTTCATTGACCAATAAAGAAACAAAACATGGGACTCTTTGTGTAACTTAATGTGTCTACTTGTGAAATACTTGCCAACATTCCCAAAAGGCTTACCACTAGGCCATAAAAAACAATAATAAAAGCATACTGGCTCTAACAACAGGGAAGAATGCTAAATATGATGAAAGGCATAGTAATTGTAATAATTTCACAAGATCTTCGAAACCCAAAGCTGTGATGCAATACCTTACACCAAAGAGGTGACAGGAGATGATGTATGGGTACCAAGTGCATTCCTGCAGGGCCAAAACAACAGCCTTAAGCTCTTTAGGGACCATAGGCAGTCCAATATTGCAGGAACTGAAGTGGTCAGATGCCAAAGCAGCTAGCACACTGCTCAAATAAGACTGTTTCTAGTTTACTGCTCAGAGCAGTTTATGAGATTTCTCATAATTCCATTCTGGAACAACTGTGGAAGCTCCCCACCTCTTACTTCCCCCCACACACTTTTAGAAGCAGGAATAGCATTTCCTTTTTCTCAGCTCTTTGTGACCTTTTGTTAGTCCTCTACAGTCTTTCAATAACAACCTGTTCTGAGAAGCCTCGCTGGATCACCTTGAGCATAAGGATGAGTTTACAAGACTCCAGGTGCCCTTTTTTTATTGTTTTGTTTGTTTGTTTGCTTTGTTGGGGTTTTTTTTTGAAGTTTAGGCAGAGTTCCCCAATGCTGATGTTAACCATGTTATCCACCCAACTGCCATAAAAACACAAATGAGATATCAATGTTATTGGTAGGCCTCCTATTGAAAAAGACAAGAAGACTATGCAAGTCTAAGATTTAACAAAGAATCTCTAGAAGACTATTACACTCCCAGTATTCCAGGTAGTTGCGAGCTCATTTTGCAACTCAAGCTTTTGAGCCTGCATCTCTGCAAAGAAAGTACTCAGTACTTGCTCAACATGAATAATAGTTGAGCAAGTTCTGGCCCCTAAAGTTCTCCCATCACTAGGGAGATGGGCTAGAGCCCTTGCAGACTCTGCTGGACACACAAAGTCAGCTTTGTGAGCAGGGGCAGAAGTGGAACACAAGGACTACAGAAGGCACAGCACTGGACAGAAAGTTTGAGAAATCTGTTTCAATGGGACAAAAAAAAAAAGTATATGATTAAACAAAAACAAAAAACACACTGACAACATTAAACAAATCTTTTGTCACATATAGTTCAAAATTAATTCTAGAATAAGTCAGTTGAAAGCACATAAACCTCAATTTACAAGTTTTGTTACAAGTACGCTTGCTTTGTTCACCTTGCACAAAATTCACATTACAGCTCTAATGATCCCATTTCTAATTCATTTCAGTTAGTCTACACATTCTAAAGAAATTTTGTATCAGAGTTGTATGAAGTAAGACTGGCATTTCCCAGGTCCTACCATAGCTCCAGAAGCTGAACACAACCTGAGTAGTGTTAAGGATTTGACTCCTTTTATTTTGCTTTAGATGAGAAATTTAAACATTCAAAGGCAACAGGAAAAGTCAAAAGACTTCTGAAAATACCATCATCCTGGCAGGAATATGACAATGTAGGCCAGATATGAGGTATATTTGGACCTCAACCAAAGCCATACCACTCTGGATAACAAGGAAGTGAAAGATTAAGCTGTTAAGCCTAGTGACAGTTTATGAGTGGTACCAAACATAGTCAGGTCAGCAGTTTTAATCGAGGAAGGAGACTGTCACTTGTGGTTTCTCTATATTCAACTTTGCTAATTGCATAAGGCAGTTGAACCTAAGCCAGATATGAGCCATTAGATGAAACTTCATTCTCCTCTAGACAGCTTAATGGAATTTAACAAAGTACTCTGAGTGATGTAAAAACATACAAAAAGCACCAACATCATGGTTCAGCAATGTTACTTCTTTGATAATCCTTCCTACTACTTTGGCCTGGTGAAGTCAATAAACAAGAGCATCTGGTCTGCCACTGCAGACCAATGTTTATTGACTTTCTTTATCCACTATGGATAAAGATTGGTTTGTTTTCTTTTTATTTTAAGAATCTGGCAATTTCCCATTCTTGCAAGACTCAGCTAAGTTGCTTTTGCTTTCCTCAAGGATGTATTTTTTTCCTCATTATTCAGAAATTATTTTTTTTTTCTGAATTGCCTCCACAATTGCCTCCACAAAAAACTATTGCCTAGACCCAGCCATACCATAAAATCATTTCCTACATTAGGACATCCCTATGTTTTTTTCCACTTTGATGAAAACTCAACAAAAGAAATGGAAAAATATTTCAACACTAAATTTCTCAAAACAATGGGCACATGAACTTGCCCGACAGATGATGTACAACTAGAACTAATGGCACATCCTTTATTAACAGCCTGAGGTCATTTAGTTATTTCTAAGATCTGGTTTCATTATACCTTTTAATCCAAGAACAGCTCCATATTACATTGGAACATAAAGAATGGAGGGTAGATCCTTTCAATGAGAGCGAGGCTGAAGCCTTAGAGACACAGTGCTTAATTTACCTGCATGCTCATGCAAGTTGAAGAAGGAAACCGTTTTCCAACTCTTCTATTTAAAAACACCACTGTAAATTCTGGCAATCAAGTAGCTATTGGCAGCAGTAGATTTCCATGCATCTCACACCCATATTTTTCTCACATTTTTATTTTCTTTCTGAATTAAAAAAGGACATTGTTTTCACCTGTTAAAATGACAGTGGCAACTGTCCAAAAAGCAGGATGAAGCAATCTAGATTAAAATTCAATAGCACCAAACATAGCAGTTTCTTTTAAATAACAGCTTCCTTTGTACTGCTGAAGATAAAGGTCATATCTGTAAGCCTTGTTTATTTTTAGTTCAGCATCATTTTTCTACAGAAAGTACTATCCATTTCTGTTAAAAGCAACATTTCTAATATAGTCTAATAACTATTACAGATTAAAAGTTAAAGACAGCTGCGTGAACACACTCAGGCTACCAAATCACTATTCAAGACGTAGCTGAGAACTTTCTGCAGTTTTGCAGAGTGGCTGCTGTTCTCAAACTTGCTGATCACAGGTATATCACTTCAGCATACAGGCACTAAAAAACAAGGCATACAATCCATTTTTCCTTCTCTCAGTACTTTCAGATGACAGAATCCACCTCACAAATAGTGAGATATCTGGACAGAGGCCTTAAATAGACTCAGCGTTATTTTTGTGAGCTTAGTTTAGCAAGGGAACACCTGGGTTCAATACTAGATGCTTCTTCACATCAGCAACAGGTTGCAAGGAAAGGCTCTGCTTGTGTAAGACTATATATTGACAGGCATAAAAAAAGGAAACATAGCCCCCCATCTTGAAAGGTTTTGTATTCCCTTATTTAAACCCTTCTCCTCCTCTCCAGCTTCTGCCTTCAGATTCATTTCTCTGTGATACCAGCTGTAAGTTAAAAAGGAAACTGCACCAATCCCTCTCACTCCCCTACCCCCCATAAAAAGAACACAACAAAAAAAGGTACTGCTTTCTGTTTGCTTAAACCTGTTCCTTTTACACCTTTAGTCAAAAGACTTCTTGCATTCAAACAGCAAATATTCACAGGCTCCTAGGATGTTCTTTTGAAACCTAGAGGACTCCAGAAACCCTTACATGAACCAAAATTCATTAAAGTAGGTTCTCAAGGGGAAAAATGTGTTCCTGGAAGGCTCAGGGGAAGGAGTGCTTCTTCCTCAGGCAGAAGTGACACTGGTCCAGCTCTCAACCACAATCTCTACTTGTAACCTAAAAAAATCACCAACAGCAGTAGGGGCACACAATATTTGAAATCACAAGGAAAATATATAGTGATATGGAAAGATTAAAAAGCCACTGTTTAAATATCTGCCTTGAAAAAAAATCTTTTAAGGGATATTTTATAGCTCTTGAGAAGTGAAACTACACACACAGCAAAGCGCTGCAAATTTCAAATTTACAGTTTTCAGTCAGATCTGAAAGTTACAACACACCAAAGCTTCAACAAGTCAGCTGCATCTGATGGAAGTTTCAGGGCAGTAAGAAACCACTCTGTGGTGCAATGATTTAAGGCTTACTTTGTTATCTGCCATGCCCCACTGACAGAAGCTTCAGGTTCTGCAGCAGGATGGGACTTGTCTCCATGTCACCTACCACAGCTCACAAACTGACACCTCAACCCCAGCTTAGCTCTAAGCCCAGTTAAACTAAATTCTCTGCATCCTATTTCTGCCACTTCTGCGACGGTTGCAGTAATTAGTAGTGGAAGGATGAAGCAAAATTGCCTTAAACTGTCACAGCTTGCCATAAGTGGTATTTGTCAGCTCCCAGGGGTTCTGGCAGCCAGTTCAGTTTCACATCATTCCAATCAAGCAGGTTCAACGCAGCTTACTAAGAAACCACTGCATAAATCTACTCTCACAGTGATGCATTCCACTCTGACCACAAATAAAACTCAAGAACTTACACAGAATCCCAAACTTGCAAGTAGACCTGTCCCGTTTCTTCAACAGCCAGTGTAAAAATAACACTCATTTCCCCTTGACCTACTATGTTGAATGCCTGAACCTTCACAGGAAAACAATCAACTGCCCTTGCTATCAAAATCTACTGAAGTTGCATCATGAAGTTAAAGGGAACATTTCAGACTGTTCTCTCATATTCAGGGACCAAAAAAGTTTACCTGGGGTAGAAATTTTAGATTGGGCTTGCTACTGTATCTCCATTACTAGCAAAATCCTTTTTTTCTTGGAACAAAGTCTGGTGACCAAAATATATCTTGAGTGTTCTAAGACTGTGAGCATCCCCTGATCGTAACAGTCCAAAGAACAAGCTGCCCATTTTATTTGAGAGGAACAAGTAGTACATAGAGATCAAAACTCCTACGGATTTTGAATATAATAAACCAAAATATTTTTCTCATTTGAAAAAGGCATAGTTCTGAATTACATGAAGCAAATCTGTTCAGCCTTATATGTGCGAAAAATAGAAGAGCATCACAAAACAGTATAAAGTATAAGCAATTCTTACACATGAGACATCTACTTCAGATCTCTTTCCATCCATGTGCTTGCATAGAATTTTCCCATTTTAATGTAAACTTTTTAAAGGTAGCAACATACACAGAAAACACTAGAGATCAGTACTCCTAAACAGAAGATACTCAAGCATGCAGACTTACTTGCATTCCCCAGGTACACTGCAACCCCCATGGAGCAAATTACATCCTTGTTTACATACAGCTGTAAACACAAAAAGATTTAGGCATCAGTCTGGGCAGCCAGGTGTCCATTAGTGCAGCAGCAATCTGGAGCTGTTCAGCTATGGCTTCTGTCATTTAGCCTGCCTGTTGTTTGTGCAAAGCAGACTGTCTTTTGCCATGTTCCAATAGCTGTTGCTGTTCTAGCTAGCTATTTCACAAAACTCAACTCCATTACCACCAAAAAGGTTTGCAGCAAGAGTGTCAGCACTGAAACATTTCTCAAATAAAGTTATTTTTAAAACCTGGTGTTACGCTGGAACCCCCAAACTTCAAATGATACACACCTTGAGTAAGCCCTAAAAATGACCCTCCCCATCATTAACAAGCTTTTTACTGAAAAGGAACAGAAAGTGAAACAAAGAAGCCCTCAGCAGAAGAGTATATCAAATAATTTTAGTGCTAATTACTTACTGAAGACAAAAGGCAAAGAGATTTGATTGAGTGGTACATTAAAAGAGATGACTACACTTGAATTTCTGTTCACATTAAGAGCTATCAAAAAACTTTCAGCTTTGCACACTATACACTTAAAATTTTTCATTTGCAAAACCAGGGCATTTCTCCAGGATTAAAGTCTACAGTATTACTCATGATATCACTTCAATAAAATCTTACGTTAGGGGATGTAATACATTTTGCTTTGAAGGAACACTACCACTGAATGAATGTAATACGTAAAAAGATGTTTCACTGTTTTGAATCCTAAATCTGTTTAAGTGCCCACAGAACACACCAGAAGCAACACTGTGCTCTGCACACTTTTCACAGAGGACATTTTATTTCAAAGATTTGTATTTAAAAGACGAAGTCTGTATGTGCTAAAATTAATATGTTGTAGGATACCACAGATAGTGGTATCTGATACCACAGAAGTACCTACTGCAGTTTATTATAACCTAAAACAAATCTAAACTAAAACAAAGGAAACATATTACCTTGTTTACATTCTTCGCCCATCCAACCTTCCATGCAAGCTTTGTTTCCATTTTGATCGCACGTGTAGTGACCAACAAAGTCATCTCGGGGGCCGCAGAACTTATTGCACAGGGCACTGTAGTAATTTTCATCACACTTCACCCTTATTTGTACTTCAAAATGGGCAACAGGACCATTGATTTGTAGTGTCTTCCATCGATCTTCTGGGTTGATCATGCCAGCATGTGCCACTCGCTCTATTAACAAGTCTTCACCTTTTATTTAAAAAAAAAGGTAAATTCAACAGGTGGTAAGTTCAATAGCACACAAGAACATATGGAATCCCATCGAAAGTATTCAACTGGTTAAGATAAAACCTAGTGAAGAAAATGTTAAGATGATAAAGATCTACTGTGTAACTGAATTTTCCTTTGCCTTGCAAAGTTCATTACAGGAAGGCCAATTTAAAAAAGTGTCCCAAAGGAAATATTAAAAAACCTTGGAACATAATCCATAGGAAATAGCTTATTTTTCAAGGCAGCCAAACATACCACACCCACACGCTGACAACTAGCAGCTTTATCTTGATTTGAGGCTCTTCTTGCCTCCTTTTTGTTCTTATAAAATTGCAAAATCTGCATAATCTAGTAGCTGAGATATTAAACTCCTCCGGTGTGAGTTTAATTTTAAATATAAAACAAAACACAATATATTCAATATGCTGTGAAGTTACTGAGCAATAGTAAATGCTCTGGTGGCCCTGCATTATTGTACATAAACTGGTTTGGTGCATTTTATCATTCTCTCTACAATAAAAGCAAAACATCTTTAAGAAGCATTTCAGAGAACACTGTGCAGCTAATATTTCACATTTTGAGAAGAAATAAAGAAGTGAACCCAGGATTGCCAAGGGCCATTCTCAACTCTGTATCCAGCTTATCCTTATCCCCAGTGAAACTACTGATAACTATGATCTCTGTTGCAACACAGTTTGTAAGCATCCTGCCATGGAAAGCAGCAGCACTCCTACTGCCAGGATCCATTAAATGAGACCAAATGTGCACAAAGTATTATCTATAACAGGGGACAAGAGGATTCTAGGATATAAGGTTGTGGAAACTGCCAACACAACGTATTTTCACTTTTATCCATGTAATTCTTGGTATAGAAGCTTCAATACCAGGAGAAGAGACACAATTATAGTCACTAAAATGAAATTATACAATGTCTTCAGCAAATCTTGAGAATAAGCAAAGCACAGTAAGGGGTAAGGGCAGACAGTGAGTAACCCCAGGGACAAGAGTTTTCTAATGGTTTCACTATTCAAATCTGGTACCATTCTACTGCAAGAGTTTTTCTAGATGACTGCAAGCTGCAACTGCAACACCAAACACTAGTTAAGGACAAGAAGAAGGTACAGAAGCTTCACTTGTACACATTAATTTCACACCTATTTATGAAATCACTATAATAATGCCAGCTAAGAGCTTCAGCATCCATTTTGTTTAAATAAAGTTTATTTAAAATGCCTGTTAAAAGAAATGAAGAACCAAAAACTTGCACACAGCAAGAGGTTGAAATGGTAGTAAGAGAAAGCCTAAAGTTCAAATTATTAATAATATAAAACATACCAAGCTGGTAGCAAGCAATATTACCCTACCACTTTCAGCAAATGTATTTTACCTACTTACTTTCTAGAATTCATTAACCTAAACTGTTTAGAAAACAAAATCAAAGGAGTGACTGTTTCTCAACTAGAAAGTTATTGACAGCATAGAAGTATCCTGTCTTCTCTTACCAAAGCAGTATTTTCCCCTCAGCATGTGAAAGGACTCAAATGACAATTTTCAGTCACTCCAACATCAAAGAAAAAGGAAAGCTACAGAAGTAGCCAGGTCTGCAAAGCATTTTGTTCTCTTGATATCTTTTTTCAAGCTTGTTTCTATAAAAATGTTTCTTCTTAACATTAAACAATACTGAACTTAAAATAAACCCAACCTTTTTAATTAAGCATTGAAAGTACTCCAGTTATTAAGAACTCATAGTATCTCTCTACTTTAATATTAAAAGTGGTATTGCCACGTATAGGCTACAAGTTATGCTTGCCTGGACTAGTCTGCATAAAACATTTCTTGGCTAGCTGAGACACACTGATGTCTACCCCTGCTCTTTAACTCTCTCATTCCTATACACTAACTCCTCTGGCATCCAGCAGTACGTGGATGACAGAGGTATCAGAGTGGACAAGAAACCTGCAAGACTGAAAAGGCTGCCTGCATTTTATTTTTGACTTAACAGAATATTTATGGTACCAGTCACCACTAAAAGATTCTTGATTAGATAGAATCATAGAACTGTTTAGGTTGGAAAAGACCTTTAAGGTCATTGAGTCCAACCATTAACCCAGCACTGCCAAGGTCACCACTAAACCATGTCCACAAGAGTCACATCTACACATCTTTTAAATCCCTCCAGGGATGGTGGCTCCACCACTTCCCTAGGCAGATTTCAACATCATTTTATATAATCTTATTCTTCTCTAATGACTATTGATCTGAAAAACTATAAAGGAAAATATGCTAAACCACTGGATGGTCAAGGAAATTTGAACAAATAGTAAATATGCACTACAGATCTACTTTTCAGCTAAAAGCAACAGTGGCTCCTTAAAAACAGCTGCAGCAGCCACTGCTATAAAAGTGTTTCCTCAAAGTGCATCAGATGGACTGAAGAACAGGTCCTGAGATTAAAGCAGTGGCTTATACAATAAAAACCTTATCAGGCATCTTCAGGCTAATGGAGATTCATCAGACCCAGTTAAACAACTGGAACAAGCATTACAGCTACTGCAAATATACCTATGCAGAACAGACCTCTTGATACCGAGGGTTGAGAACAGGGGAAATAACCCAAGAGTGCTTTTTTTTTTGAACACTCAAACTTTATCTTCACAAGCTCCTCTGAAAAAGAATGTATTCAGAGTCTTAAGAGTTCTTCCTCAAGCTTATATCAGCACACGTAGGGCTTAACAGCCTAAATAAGCAAGCCAAATAATTTACCTTGAACTACAGAAGGCATCAGAAAATCAGCTCCAAGCCATTTAGTTTCTAACACTTAATTCTCAAGTACCAGAGTATTAGAATTCTGCTTTACTTCTAATTTAAAACTGATCCCAACTAGAAGGTGCATCTTCCAAAGAGATCTGTAATCACAGGGAGGAACGTGTTTGTCAGGGTGCCTCCTTCCTCCCCCACAATACCAAAGTGCTTCTGAAGCTATTCCAGTCTCTCTCACCTAACTGTTTTGATGAGACAAGTTTGCTCCCTGCATCTGGCTTTGCCATGGAAGTTCACCTTAGGGACTCATTTCTTTTAGTTCTCAGTAAAGGCAATGGGCTGTATGACTGAATTTGTCCGGTTATTGGTCAAAAAAATAGCATTCATTACTCAAACTTTCACCCCCCCAACAAGCAATTAGGTTTCTTTTCCTTGATTATTAAGAAGCTTTTTACGAGCCTGTCTAGAAAAGCAGATAGTAGTACAGATGTTTGCACAAAAGGAGATGATGGCTAAAAGGTAGTTCTTTAATTAATGTTCCCAGAGCATCTGATTTTTGGAAGAGAAAGTCTTATCTGAAGAGTATTTAACCGTGTAATCGGGAGCCACAATGCACAAACAAGAACACTGCTCATCAACACCCTAACTTTTAGCAGAGGTCAGACATTCCCAACCAGCCCCTCATAGGGCCATGCAGAAGGTGATGCTGGTACCTGTTTGCAAGGAAACACACACACGGTACCACATGACGTTCACTTCCAAAGGAACAGGAGGTGCCCTTTTCAGGAAGCACATCCTCTTCAGCTGTTTTCAAAATGCCATAAGGACAGATTAGTCTTCTACAGATTTAATGGGAAATAGGAAAGCAACCACTGCATCACTGCAGCGGACTTGTAGTCAAATGGAAAGTTACTTCACATGTGAGGATGCCAGCTTGCTTTGTAATGGCATGGCTGGGTCAGATCTCTGCTACACAGCTCGAAGTTTGCCAAGTCAAATGACTTACCTGGAAAGCAGCAGGAGTTGCAGTGACAGATGACAGCGAGCAGGCCCTTTACAGTGACTTAGTATCTAAGCCAGTTTCCTCTCCCCCTCTTCCCCCTCCTTCCAAAGCAAACAAGTGGCAACAACTACACCGCCACAAGCTTACCTCTGGGCCAACCCTGGGGCACAGAGGAGGAGGAAAACACAGGAATAGGTCAGGAATCCGGGTCTGAAAGACCCTCTTAAGAGTTCATAGTTTGAGGTAAGTACAGGGGAAACGTTTGCCCTGGTAGACTTGTTCTTGAGATGGTACTTCACAGATCTGCTCTGAGCCCCCTTGCCTTGCTTTCGATGAGTGCAAGGAAGAACACAGGATACCAGGGCACAGAGGGAGGGAAGAATGACAAGTGTTCTAGAACCTTCAAGTTGTTCACTAGAAACCCCACTTTCTAGATTTTAGGGTTTCTTTTGTTTGCTTGTTGTTTGGTTTGGGTTTTGTTGTTTGTTTTTGTTGTTTCATTTTTATTTTGTAGGGGAGTTGTTTTGTTTTGGATGGAGTTTTGGGGCTGTTTTGTTTGTTACCCACTTGAGAGTCCAAGCTGAAACACAGAATCTACATTTAACTTTCAGCCTTACTCATCCTCATTAAAGGAAAGCAAAACCTGACTCTGGAACTAATTAATCAGCTTATAAACAGACTCTGGCAATTACTTTGATTAATCTTTCTTACAGTAGCAACAGAAGATACATGTAACCTGATCCACAGATCAGCTCAGTGTTCAGGATTGATAGGGAGCTAAGCTTTCCACAGATACTCACTTCACCCCTCCAGGATGCAGATACAGTTTGTCTTTTTTCTGGAGAAGTTGCCATATTCCCTGTCCTACTCCCTTACACGTGAATTTTTACTGATCTGCCCCTATGTGGCAGTTCAGCTGTCCTTGTAAAAATACAAGTGAAGCATCTTTGCATGTTGACGGATTCACAAGGCAAAACCTAGTGGAGGACTCACTGCAAAGATCAAACTCCCTCCCCCCCCAAAAAAACCCTTCAACAACAAGGAATTCTTCATAGGAATCTTACATACAAGTGTAAATTGCAGCATGGCAAAGCAATAGATCTGTCATGAATTGGTAAATAGATTACAGAAACATTTAACCAAGACAAGCACTTAGATAGTATTCTGCAAAACTACAGGCCAAGAAAGTCTTCCCAAACTGACATGACAAGCCTTCTAGTTTCAGATGCAGTACGACTTAGCAGTACCTCTTTGGTAGCCTAAATTAAAGGGAAGTTCACTTTCCATTAGCAGTTTCTCATGAGAGCTAAACCGTAATCTGACATCTATACAGACTCCTGCAGTTCACAGAAACTTAAATTAAGGAGATGGCACACTGGGCCTCCAGAAGGCACTCTATATCCTGTTGGCCTCAAGTTCACAAAAAAAAGAAGTGTGACATGAATGCAAATAAAGAGATTTGTTAGAGCATGTTAAACTAAAAAGCACAACAAAGACTTAACACAGGCCTGAAGCAATCGTCCTCTTATCAAATGTATTTAAAAGAAATACTGGGGGTTTAAAGCTACAAGTTTGTAAGAGGATTCTGCAAATCCTAAGAAATATGCAAAGTTATGGACCCTTACTTATCAAGAAGCTTTCTAATAAACAAAATACAGCACTTAAATGCATATAGATGACTTACAGGGTAGGTTCTTCATGTTCACCCACTCCTACACCATCTCATGAGTTCATCTGCCACCTAGAACTACGGAATTTCACTCGAATATTTGCTGTATTAGTTGTCCCTAGGTAAATTATTCCCGAGCTGGAAAGTAAGTAAAGGAATTAGCTTAATGTAGTACTTTTTGAGCAAAGCATTCAAGAGGATTCCTCCAATCTGTTGCTTTGTAGGATATCTAAACTTATTCATGATTCAAGTCTACTCTGCTCAGCATACAAGATCTCATTTTGAATACTACATCCAGCTTTGGGAAGTGCCATTCAAGAAGGATGTGGACAAACTCAGCTGAAGAGTTGCAGCTGCATAAATATCAGAGATTTAAAGAAAACGTGGCCAATAAAGTTTGAAGAAGTTGTTAAACACAACAAAAGTTTAATTCTAACAGAAGAAGGGTTCAGGAACAAATTACAAACTCATCATTACTTTGTCTACCACTGGAGATACAGCATGATAGAAAAATCTCTCAGTTAGGAAAATTCAAGTGAGACTGATCCCCATCTTCAAGAAAAAGGACCTTGAAACTCTAACATAGCCTTAATATTAATTCAGCTTTGGCCAGTTTTTATGCTTGATGCATTTTGATAAGAATGGTCAAGGAAGCAGGGGAGGATGCAATTGATAATTTGAAACTGATGATTTGAGACATAATCCCTTTGCTATCTTAACGTCCAAACATTGATCTTCCTCTACACTGATCCCAAACAAAACAAAATAGTCCACCAATAACCACAATGCAAGTCTGAGGTTCACTTAAGACTTGTAGCCAGAAGCACTGATTATTTTAAGATGGATTTGTAAACCATTACCAAAGAGCAGGTTCAAGCTGGAGTCCTCCTTTAGCAACAATACAGCAACCAGCACCCTTTACGATTTTCAAGTTTTTATACCATAATCTTGCTTTTCTTTCAGATTAATAGCTCTGCTGATACTGAACATTAACATTTACAGAGTGAAAATACAAGGTACTTGTACTTGAGGAGAAACAGAGATGCAATCATACCATGATTTAGAACACAAAAACATAAAGTCTGGTTTCTTTATGGGAAGCAAGAATGCTTAGTGTACTTGATCATGAGAAGTACTGCACAGCATGGTTAAAGGCAAACTGAGAAGAATTTAAAGTGCAGCTCTACAGCACAGATTATTGTCCTTTCTTTAAAAAAAAAAAGACTACAATGATTTTCTAACATTTTTTTAAAGCTAATTATCAGGAGTTGTGTTACAACCTTCACTAACTATTGTCCATTATTTTTCCTCTACAGCAATAATTTTTCATGGTTCCTAACCCAATAGTCATTGTTTGGGTATGTACAAGCCCCTTACCTAGACAGCAGGTCTGCATTCAGGCTGATTGGGAGAGATGGCTAATTGCAGCAGCATACCATTTCCCTCCTACCCAATTTGCATACAAACAGCACAGAGTTAGTACAAACTCCAAGTTTTACACAAATACTCACCAGCTTTTGTATCGTTATCCCAATCCCATGCTTCTAATATTAATGTGAATGATCTCTGAAAAGAAACAAGACACCAATTAGACAGTAATAAAAAGCTACTGGTTACACACCAGACAAACTGTGATTTGAAATAAGCAGATATTCTTGCTACAAGAAAGTCAAATGAAAGCAGTTAAAAATTTCACTTCTCTGTTGTCATGTGAAATCCCTTGAAGGCATCTTCTCAAAAGCATGAAATATAACAGCATGAAAAATTGTGGGGCAAACCATGCTAACAGCAAAACAAAAACATCCCCCCACACACATAGAGGACTGAATTATTATTATTCTTCTCCTCCCACTGCATCTAATTCTCAGCTCTGCCTAGCCACAGAAATCCTTTTCAGACACAGCCCTAAAAGGTTTAAATGAAATGAAGTTATCGACCTTAGGAAACAGCTAGGATATTTAAGACTTAAACAACTGAATCACTCTCCCAAAAAAGGAATAAAATGAGGTAAGTCTATACCAGATCTGTTTTACAGAAAAACATATCTAAAGAAGAAACACAGAATTCACCCTGCATCTATCAAAAATTTAGACTTCTTTGTCATGGAAGAGATAGTGTGAAAAACAGACCTGCAAAAGACACAGTAGAAACACAATTATTACAGCAAGCACACCTGGTGCTGTATTTTCCCCGGAGGAAAGAGAAAAACCATGATTTCAGACAGTTTTAAAATTATTTGGAAAAAACATGAAGGCTTTACTTCACACTTAAGCAAGGCTTCAGGCATCTTTCTTGTGTTTATAATCAAATACATAGGACACGTTGATATTCAAATACTAAGCTTATTTAGAAAAAAAGTTACCTTACACATATAGGTAATATTTACCTGTTTTGCTTTTAACAAGAAGAGCTGTCAAACCCTTCAGCTTTGACAGTCTCCAACAGTTCCAAGTAACATTGAGATCCTCACATACATTCAAAACTAAGGGAAAAAAAACCCTACCAAGAACAGAAGGAGTTATTGCATCACTGTCCTAAAACCCTGCTGAACACATCTTTGTGCTCAGAGGCAAGCCACACCAAGACCTGGGGCTCATTAAGTACAGCAGAGCCAAGCCCTGATGTGTGCAGAATTCACAGGCTAATGATCTATGAATTCACACGGATATGGGGACATTCAGCCAAGAAATTTCCAGCACTCTTAGGAAGAGGATTATGTAAGAATTCAGCCATTTTTCATAGCGTGGCTAAAAGTATTGTCCTGTTATATCAAGAGATGTATGTTTTCACTTTGAGAGAGCTCCTAAGTGCTTTTTATGCCCCTCGACTTCCCACCAAGGTGGGTTGATCATAACACTGAAATCTCCCCATTTTAGAACAGCAGCAACAAGAACAGAGATCAGTGCAGCACCCTAAGCAGAAAGGCTCTTTGCCTGGAGGTCTTTCACTACTACAGCAGTCTTCTCAGAAGCACACTTAACTGAGTGCACATTTTTCTACTGCTTACTTATATTAACATACAAACCACAGCTCAGTCTTTGAAAAACATCTCTCTTCTGTACTTTCAGCTTCCGACATATAACGGGGGAAGATGATTTTTCATCATTGAAACAGAAAAAGTAAATATTTAGATTACACAAGGAAGGAGGGGGAAAGGGAGCTCAGGAGTGGCTACACTGGACAGAGGCATACTTGAGTTTGGACTGCCTTTGAATAAGGACAACTGATAGAGATCAGCTGAGGAAGTAAAGGCCTCTACTTCTGAGGTATGACATCACAGCACAACTCAACTCCACCCAGTTTTTTTGAAGACAAGTGTTAGTGAAGCATTTTAGTAGATTCACCCTCCAACTCCCTGCTCTCCCGTGCCCCCAACCACCAATATCTCAGCATTTAGGGATTCTACTGTACTCTGAAAACACTGCCTGCCACCCCTCTTTCTAACTGCAACCTGAAAAAAAACCCCATACATTGAATAGTTGAGAAAATAAGTACTATGTAGTACTGCCCTAACATTATCTTCTTCTGGCAGTGGTAAGTCTCCTTATTTTGAAAAATTATGAACTAATCCAGGCAGAATTCTGCAAATTGGTGCAAGATTCAAAGCTGTTATCCAGCTCTTCTACTTTTAACTACTTGTCTTCTAACATATCCCTCAGTTTTTCTCTGTTCCACTGATCTGTATTAGAAGCATAAACTAGAGCTCAAGTGCTTCCAGATGTCCACTTGCTTATCTTATGTAAGTGTGGTAGGAGAGACCAGCAAACTGACTTCTGCATCTGACTTCCCACACAAGCCAAGGCAGAAAAAAATTCAAGATGGACTTGTTGCCTTAGGAAATAGATCAGTCAACTATGCTTTCCCATCATACCATTTGAAAGCAGATTTGTATCTTTGCTCAGGATGCTAAGGAATTTTTGTGGGTAAAGAGAACACACAATACACTGCTCCAGCATGCTCATGCTGGATGGTGCGAATGGGGATAAAGAGGCCTTCTACCAATTTTAAGATGCTTAAAACAAGGAATCCAATAGCTCTGGCAGTAAACCTCACAATCTAAGTTGTCATAGTCTCTGGAGTTGAAAATATTCCTCTACTGTCTTATAGAGACTTAATAGTACATTAGAAGCAATGACAACTCTGGTTTCTCAACAGCTCTTCCAAAATGTGGAAGAACTGAAATTCTGTCCCAAACTCTGACCTTTGTAGCCCACACAGCTCGTGCTGCCTCCTCGTGGCTTTGCAAGCCCCAGGTCCCACAAGCCTGGTCTCCAGCATTTGCCTTTTACCATTGTCCCACTAATGACCATCAAGAACCATAAGCCCCTCTATAAAAAGCTTAAAAACCATACAAAACAAAGACAAAACCCAGACTATTAAATCCTTTCATTTACTGGCATCCTATAGCCTCAGTTTCTCCGTGTTTACTTATGGGCCAACAGGCTACCCCTTGGCTGTTCACATGTAAGCAAGCATATGGAGTGTAACATTTTAGGAAGGCTTGTAGTCACACTTGCAGGAGATTAGAGATGTTAATCAGATGGCATTAAACAGTATTGATAGACAAATGCATATTTACTGGAAGATCAGTTTCAGCTGGGACAGCTCTCAGTTGTGCCACCTCCTGCTTTCTACTGAGTTACACCTTCAAAAACCCTTAGATACAGCAAGAATGCAACCATAAAACTGATTTTTATGGCTATTTTACCACTAGAGAAGACAGCTAAGGTTACCAGCCCAGCTTGTCTTCCCTTCCTCACCTTCAGCTAGTCAGTAACTTGGAAGAGGAATTCCTCTCTGTGGTAGTGCAATGGATTGTCATATTAAAATTACTACGCCTCAAAAGAGAAAGCTGGTCCTTAATGTACTGGTTCATAAAAAGCCAGTCTTGCCCACTATCACATGTAGGAAGTCTTGCACTAGATCTGCTTAAGCTCATTTGAATTTTGCACTTTTATTTAAAAAAACAGCTGAAAACTTACAAAAAAAAGCATCTGTGTTACCAAGTATGTCTATAGTATGCTGCTCTGAGAGCTTCCCATTTATGGCTCAATTATCAGAAACATGTTTGATTATCAAAATGATTTACTAGTGGAATTTTTAATATTCATACACCCACCCACACTGTAACCCTGCCCAATAACCAGAGTAAGAGCTATAAAGCTGAATAACACTAATGGATATAAACTTTGAAGGATATCTTTAGCTCACATAATGGCCATACTCATTTTATGCATTAGTCACACCTTTGCTCTTCAACAGAAAGTCTAAGACAGACTACCCAGCACACCATTTACTAACACCAGCTGCAAGTAACTCTTCTACAGCAGACACTGACACCAGACATCTTTCTCAAATGGTGTTTGCAGCAAACAGCTTCAGAATTTGCACTATTTTAGCTCTTGTCCAGAATCTAAGGTCTACCCATCCTGCAAATCTTTAACCCCTCACATCATCCAGCAGTGTCTTGGCTCTTTGATGTACCTTTAATATGAACAGGCCAGCATAAAAGTTATTGAAGACAGAATGTTCTCCACAGACTGTTGATATGAATGTGTGTTCAAGTTCAGGCATAAATCTACTGGAAATCTCTATAAAAGTATCCTAAAAATGCCCCAAAATCATGAGTCTTATGCATAATACACACACACCATGTCACCTGCTTCTTCTCTAACTTGCACAGAACTCTTGCTGTAGGCTGATATAACCACAACAGCACGACATGCACACTCCAGTCTTTTCTTACATATAAGAAAGGCTTTGTGAAGTAGTACCTGTTGTTCATTTCAACTAGTACTAGCAAAACACAGAGAAAATATTTTTAAAGTGACCACGGCACAGATTGGAGGGTGAGGGGATAGGGGCTAATAAACTGAAAACACACTTCATTCTACTGACTTTAGTGTCTGGGTTTATTTTCTGGAAAGAAATAAAACGCACGACAGCATTTGTGCTCATCAAATGAAAAACTGGAAGATGTTAAAGGCTACAAGTCAGGAGAGCATCAGTGCACACTGCAGAAGAGCACAGCTTATGCAAGAACTACTTCGTAGGAGTTAACTGAACAGATATGCCAAGTAGCTTGGAAAGATACAAATTAAGTCTGTTTATCATGGTGATGCTGCTTCAGTTGTGTTTTTTTCTCAGGATTCGTGTTGACATAAGCAACTTCAAAGCATTATTCCACTGTTTGCACTAAACAAAACACTCCCCATACTATCCCAGCGACCTCCTTTCTGAGGAGGGGGGAAACAAGACCTGTAAGATTGGTTTTGTTCACTTTCATGAACTATTACTATTACCTTGATACCTGCAAATCAGCATTCAAAAGGTATAGGTTTTTTGGCAAATCAGACATGTCAGATTTTTCATCCCAAGAAAGATGATCAATCTGCTGACAGCACTTTGTCAGGCATAGAACTCAGATATAGTCATAGAACTCATAGTCAGTCATAGAACTCATATATTCTCCAACTCATAGTTTGAAAAATGCAAAAGGTGAAGGTTGAGCTGAAGTCAATACTTGAAGTTTTCTGCATCAATTACATGCTATTGCGTATTAAAACTTCTAACAGATACAAAATTACCAATTTCACATTAAAAGGACTGACTGGAGTTTCTACAAGGAAAACCTCATAAGAATGAGCTATGAAGTAGAAAAAAAAAAGTTTGGCTCCTAAACAAACCCTGAGCCTACCTTATCTTCCTGTTCCACAGCCACACAGTAAGTGTAGGGTCTCATCACCAGTAAATACCACTTTTCAAACCTCAATCAAGCATAGGCAGCATTTGTAGTCCAACATTTCGACTGTCAAAACAGGCTGAACAACAACAGCATAGTACTCTTCTTACTGCTAGTCTAATTTTTGTAATTTCTGGAATAAGCAATAACCAATATGTCTTGCAACTAAGTCTATTAAGTCTTGATCAGCACAGCCAACTCTCCAGTTTGCTTTCCTAAGGAACTCTGAAACAAGTGAGGCAAGTACAGGTCTGGGGGCTTGCCCCCCCCTTTTTTTTCTTTCAGCACCTTTCCCCCTCCCTCAAGCAGCCTGCTTGCCATGGAAAAAGCTGACTTCAAGGCAAGCATATTCCATTTCCTTCCCCAGGAACCCTGCAGCAAGTTCTTACAACTTCCTCATGAATAACCCAGAGGTGCAAAGGGAATAAGGAAGAAATACAAAAAGAAGATTCTGAGAAGCTCCAGGACTCATCTTCAATACAGGTTTAAGGGCAGAGAAAAGAAACAGGTCTGCAGGTTTATCTTTTAGAAAGAGACATTACAGAGTCACAATGGAGACCTTTGCTGAAGGAGTAAATGATCCCCATTGGGGACAGGGGGGTTGGGAGGGCTTTTTTTTCAACTTGAAGGATATTTCAGACACTTACATGCAAGAACTTGTCTGCTGGTCCCAGAGGCCATTCACCACACAAAAATCATAAAGATACCTATCCTCTAAACCCTCATTTTTCATTTAAGCAGCAAGCATAGTGCTTCCCTTTGGAAACCAGGGCCAAACAGTCCCATTTTGTTAGGAGTGGAAGGCCAGGTTAGAGTACTGCAAACATCAGCAGCAGATAGCAGAAAGCAGTTGAACAAGTTGAAGCTTTCTATTCGAGAGCAATTACTGCAGTTATACTCCTCTTGGCCCAGTCACAAAAGCAGAACGATGTTTACAAACTCTGGAGCCCTAATGCTGTTTGAGGGGAACTCTTTATGAATTAGCCCCACCTGACAATCTTTAGGAAGTCTGCAAAACCAGGGAGTGGGGAGAGGGACTATTTTTTGCCATGATTAACAGTCAACAGGCTGATATCTCCACCTACATGAGTTTGAACACTCATTCCACTCCTCCCCCAAACTAAGCAAAATCTAAACTGGAGGGGTGTGTGTGTGTGTACGCGTATGGGGGTGGCAGAGGGAAATCTAGATGTCTAGACTACTAAGAGTCATTTCATTGCAAAAAGAGCACAAATAAAAACAACAGGTGAACAGGAGTCAGTCTTGGAGTTAATATACCAAATTTAACACCCAGGTAGACACTCATTCCAGTAAAATTACCCAGCAACTAGGTGGAAGAATCCTACCAACAACCAGCTGCATGCATCTGAAAGATAAAACAACTTCAAGGAGGGACTCAAAGGGGTATTACAACACCTATTTGGCAGTGCCTAGTGTTTTGTGAAACAGGAGCATAGTGTGCTTCTCTCCAGGGTGATCAAACTACTAGGATCACGGCACACCTTACCAGATGATAGACCTGTAGGAAGGTCTTCAAGTGAAGGTTGAAGACACTCTGATCCTGCTGCAATGGCAGAATGCAGCAGGAGTTTCTCAACATGAAGGGGTTTTGATATATCACAAGACAGCAAGCATTTTAGCTGAGGAGTTCTCAAAATCATCTGAAGTCACATATAAGCTTTAGCTAATGCCTGTAAAACAGTGACCCATTTTCACAAAAGGCCAAAATGCCATGAAACTGACTAGAGCGCCTCGAGGGAGAACATTAATACAGTCACCTCAGGCCACATAAAAACAAAGAGAAAGCCCTCTGGAGATCCAACTACATATGAGAAGCTAAACTGTTGGAAGGACTCCACAAACTTCTTGTAACTAGACAGAAACTCAAAGCAAATCTCAGCCAAGTCAACCTTGTGACAAATGACAAGTCTTAGAGATGTATTTGCTCCCGATACCTCAGTGATACCCCGACCTTTGACAGCACTCTGTCAGACAGCTGCTGCAGCCGGGGCAGCAGCACCCCTGAGGAAAAAGGAAGCATGCACCTCACCAACAGTTTTCACAATGCCAGAAACAAGTCATTAGTTTCTTATTTAGAAAACCTGAAGGAGATCTGACCAGGTAGTACTCATGTGAGGATTTAATCTGAAGAAGAGTTCATCTGCTATCTACTCTCAGCTCATGGGACACTAAAGGTTCTACAAGAGCCCATCCCTGTTTTAAAGCAGTGCCTTTCACCATTACACACATAGCAGTAATGCTAGTCCTGTGGAACAGAAGTAATACTTGCCTCTGCTTTTTATAGCTGTCTGCTATTCATCCCCACCCTACTCCATCCCCCCTCCCCTGATTCCAGCATGTACACATCTCTGTACTCAGGGAGATTAAGTTCCAACTATGAAGTCCAAGCTGCCAACTGTGGCCACTTAAATTTGAACAAACACTGAAGGATTGACTTCCAAATCATTTGTTTTCCTTATACTTTTGGAACTAAAAAAAAAGCATCAGTGAAAATTCTGCTACTCAGGTACAAGGACTCCCACAATAACTTGCCTTTGTTGAGATTTTTCAGCAAGAAACAAGAATATCAATGCTTAATACCAATTCATGCTATCAAATTTGTCAGTTTTCTTGAAACACTTCTATTTTACTGCAAATGCCTCCTGCCTGTGTCATCTCTAGGTATCTCCTCTGAGACAAGTCTCAACAAAAGTACTGGTTTATAAAACTAATCAATACATCAAGGGGGACATAGCAAAATCTTTTCCCCCAACTGGATAAGCGAGCTTAATACTCATGAAAAAAGTAAGCATTCATCTTAGACGAATGACCAGTAACCACAATTTTATTCTAGTTACTAGAATAGTGACATTCTAGGCAGTCTTTAAACTACTACCTAATCTTATCATTTCTCTTTCCACAGTACCTTTCAGAATTCTCTGTACCCATTGTCATAATGGGAGTATAGTATTGCACATCTCATTATTTTAACTTCCAACCTTGTTGAATGTAAACTAATTTTCAGAGAGCCTCACATAACCCTGAGTTAATGACACCTGTGACCTTGTTCTTCTGTGCAAATCTGTATTGATAAGGTTTCACAAAATACATCTTGCAACTTGCTGGTTCCACAACCAGTTACTCCTTCAACCCACCAAAGCCATCTTGCTTCTAGCTAAGCGAGTTCCCTTCACAAAGTCAACGCAAGTTCTTTGATCAGATTACATTAAGAGATCTGCCTCCCACTCTCACCCATGTCTTGACTACTTAATATTCAGATGTCT